>NW_026555332.1:26570521-27170521 GCF_029017545.1 Prosopis cineraria | reverse complement strand
ACTACTTCTTTATTTATAAAAATACCACCACCTTTTATTTCTATACATATGAGCATGAACTAGTGTAAATATGAAGTATAAAAAAGTTATTTTGTATTCGTGTTTAGAGATGTGTACTTGAGTGGTCTTCACAGGGGGAGGGGAGAGGGAGAGAGACGATTTTCTTTTCAGAAGAGGACTTTATCAATGTTATTAAAAATGCTTTGTCAGAGGTAGATTGGCTTTCTAATGTTAGACAATTTCAAGGAGATGCTGAAAAGTGGAATCGTAGCAGAATTGGCAATATTCCTTACAAGAAACAGGGTTTGCTAAAAAGATTAGAAAGGGTGGAAAAACCAAGAAACAAAAAAGATAGTCAATATCTTCAAAAAGTAAAAGCTGACTTATGGAATGAGTATAATAAAACCATTGCCCAGGGAGAGTTACTGTGGTACCAAAAATCTAGATGTAACTAGTTGAAATGGGGATATCACAATAGCAAGTTCTACCATGCCACCACAAAAATGAGAAGAAAGAAAAACAGCATTGATTCTCTCAAGGATGAATAGGGAAATTGGGTTGAAAATCAAGATGAGTTGAAGTCAATGGCAGTCAACTCTTTAAGAACTTGTTCAATTCTGAAGGAGACTTGCCATCAGGTCCCAACTCCCTAAAATCTTATCCTAGGTTAAGAAAAGAAGAACTTGATATGCTACATGGGGATGTTACTGAACTTGAAATTAAAAATGTTGTGTTTGACATGGGAGCTATTAAGGCCTTGGGACTCGATGGCATCCAAGCACTCTTTTAGCAACACTACTGGGGACTATTAGGGAATAATATTATCCGAATGATGAAAGGTATTTTCCAGCACCTGCCTAATATAAAAAAGCTGAACCAAACTCACCTAGTGCTAATTCCCAAAACAGACAATCTTGAATGCATAAAGGAATTCCGCCCCATCTCTTTATGTAATGTGAGTTATAAAGTGGTCTCCAAAGTGTTAACGAACAAAATTAAAGGTGTTATTAGCAAATTGGTGGATAAGCATCATAGTAGTTTTATTCCAGAAAGGCAAGGAAGTGATAATGTGATTATTGCCCAAGAAGTCCTAAATACAATGAGGAAGAGCAAGCAAAGAAAGGGGATAATAGCTATCAAAGTAGACTTAGAAAAAGCTTATGATACATTGGATTGGAGATTTGTCAAACAGTGCTTACAGGAAGTTGGGTTTACGGGCAAAATTTTGGAATTGATACAGGTTTGCATAAAAAGTCCAACAATGAGAATTCTTTGGAATAGGGGCCTCCAGAAGAAATCAAACCTTTAAGAGGAGTTAGGTAAGGAGACCCTATCTCACCTTACATCTTCACACTTTGCATGGAGAAACTTAGCCACATGATTCAAGATGAGATTAACTTGGGCAACTGGAAACCAATAAAGCTGAATAAGAATGGACCACCTATCTCACACCTTTTCTTTGTGGATGAACTTTTCCTATTTAGGGAAGCCTCTTCTGACCAAATTGAAGTAATCAACAATTGTTTGGAGAGATTTTGCAACCTTTTGGGTTAAAAGGTGAACAAGATCAAAACTCAGATGAGTGTTTCCAACTCTGTCCACTTCTCCAGAGCTTTGTCTTTAAGCAAACAACTAGGTGTCAACTTCACTAAGGACCTTGAAAAATACTTGGAAATCCCTCTATTGATTAAGAGGGTAAACTATTCGAATTTCAAGCCCATTATGGGAAAAGTCAAAGCCAAACTATCAGGGTGGGAAGGAAAACTACTCACATTTGCTGGGAGATCAATGCTCATAAAATCCATACTCACAACAATCCCAAACTACCATATGCAAACCATGCTTCTACTTAAGAAATTACTTCAAGAAATCGAGAAGGAAAGCAATGCCTTTTTATGGGATGCAGGGATGGTGAAAAGAAACTTCACCTTGTACCTTGGGATATGGTTAAACATAAAAAAGAATCAGGTGATTTAGGAGTTAAGGACATACAAATGCAAAACCAAGCCTTTATTCTAAAATTATGATGGAATTTTATTACAAATAAAGACTCTTTTTAGGTTAAAGTTGCGAGATCCAAATACAAGTGTGGGGATTCTGATATGCCTATGATTTCCAAAAGGAAAAATGCTTCAAAAATGTGGAAAAGTGTGCTTAAAGTTTGGGATAGGTTCACAGAGGGCATTGGCAAGCGATGTAACTCGGGTAAAACTTCAAAATTTTAGTGTGATAATTGGTCTATCATAAATGAACCCTTAATCAAGTATGTCAAAAGTAACAGTCTTCCACTAGAAATTGAAGCCACCATTGAAGATTTTATCTCTCCAAGCGAGGGGTGGGACAAAGCTAAAATGGCGAATTGGCTCACTTTCTCCATTATTAGTCAAATTACTAGCACTAGACCACCAAGTGTGTTGAGAGGAAGTGATAAATTTGTGTGGAAACCATCAACAGATGGTGTTTTTAACATTAAATCTACTTATGACTTTCTCCTTACAGGTACTAATGTGAATGGAGACAGCCTATGGAAAAAAATCTAGAGATGTGATGCACTTGAAAAATGAAAAACTTCATTTGGCTCCTAGGGAACAACAGAGTCCACTCAGCACAACTCAGAGAATGAAGAGGCATAACTATCTCAAGTGCTTGTCCAATGGGATGCATTGAAGAAGAGTCAACTATGCACATAGTTAGAGATTGCAAAATTGTAGGAGATGTATGGAGACAAATTATAAAACCTGAACATTTGAGTGATTTTTTGTAGCAACATTTTCTGGAATGGATTAGATGGAATAACACAAATGATCCTAGCATTGAGTCTACAAAAATGGTACCCTGGACCACTATTTTTGCTTATGTTTGCTGGGAACTTTGGACCAACAAATGTACAAATTTATTTGGGAATGAAAAGCCTAAATTGCAGATTGACATTAACAAGTGCATCATGAAAACCTTGACTAATATCAATCTCACTAGGAGAGTTAACATGGAAAAACACTCCCACAAGCCAAACAATAAATGGTACCTACCTGAAAAGGGCTTTGTAAGATGGGATGTTGATAGGTCAGTGCATGATAATGGTCTTGCCACATGTAGAGGAGCTTTGATAGATGAGAATGGAAGATGGATCACGAGTTTCTGCGGTAAATTGGGGCAACTCCCACTGATATTAGCTAAAATTATAGGTATCATTATGGGACTTGAAATTTGCTGGTCAATAGGGTTATTGAAAATAGAAGTCTACACTGATTGTGTTGAAGCCATTAATATCCTAACTAGACGATTTAATGAGGATCACCCTTTTTAGGACATCCTATCCCATGCTTCTAATGTGTTAAATAGGAATTGGTCTATTTCCATCAATTTTGCTTTTAGAAATGTTATTACTACTGCTTACAATCTAGCTAGGAGAGCTCACTTTAAGGAGGATTGCTTTCGCATCTTTGATCATCCACCACCTTAGGCATTTGTAGGAGGTGGATGATGATTGTTTTAGGTTTCCCTTTAGTTTGCTTTTAGTTTCTTGTTTGTTCAGTTATTGAATGATATTCAGTTTCTTACTCAAAAAAAAAAAAGTCTTGGCCAAGATTTTATAAGAAGCTTTGGATTTGCTTTTAGTCGAGATTTTACAAATTTACAAATTAAGCAATAATCTGAATCGAAGGGGAAAAAAACCTCTCAAGAGGGATATTACTAGAATCCCATCTTCTTTGTTCTCTATCTTCTCTGTGCTTCAAACAACAAATTGTGTGCTTATCCTTCTCTACACACCTTTATGAGCCCTGATTCCTTTGTAGCTTTGAACTATGAGCAAAGACTCAGATGAAGAAGAAAATTTAAAGAGTTATCAAATACCCACCACACCCTTGCCAAAACCCAAATCAAAACACAACTCAAAGCAAAAGACACGACGACAGAAATAGGCCAAAATAAAAAAGCCAAACCCTCCCCTCTTTGAAATTGATCAACCTGATTTGCAAGAGGGAGCAATAGAAATTCATAGCTTTTATATGCAAAATAAATTTAGAGCAAGGGTGTGTGCACAGAGCCAAGGGACCAAAAAACTAAGCACAATCATCCAAGGAAATGAAATAGTACTGAATCTAACTAATTTTATATGTACAATATAATTTATCATCATGAACATAATAAACATAGCATCCTAAAAACATCATATCACATACGGGAAAAAAATCTAGTTTCAAGTAAGGAAGAAGAAATCAAAATAGAAAAATAGTATTAACATAATTTTTTAGCAAAAAAAAGTATTAACACTAGAATAAAATTTTTAAGAGTTAAAATATGAAAGAAATTAAATTAATTTGAAATGAAGGAAAAGGTTATGAATAAAAAAATTATAATTCAAAAAGTTATTTATTAATAAAAAAATTTATGATTTTTATTAATAAAAATTAAATGGGCTGGGCTGCAAAAAAATTGTAAAAAAAAATACCAAAACCTATCACGGGCACTTTGCTACCAGCCACGTCCTTTTCCATTGTCACTATTTCATACTTACTATAGCTGGGAATATGAGCGGGCACGGTTCTTAAGGGCCCAGCCAGCCCTTAAGGACCTAAGCTCTTAAGCTCGGTTATCCATTTTTAGCTCTTTTTTGAGGCCCAACCTTTATGTAAAGGGCTTAGGATCGAGCCCAAAAGCCCTATTCAAATAAAATAAAATAAAATAAAACATTATAAATTAATTAATATATTTTAAAATTAAAAAAATTAAAATCCACACAATATTTTAAAAATTAAATAACATATTTAGAAATCTAAATAACACACATTCATCAATTAAAACCCAAATCCTCCCCATCCTCATCATCTACAAATAAAACATTAGATCCCTTGGATATAAGTGTATTTGTTGAAAATAGAGGTGAAAATTCAATGTCAATTACTTTTACAACTTCTTCTTCATCACCTATAATAAATATTAACTAAATTGTGTCACTATTAATTAAATATGTGTGTGTGTGTAAAATAATTAGGCTTATTAGGGTTTGAAGGGCTACTCGAGTCCAAGTCTTTTTTCACAGGGCTTATCAGGGCTAGGCCCTTAAGCCTGATTTCTTTTAAAAAAATAATTTTTAAAACTCAAATGCTTATTTAAACAAAGCCTACAAGCCCAGCTCTTTAGATCTGACCTTTATTCCCAACTCTAACACCTACCTTCTCACATGAGGCGAGCATCTATAGGCTTGAAAAGATATTCAATCTCTTTCAGAGGCCTTTCTTTATTTTAGCATTATTTTCTTTCTCCCAGCCTAAAGCTTTATACCTATTCCTAAGGGAAAAAAAAAGGTTTTTTTTCCCTTCTTTGATTTTTAGAAAAATTCTTAGGTAATCTAGTACACCACATCATTTGTGATTTATCTAATAAAAATATGATATTTGTATGGCATTAAATATAAATTAATTTTGATATTAATAATAATAAAGAGATAATATGTAAGAAATCAAATGTGCATTCTGTTATAAGAATAAAATCAATTAAAAAAATATCACACAAGATTTTACTTAAATTACTTGAAGCATTTTAATTGGGGGACTATAAATAACGTGGTGCACTCGATTCACCTAAATATTTCTCTGATTTTTAATCTTTTCTTTACCTTTGATTGTGTGAACTTTTCTGTCTGCATTTGTCTCTATATAAAAAAATAAAGAAAATATAAATTTAGATCCCTACATTTTGCTCGTATTTTGCCATTGATTCCTGTGTTTTTTTGGTATTTTAGATTCTTATACTTTTTTTATATTGTAGGTCCCTCCAATGTCCCTACACTTTGTTTATGGAGGGATTTAAAACACCAAAAAAAGTGTAGAGACTTAAAATATGAAGAAAAGTACAGGGATTAATAACAAAGTGAGAGTAAAGTGTGAAAATCTAAATTTATGTTTTTTTTAAAAAAAAACACTCAAACACTTGTATATGATGGAGGAAAGTTTGGAAAGACCACCTAAAAGATCAATTTTAGTTTAGGATAAAAATTTTAAAGTTTAAGTAAAGGATTAAAAATTTTTAAGCAATATTTTTTGATAAATTAAGTAATATTTTTTAAATTTAAGCAAAGGTCTAAAGATTTTTAAGTAATGAAATGTGAAGTGAATAAAAAAATATATTTTCTTTATTTAAAAATGTAAAGCATTTTTAATTGAATATCACCCTCTAATAAAGTAATTATTTACTTTTTAAACTAACCCTATTTTTTATATTTATCCTTATTAAATACCTTACAATAAATATAAAATTATTACTAATAGGGGCACTTTTTAAAAAAAGCAATGATTATACCTTGAAAGATTAAAATGCCTTATATTTTTTAATAGAGGAAGTACAAAATTTTATATTTTAGATTTTGAAAAACTAATAAATTGTAAAATATTATATAACTAGTTTTTAATGTAGAACATTAACATCAAACACCCTACAAAGAAATTTAAAATTTGACATTCATGAAAAAATAATTTGATACTAGCCTTTTAAGTCATTAACGTTGCATGAGCAATATGAAAACATTTATACAACTAAAATATTATTAAAAAAATTTATATACTTAGTCTTATATATTTAAGTTGTTAATTTTTAATTAAATCAAGATATATATATGTTTTATAGATTATTTATTCTATAACAAATTTTTGTTATTAATGTTATTAATATATTAAAAGTTACATGTATTGACTTGATTGGATAAAATTAAAGTATATTAAATATATATAAGATTAAATATATATCTCTTGTCTTTATATTTATTATCAATGTTAGACTTAATTAAAAATGGGGGAGACTAACTCTTTGATACTTACACAGATGCATCTATGTCCCTGTCCAAAAAGCTACTTTTACATTACGACAAAAAAAAAAAAGCATTTTGTAGCAGTTTTTTTAACTCACTGCTACAGAAACGTTCGTGGCGATTTTGAAAACGGCTGCCGTACTTACCGTAGCAAATGATACAATAGCGACTTTAAAAATTATTCCCACAAAAATCAAGCCGCTACAATAGATGTGACGGTTTAAGAATCACAACAAATAAAATGCTACAAGCGATGACCTGAAGCTTTGAAAATGAATTTGAAATTCTTTTGTCTAAAAATGAATTTGAAATTCTTTGGCTAAAAATTTCAAGATGAAATGAAGGCTTTTAGATCTTTTTTTACATGAGACTCCCGATAATGATAGAGAGAGCAACAGAATGAAGGCCATGTTGGATATGATGAAAAGGTTTTTGATGAAATCAAAATTAAAATTGAAATTGAAATAAAATTGAATTTGAGAATGTGTTTGGTATGACAATAGAATCCTACTATAATTTTAATAAAATATATGTACTTAGAATAAAAAAAGACTAAAGTGCCCTTTTCAAAATTTAAAAAAAAAAAAACCTTATCCCCATCAGCAGCTCCATTCCTCTCCTTATCAAAAGCATAACATCATTGCCTCCTCCTCCTTCTCATTTGATGATTCCAGCCCACATCGTCAAATGGGTAGATGCGTCACTACCTCCCCATCTTCATCATCTGATGAGCATCCCCACCGTCGTCCATTACTGCTATCTTCTTCTTCTTCTTTGTCTCTAGCAAGGACCCCCTCCCACAGTCTATCGCTACCTTCTCATAGTTCATCGTCACTGCTTTCTTCTTCTTCTTCTTCTCCGGCGACACCTAATTGAATAAGAAGATGAGGACCAGAGAAGAAGAGAAGAGGAGATTGATGCAAATGATGATGTCCTTCGAGTAGGGTAACAGCAACGACCATAAAAGAAAGTCCACTGCTGCTTGGTTCTTCATCGTCATTCTTGAGTCGATGGAGACATAGAAAGTGGGTCATCATTGGTTATGGAGTCATTGACCAGTGTGCAGTAGAGAAAATGTCACATGAAAAAATGTCATTTTGACTAAATATTAAATTAAATTGCTTTTCTTTTGCAGCAATAGTGAAAATTATTTAAAAATTTTGAACCTGTAATGAATGAAATTGCTTAAGGTTGTAACATATTCTTAAGGTAAGGCAGTGTAGGAGGTGTTCTCAGTCTCAATCTGCAATTGTATACAACTTGTCTCACTATGTTGAATCTCATGTTTTGCAAATAAGAAAAATAAGTAGAGAGAGAGGAAGGAAGGGGACGAGATACATGATGAAGGAAAGAAACCGTGTGACATGAATTTTGATTGATTGGTCGCTATTGCACTTACTAAAGTAATATTATAGATACTCATATGATAATTAATCAACATTTGTAAAAATTCATCTAGAATATTTTTTATCTACGTCAACAAAAAAATGGTTAACTTCTACTTAAATGTCAACTAATCAGTCAACATTTAAGGAATTTGATGGATTAGTCACTTTTTTACCAATTTTAGTAACATTATAGGTAGTTTTGCTCTTATTCGATAATTTCATGGGTATTTTTGCTCCTTTATTAGTCCACGTAAGAAAAGGCTGACACGTGATATACACAATCAACATTTAATAGTCAAAGTTAATAACGTTAGGTTAAAGTTAACGGTTTGATCACTTTTGCACCCCTTCATATAACATTATGCGTATTTTTGCCCTTTTTTTCACTTTAAGATACTGGGTGCCTTTAACTAACTACTTTTATGGGTATTTTTGTCCTTTTACCCTTTAATTTAAAATAAAAATTTTAATATTATAAAAAAATTATAATTAAAAAATAATTATATACATTACAAGAGTAGATGTAAAAAAACGATGACAAAAATTTTAATATTTTGTGATTTCATGCTATAAAATAATACTGTTGAGTGAGAAAAATACAAATAATTAAAATAATCATTGTGAAAAATTTGGATTTGATTTTGTAAATAAAAAGTAAATAATGATATTTTTTATAAAAGTTGTCTCGTGTATAGTAACAGGTTAAATTTTGGATTAGAATTTATTATGCTCAAGCTAAACTGATTTGGAAAATCTATAATTAATATATTTAGATTTGGTCAGGACTTGAGTGATCTCAAGTAATCAATTAAGGATAGAAGTATAAAATATAAAAAAATATATGGTGTAATTACATAAAACATTAAATCCCACACCATATTTTTGTAATTTTAGCCAAAGTGAGGAGGTACATTTGCCCCCACTCAATTCAACGTTGGCCGCTGCGGGGGTGTGCGTGTGCGTATCTCCTTTTTCTACGGGAAAGGGTTAGGTTTGAGATAAAATTAAAAAAGAATATAAATAACAAATTTTTTTATTCCAACAAAATTATTTTAGAATATGTTATTCCATGTGTATTAAAAATAAAGAAACAACTTATTTTTATTTTCATACGAATTATTATAGAATTTGTTACCCCATATATATATATAATAATAATAATTTATTTTTTCAAGATGTGTGATCTTCAAATAAATTAAAATTTAAACAACTCATTATAGTTTAAGATTTGTTAGTTGTGCAAGTTAAAAAGTTAAACAATATATTTTATTTTAAAATTTAGGAAAAACATAATTTTAGACCCCTGTATTTTACTTATGTTTTGCTATTAATTCTTATATTTTTTTAGTGATCTAAATTCCTACACTTTTATTTTTTTATTATTTTAGGTCTCTCTATGAATAAAGTATATATATCTAAACCACAAAAAAAAAATATAGAGATTAATAACAAAACATGAACAAAATTTAAGGACATAAAATTATGTTTTCTCTAAAATTTATTATCCTATGCGTCTTGTGTGTTAGAGATTATTTAGTAACAACTTGTTTTTAAAAAACAAAAACAAAAAGAAAAGAGGGGAAGCCCAAACAAAATATGTACATTGGTACACAAGATGAGGTGTTAAAATCCTAAAAGGAAAAATCTCAGTACACCAAAGAAACAATCTCCCTAAGACGTCACCAACACAATGCAGTTGTTAATTTCGTTCATACTTTTCTTAACAAGCAAAATCTACCAAGTATTGCCTACTCTGAGCACTTGCTTCACCAAAAGTTCACTGTCACCAGTTAAAAAAATTAAACCCATGTTTTAGATGTCAAGAATCAGTTTGACTTGAATGTACACTACGGTGTGCTAACACGTGGACGAATCACTCTCAACCATGAGCTTCTTTATATTCAGTTTTTTCCCGATTATAAAACCATAATAAACACTCCACAGTTATCCCGCCTCCAACTGTGAAAGCCTCGTGACTTTTCATATTGGCTAGACTTTAATTATTTTGTACGGTTACTTTGTAATCTTATATTAAAAACAAAAAATTTGCTCCACAGTTCTGCTTGCAGGGGAGAACAACCTCCCAGATCACCAAAAAAAACAAAAAACAAAAAAAAAAAAACAAAGAAAGAAACTAGCCAGCCACTCCCCTCCCTCAGCATGAGTGTGAGCTTTATATTTTTTAAGAAAAATTACAGTTAAGTCCTACAAAAAACATTTCACTATCAAAAGATCTTATAAAATTGATACAATACTATCAATCTTAAATCTTATATATTTAAAATTTAATAAAGAATATTTATAATTAGACAACAGATATTTACAACTTATTATTATAAGTTGTTATTTTCCTTTGCAAGTTGTAAATGCCAGTTATTTAATTATAAATATCTTTTGTTAAGTTATAAATGAGTAAAATTTAAAATTTGAGAGTATTTTATGAATATGATGAAACTTTTTAGTAGTAAAATCTCTTCTATGAGATTTAACTGTAATTTTTTTAATTTTTTTATCCACCATAAACAACGGTTTAGATATATTTTTTAAGAAGTTGAATATTCAAAAACATAAGATATTTTTAGTTTTTTAAGGTGTAATCATTATTATTTTTTTTAAGTGCCTCTATTAATAATGACTTTATATTTATTTTAGGATATTTAATAAAGATAAATATAAAAAATAAAATTAATTTTAAAATAAATAATTATTTTATTAACAAATAAAATTTAATTAAAAATATTTTTTTTTATTTTTAAACTGTTTTTAAATGATTCCCCGTCACAGGTGAGAGCTGTGGCATAGTGGAAAAAGCAAGGGTGCCGTCCCTGCTACTGTAATAACCTTTGCCCTTACTCCCTCTCGTTTTGGGTATCAGCTTTTGATAAAAAAAATAAAAAAAACGAACCAATACAATTTCAACTCGTGTCGTCCTTTTTTTGGTTGTTGCTAATCATGGGAGCAACTTTTGAAAAGTTTAGATGGGTATGTTTTTCAAGTTTTCAATAATGTAAATTCTATGACTAATTGATTATTATTACCATTTACTGCTTTGTCGTTCGTCAAAGATGTAATTTTCAGTCAATTGTAACCGACAGTTTGGAAAAGAAATTGTCGGCAAGGAGGAAGGAAGTACTTTCTTGGTCAAAAAAATATAAAATATTTTTAATTAAATTTTATTTTTTAATAAAATAACTATTTATTTTTAAATTAATTTTATTTTTTATATTTATTTTTATTAAATACCTTATAATAAATATGAAATCACTATGAATAGAGACTTTTTTTTAAAAAGTAATGATTACACCTTGAAAAATTAAAATACCTTACATTTTTTAATATCCAACTCCTCAAAAAATGTCTTATATTTTTGAATAAGGAGATAATTAAATTTTAATTAGTTGCTGTCACTGTAATTTTTTTTTCTTAAAAATAATTTTAATTTTCATAAACTATTATGTTTCGTTGATTAAATTATAAAAATTTGATTAAAATAAAAAATTATAAAACTTAATTCAAAATTAACAACAAAACAAATAATTTAACCCGTGAGGTAATTTCAGTAAATTATCTTTATTAAATCAAATCATTTAAATATCAGTTGATGCTGAAACCATACATTAACTACTTATTCAAGATAAAGTTGGAAATAAATTAATTATGCATTGAAAATAATGTAAAACAACAGCTAAAATAGGACCAAAGAGTTTTGCTAAAACAACAGTTGATGAGGGACGGATTAATTTAGGTATTTCATGAAATTTTTAAAATTCTTTAATTAATTTATAACCATCAAATTTTAAATTTAAGAATTAATAAAAATATTAATTATAAGAATAAATCATGACAGATCGTAAGTACTACCGTACTAAAAACTAAATTGTTTTACTTTAATTGAAAAATATTATAAATATAAAAATTTAAATGCCATTTTTTTAATACAAAAACACCCATAAAACCGGCTTTTATTTTTCCTAGAACACAAAAAAGTTCCTGGCGTATGCAAAATGCAAATACCCCCCAAAAAATGGTACACAAGTTATGATATCAGGTCAAATCGTTGGAAAAATTTGTATCCTTCGAATCTTCATCACGCTGCAACTATTTTTCTTGAGGAAAAAAAAAATCAATTTTAGTGCTGTGCAAGCATTGTCATACCTCATAAATAATCATTCCGACAAGCTAGCTAATCAAACTTATAAATTAAACACATCAGTACATATAAATCATCGCATATAGCTGCGTTTGACAACATCAGATTAGAATTAAAACGATGGAGGCAGAAATGAAAAGCACTTTTTCTTGAACGAACGACACAGAAAGCAAATAAGAAACCTGAGACATTAGAAACTCAGCGATATCTATTTCTCTTCAATGGCATTCGGGACTTCTATTTGTAGGTTCAAGGCAGTATGGGTTGCTTGAAGAAGGATTCTTAGAGAGGGAAAGGCAAGAAGTGTACAGTCCGTTTGAACCTTTGGGACAAGAAACGACCTGTTTACCTCTTTGGTCATAGCCTTTAGTGACGGAATTGACTTCTGCAAGCATTCTGGCAAAGTGATGATTAGAACTCATGAGCTCAGGCTCAGCCATATTATCATCAGCATCAAAATGGGCAAGCCATCCACTGGTGGTTATATTCATGTTGGTCTCCGATGAATCTGCTGTGAGAATTACGATCGTCAAGAGTATCACAATGCTTTTCTTCATCATCGATCCTCAGTTCGTGAGCCTCTCTCTCTCTCTCTCTCTATCCTTTGATTCACTTCTCTGTAGAGATGTAGGCAGCTCTCGGATCAGGGGAAGTACAAGGCGCTAATAAAAAAATAATAATTAAAATATTTAATCTAAACTATGCACATGTGGTGGGAGAAGAGAAGTCAATCCTTGTGGGTGCCTGTTTTTTTTTCCAGTTGCCTTTTGTTATTTTCTGTATTTTTTTAATCATGTAAACGGCACCGTTTTCCTGATCTCCTCCCTCCTGGTCCCTGCCCCACTGTGTGAATGTGACTGCAGGATGTGACGAGGAGAGAGACCCCCCCCCCCCCGGGCTCTATCCATAGTCCACACTTTCAGGTGCATGCATCCATATCTATAATATTTCTATATCTATATCGCTTCTATAATATTATGTAAATAGCATTCGATGGGTACTATAGATCTACAAACCATCTGATTTTTTATTTTTCTTTTTAATTTGTTATTACTTTTTTTTTATTTGTTACTGTTACAGATGGGTAACTTAGTGGGTTCTTTGGACAATGTCAACATGCCCCCTACTTTCACGACTTGAAGTTTGTTGCTGAGTGTAAACACGGCGAAAGGGACATGGCCTTGTATAGAAAATAGTTGTTAATTGGGTTATATTGTTTTGGGCCTACATGTGTATATCTGGGTCAGGACCTGCGTTAGCCTTTCTTGGGTATTTTCTTGTACTTCTTCCAGATAGGCTCCTTTATATTTGGACTGCTCCTCATGTACGCGTTAAAGTTGTTCTGGACTGATTTTTTTGTCCACAATAAAGTGTTATTTGTTTTCATTCTCTTTCTCAATATGGTACCAGAGCGCAGCTCATGACCCGATCCATTCCTTTTATCCCCTCAAGAATTGTTCTTTCCTTGGAAGCCTTAAAAAGACTTATTTTCTTCCACCGCGCCTCATCATAGTCTTCATCGCCTCACTATGCAACTCTTCACTTCGTCCATCGTCATTGTTTCAAAGATTGGTAGATCTCAGTCGCTTCAATCATCCAGCCATGCCAACTGATGAAGAAATCAATTCGAATCCCCTTCACTTCTCAATCTCAACCATCCACTGTTTCTCCACCCTTCGGACACCCAGACAACAGCCTTGGTGGCACAGCCGCTCACCGGAGCAACCAATTACATCATTTGGAGTAGAACCATGAAGATGGCACTTTGAGCCAAGAACAAGATTGAAATTATAGATGGGACTTGTACTAGAGACGGTCAAGACCCACACGACTTCACCCCCAATGGGATCGATGCAACCCAGTGGTGCTTTCATGGCTGATCAACTCAGTTGCTAAAGACATCTCGGCGGGTATTACTTTTTCAGAAAATGCAAAATTGGTCTGGAATGATCTGTATGAACGCTTCAACGACACAGATGGTACAAAAATATGCAGTCTTCATGTCTTCTTAACTCCCTTACTCAGGATTCCATGTCTGTATCAAGTTACTTTACTCGGCTTAAAGAAATATGGGAAGAGTACTCAGTCGTTGCCCTATTACCCAGTTGCACGTGTACTTCTTCTATCGATTATGCTAAGATTGTTCAACAGCAAAGATTGTTTCAATTCTTGATGGGACTCAATTCTTCATATCAATCTGTGCGCAGTCAGATGCTACTCATGAACCCACTTCCAACAGTTAATCAAGCGTATTCTATGGTATGCAAAGAAGAAACACAACGCACTCTGTCTTCCTCTCCATCCCCTTTGCATACCGAGGGTTCAACTATGGCTGCTAGAGGAAGAGGGCGATTTGGAAGAGGAGGTGCTCGGGAAAATCCATCGGAGGAATGCTCCTATTGCCATCGGCGTCGTGGTCATGAGAGAGACGAATGTTTCCAATTAGTGGGGTTTCCTCCCAACTTTCAAAGAGGAAGAGGGAGAGGAAATCAAGTTCGACAGATTCCTCGTGCTGATCATGCTGATGCAACCACTGCTAACTCAAATGGTAATTCTATGGTGCATCAACCCCAGGAATGTCAACTTCTGTCACAACAAGATTATACAAATATATTAAAGATGTTGAAGAATGAAGCCACTGATATTGGAGCTGTTGTTGCCACAGACCCAAAGGGGTCTACAGGTTTGATTCACACCATTTTATCGTTAGGACAGTCACACACAGCTCACTGGTTGTTAGATTCTGGTGCAACCTGTCATGTTGTTAGTTCCTTGAGTTATTTAGATACCTATGAAGAATATAAAGGTCCCCCATTAAGAATTGGAATCCTAAATAATGATAAACTAACAGTCACGCATGCTGGATCGGTTACATTATTTGACAATATTGTTTTACATAACATCCTTTATGCACCTCGTCTTTGCTCTAATCTGATTTCCATCTCCAGACTCACTAAAGAACAACATTGCATGATTGCTTTCTTTCCCAATATGTGTTTTACAGGATCTTTGCAGTGGGAGCGCAAAAATGATTGGTAAATTGGATTATGGGCTTTACATAGTTGAAGAAACTGAGACTTATATTCATACTAATGCTGTTTCTAATAATAAGCTATGGCATTTTAGGCTAGGCCACGCATTATATCCTGTACTTAGACATTTAAGTTTGTATAAAAAATGAGTTACCATTTAAGTTTGTATACTATATGCTTACAAGCTAAGCAGCCTCGTCTGCCTTTTCCTGCTAGTGATATCAAATCTGTTCGTTGTTTTGATCTCATTCACATTGATGTTTGGGGACCATATAAGGAACCCACTCATCAAGGTTATTGATATTTTTTAACAATAGTTGATGACTTTCACGTGTTACATGTGTTTTTTTGTTAACATCTAAAAATGGAACTTTTTCTTATCTAAAGATATTTTTTGCCTATGTCCATGATCAATTTTTTCCCATGTTAGAAAAGTGCATAGTGACAACGTTACTGAGTTTATCAATAATGAAGTTGCCAATTATTTTCTAACTAATGGGACAGTGCATGAAACTTCATGTCTTTATACACCCTAACAAAATGGGGTTATTGAGAGAAAGCATAGGCTTATTCTAGAAGTGGCTCGGAGTTTGATGTTTCAAGCTTACATTACAATTAAATTCTGGGGAGAAAGCATAAGGGCTGCCACTTATATAATTAATAGGATGCCTTCTAGTGTTATTGACTATACAAACCCCTACGAGCTAGTCTATCAACAACCACCTGATCTGTGTCATTTACGAATATTTGGGTGTTTAGCCTTTGTAAAAACTTTAAGTGGCTTAGATAAGTTACAGCCAAGGTCCAAACCATGCATATTTTTTGGTTATCCTAATAACCAAAAAGGTTATATGCTTTATAGCATTACAGATGATAAGTTCTTGATCAGAAGAGAGGTTATTTTTGTTGAAGAAAAATTCCCTTACAAAGATAAAGATTTAACAGCTTTCAATCCACGGGGAGAGTCTTCTGAAGTGAAATTTGAATTGAAATCCCAAGATCCTTTTTCTGTTTGATCCTGATTTTGACAGAAATCCTGCTTTTAGTCAAGCACCCCCGGATTCCTCAAGTGAACTAGTTCCGGATGTTCAAAGCAACAGCAATGAGGAATTTGAACCTGAAATGGATCGCCCTTTCAGAAATCGGAAACCACCTAGCTGGCTTAGAGATTATGATTGCTCTGTGCTAGACCATATAAACAGTATGCAGGTAAACGATAAAAAGAAAATCGTTTACCCAATTCAGCATAGTGTATGTTATTCCAATGTTTCATCATCATATAAGGATTTTCTTGTTTGTACTGATGAAATTATAGAACCGAACACCTTTGACAAGGCTGCCATTGACAGTAGGTGGATAGATGCAATGAAAAATGAAATTGATGCTTTAGAAAGAAATAACACTTGGGAAAAAGTTAACCTCCCAAAGGGTAAAAGAGCTATAGGATGCAGGTGGATTTTTGAAAAGAAGTACAATGCTGATGGGACTTTAAATAAATTGAAAGCTTGATTGGTTGCAAAAGGGTATAGTCAAATAGAAGGGGTAGATTATTTTGACACTTTCTCTCGTTGTGAAAATGCCTACTATTAGAGCTATCTTGTCTATTGCTATAAAGAATAATTGGCCCTTATGTCAAATGGATGTAGATAGTGCCCTTTTACAAGGAGATTTAACTGAAGAAGTTTTTATGAAAGTACCTCCAGGTTTTGGAAAACAAGGAGGCACAAAAGTTTGTAAACTAGTTAAATCCTTATATGGACTGAAACAAGCCTTTAGACAATGGAATTTAAAGCTCTCTGAATCCCTAATTAAATTAGGTTTTGTAGAGTAAGCATGATTATTCTTTATTTACTAAAATAAAAGGGAGTAATTTAGTTCTTATGCTTGCCTATATGGACGATATAGTTATAACTGGCAATTTTGAAACATTTATACAAGAAATTAAAGATTATCTTCACAGTAATTTTCAAATGAAAGATTTAGGTCCTTTGAAATATTTCCTAGGACTTGAGATAGCTTACTCTGCAATTTTTCTTAAGAGCTTCCTTCACCTCACTACTGAGTATCCTGTAATAGAATGACAAATTTTGTTCTCCTTCATGAGTTATTAAATCCTTCAAGTTACTAGACGAACCCTCTCTGTTATGAAAAGTTTGGAAAAGCAGGTCTCCCATCTGTTTTTAATATCACCATCTGTGACCAAAACTCTTCTCTTTTCATCCTTTATGTATCTTGCTTGTTCCAAATCTCTTGATTTTCTTTCCCCACTCTTAACAATCTTATAAATTTTTCATTCTCTTTCCTTTATCCTAAGACCATTATAAAACTCTTCAAAAGCTTTAGAATGAGTTTCACTCATAGCTTTTTTATCTTCCTTCTTAGCCATATAGTACCTTTTCTAATTTTCATTATTATTGCACAAATGGATGGCTTTAAAAGACTCTTTCTTATGTCTGACTTTTTCCTGTACACTATCATTTCACTACTAAGACTCCTTGTCTCTCAGATCAAAACCTTTTGATTCTCTCAAAACTTCTTTTGCAATCTTCCTTACTTTCTTAGCCATATCCTTCCACAAAATGCTAGCACTTCCTTAGGACTCTCAAATTCCTTTGGTGAAAAGATTTCCCTTAAAAATTTCTCACTTCTCACTTCTCAAATTCCTTTGGCGAAAAGATTTCTCTTGAAAATTTCTCGCTTCTCACTTTTTAACTCTCACCGCCTAATCCTAGGAGCTACCAATTGTCGATGCTTTTGATTTTTTATCATAACACGCACATCAAGACAGACCTTGTATTGTGTCATTACAACATCTCTAGGAATCACTGTACTAAAAAAAATCAATATGTGCCTAATTAAGAATGATGAACTAAAATGAAAATAAGATAGAGAAAATGCAACGTTAATTGTGCCAGCAATCTCTCCACACCCAATGCACGAGATCGATGTACGGGGACGATTTAATTTGGATACTTTCATTCATTTGAATATTCAAATCTATGATTATACAAGGCTCCAAAATTTTCATGGAAGGTTCAATCATTTTGGAATTAATTAATATTGCATTTGAATACATCAGGATTTGTATTTAGATTGAATGTGAACGAAATTCTCCTTTGGATACCTAAAAAAAAATTATGAATCAAATCCACATCCATGTTTTATTATATTTTTTGTTGTAATTTCAAATTCTCTCTAGCGTCTAGACCCTAATTATTTGACATTTCAACTGCTCCAAGCTTTTTTTTTTCTTTTTGTTTTCACTATCGTTGTCTGTTTCTCTCAAGTGCCTCTCCTCTCATTTCTTATTCTCATTTCTTATCAATTAAAAAATAAAGGTAAGCTCATCAATAAATCACAATCTTTCCATTTTTGCTTTGAATCTCAATTCATCTTTTTTTTTTTACTTTTAAAATTTGTACATTATACAAACAAAAGATTTTAAATACATGTTTAAAATCTAAGTTTTAAATTTTAAAATTTAAATTTAAATCCATCAATTCAAACATTATTTAGTAGAATAGAAAGACTTGGAGTCATCTTTAGAGTATTTGTATTATGTAAAGACTACACGGTGATTGGAAAGACATGGAGTCGACTTTAGCAAATTTATGGCCAATTAATGAAGATTATCTGACATTGACAATGTAGGGACTCTATAACATCGATTTACATTTTTCATCTTACACGGCCATCACCACCAATCAATCATCAGAACTAATCTCCTCTTCATTCCTCAACATCTCCAATACAAACTCTAGGCCCAGCATCACATCACCCATGGCTGGCCGTTCATTCCCATCATTGGCCACACACTTCAATGCAATTTCAATGTATGCCTCTATGCAATCTGGCCTCATACTTTCTCTGAGAAATGGATCAACGGCAGGACCGATCTCACCTTCGTGAACACATCTTCGAACCCACTCTGCCAAGTTTTGCTGCTGCCTCTCCACTGCACGCAAAATAGGAGGCCTCCCACACAATACCTCCAGTAACACCACTCCAAATGAGTACACGTCTGACTTCTCCGTCAATCTTTGACACATGCAGTATTCTGGATCTAAATATCCAATGCTTCCTTTCACTACGGTGCTTATATTAATGTTCGATCTCAAAATACCCGAGGGTCCTACTTTGGACAACCCGAAATCTGAAATCTTCGCCATCCATTTCTCATCTATTAATATGTTTGTGCTTTTGATGTCCCGGTGAATGATTGCATGCTTTGTACCTGTGTGTAGATAATGTATTCCTCGTGCAGCACCTATGCATATCTCTAACCTTTGAATCCAGGAAAGTGAGTGGTGATCAGAATTGTAAAGATGCTCACGTAGAGTTCCGTTAGCCATGAACTCGTAGACAAGGATCATCTCATTGCCTTCGTTGCAGTAACCAATGAGAGACACTAAATGATTGTGACGAAGTTGTGAGAGCATTTCAATCTCAGTTTGAAACTCCTGCAGTCCTTGTTGTGAACCTTGTTTGAGACGTTTGATTGCCACTGGTATTGTACCTTCATCAATGTAGCTTTTGTACACATTACCAAACCCTCCGAAACCGATGATAAAAATATCATCGAAATTATTCGTCGCTGCTCTTATCTCGTCTATTGAAAAGACACGACACAAATCAGACGACAATAATGAAGTCCCTTGGGTCTTTCTTGTTTTGGACATGGCTACTGTTTTCTGTCCCCACCATGATTTTCCTTCCTTTACTGAACCTTTAGCGAATCGCAGAAAAATCAGCAAAAGAATAAGAGAAAGCACAACGATGCCTGAAGCTACCCCTCCAACAATGAAAATTACCCTCGTGTTCTTTGCATTCTTTGATGATTTCGATGATGGTAGTGAGGGAGATGGGCGTGAAACAGGATTGGAACCTGTTATTATATTGTCTAGGTTGGGGTAATAAAGATCAGTTGGCGAAGAGAAAACCTCAATCCCATTGATAAAAGCATAAGCGTTTTCATAAGATACACTGGGCATGAAGGTTACATTTAGCCTCTGACCTGGGTCAACGGTGACGACGTACTCTTTGAAAAAGGTTTCTTCGGCAGCTTTGTCGGCGGCAAGTGAAGCGTTGTAGTCCATAAGAAGGGGTAAGGAACTTGCTTTGACGGAGAAGAGAGAGTCAGAGCGAAGGAAGTTGAGGTCGTAGGAAGATGGGTAAAAGTAGAAGCGAATGATTTTCCGGCCGGAGGTCACCGGGAATGAGTAGGAGAATTCAGAGTAAGAGAGGCGTGCGGTGCCGTAGGGGACTGTTTTTCTGACCGATGCGTTGACGACGACGGAGTGGAGGCCGTTGCGGGGTTCAATGGGAGAGAATATTCTGGAGCCAATATCTCCGGTCCAGTTCCGGTTATCCGATGACCGAATATTTCCTAAGTTACCGCAGGCGACGGCGAAATGATCAACAGGACTGAAGGAGGTGGTCCGGACGGTGAAAAGGAGTTGGAAGAAGAAGAAGAAGAACGGCGAGGAGAGTGACAGTGAAATGGTCATTGTGAAGACAGCGTCGTTATTGCTGAAGCTAACCATCTTTGTTCCAGGATATGTCCGTGAGAGAAGAATTGTTTATGGGAGAAGTTTGCCTCTTTAACGGGACTTGTTTTATTTTTCCCTCTTTCACTCTTTAATTAAATTTTGTCTTAGTTTTTGCTGTTTTTGTTTTTGTTTTGGTAGTTTGGTTTTTAAAATGAGCAATAATACAAGTATTAACTATTAAGAATAAAATGATTTTTAATGTATCTTAACATGTTTATTGTCATTATTATATTGATTATATAAATAAATTTTTCTGCAAACTATTTATTGTCAAATAAATTAATATGTTCAGTAATTATCCAAAATGTCATTTAACATTATATCATAAATTCAAAGATATTTTTTTTTTGGAGAATTATCAATTATATACAAGTCTCACAAGAGGAAATTAATTATTATAAACTAGTTAATTGACAATTAAACTAAGGTCATTGACAACACAATCAGTTATCAATAGCCTTAGTTCATATGCAAATGAACTTTATATTAATTAATTTTTTTATGTGAGATTTCAATTTAATTTTTTTATAAAAAAAGTTTAGATAAATTAAATTTTAGGAGCTTACTAGGGTCAAGGAAAGTCTCCAAGTTTAAAGAACACTTATATAGAGATAACATTTGCAGATTACTCACTAATAAAATATTTACATTGACACCAAAATTATTTCAGAATTGTGAATATGATACTACTAACAACTTACTCTCTATGGTTCTAAATATAAGCAAGTCCTCATTTTTATAAATATATATATATATATATATTTACTTTTAGTTTCAAATACCAATACATTTTATGATGAGTAAGAGATAATTTTATATAAAAATTTAGGTTAATAAATATAAGATGTAGAAAGGGGATAAAATTTTTTAAATGCACTAAGTTAGTTATAAATTGAATAAAAATAATTACTTAAAGAAAAATGTGTATATTTTGGATTGAAAGGAATTCCTATATATTAAAAACACGTCAACTTATACTTGACTTTCTAATACTTTATATAATAATGAGTTGTATATAATTAGATATTTTTTATTATATAGATGAGGATGGAGATGAGTACGTGGAATGAATGGATCGAGGGCCCGGGAAGCGCTGTTTCGAAACCGAAGCATCGTGGAACGTTCATAGAGAACATGCCAAAAAGACTCGTGGACGAGATTGGTCGTTTGACTTTGAATATTCAAAACTCTAATTCTACGATCACTGAGCATTTTTGCAGCGTCTGTCCCCTTCTATGCTCTGCAACTTGATTGGAAGGAGCAAATAGCTTTTGAATTAAAATAATGATAAAATAAATTATATGTGATAGTTACCTTAAAGCATGCAGTGATTCTTTTCTTCTTGTTTTTTTTTCCCCTTTTGATCAATCAGAAAGACTTCAAATTCCAAACTACGAAAAAAGAGTAAAAGTACACAAAGCCAACAAGAAAGAAAGCCAAGCCAACCAAAAAGCAAAGAAAGAGACGCCAACAAGAACAAAAATAGCAGTAAAAAAGAAGTCAGCCAACTCCAGATCTAAGAACAGACAGAGGAAGTTGGCTCTTGAGTTGCTCGGCCTTGTTGATATCCTCGGCTAAAAAGGTTGACAAAGGAAGTGATGGTGAATCTACCCACCCAAAAAGTTACACATCCTTACAAGGTCCAGCAGCTAGATGATCCGCTTACCTTCACGACGAGTGAAAGTTAAAGAAGAACTCACCAAGGATCTCAAAAGGTCCAAGGTATCAAGAACCACGCCTCCACTCATCCATTCACATTGATCAGAGCGACCAGAATTCACACAAGAAACTAGTGCGGAGCAGTCGCTTTCAAATATGATCTTGCTATTACCAAGATCAATTGCCAATAATAAAGCCTTTCTTAGTGCCATTGCCTCGGTCATGAACGCTGGTAGAGACTTTATTTTTTTAACAAAAGACCATTTAAAGATGCCAAATTCATCTCTACAAATAATCCCAATAGCAGCTAATTTATTTTTGGGATTGAAAGCTCCATCGCAATTTACTTTTAAGAACCCGGTAGGAGGAAAGTGCCAGGCACGAGACCGCGGGACTTCTCGACAGACTTGATTTTCATCTAAGTTGTTAGACCAGCACACTTCCCAAATTCGGCCGCTGCATGCTTAGCCTTTAGAACTAGGGAAAATTTCACAAAGGGACCTTTGATCAAAGATAATAAAAAAGAAGACTCCAAACTTTTTGATATATGACTCCATTGTTGGGGCTCTGATATGAAATTAATTTTGAAAGTCAGATGACAAAATTACCCTTAAAACTACCGAGAAGAAAAGTGTCTTGCATACATTTACTTGAAAGTTTTGGAGCTCGTAAACGAGGCACCACGTAGCAAGGTTAACAAAGTTTATCAATGAAGTCTCCGTTGCTAGACTAGTCATCCAACAATCTCCATTGAAGGAGTGACCACCAGGTCAGCCGTTGCCTCTAACCTTGTAGCTTTTTTTGGTCGGGGTTCTTCCTCTAACCACCAATTGATGCGTGCAGTGAAACCCTAACTATTTGAGAATGCGGAAGAATTTGAGAAGGATGTTAAATGGGCACAAGTTAATCTCCAAATTGATATGTGCGTTCATTAATATGTTGACTTTCCATTATTATAGCTTCTTTTAGTTTTTTAAGCAATTTGACCAAAACTATTTGCCTATGTAGGAGATCTTATAGGGTTCACGTCATTGAGTGGCTGAAATTATAGGATAACTCTCCCTTTCATGAAGATGGGTATACAAGTCCATCCTACTCTAATGAGAATGTCTATAACATTAAAGTTGAATTGTTGTGATACCTGTCAGCCATAAGAAGAATTCCAAACGTGATGTTGTGCTGCAACTTCTTAGAAGTGACAATGCCAAGAAGAGGCAAAGCTGAATTAACAACATCAATGTTATTTTGACATGTTATTATTGTCATGAAATTGCTTGGAATTTATCTTTTCTTTTTATATATATATATATGAAGAAGTCATTGGATGGGAATGAATTTAGTTATTTACGTTCTTTTGCAATTGTCTTTAATAGGGAAAATAAAGTATAAAGATGTACTCCCATGTCAATTAAGAGTAGTGTAATGAACAAATTATGTAAGAAAACTAACAACATTTTGTAAGTTAATGAACAAGTCATCCTTACTTAAAACTAGTCATTATGAGCACTTGGAATTTTTGAAGTTAGTGTTGTAAAGAACAAGTAAGGTAGGGCCATAAAGATCATGTTGTGAGGAAATGAACCACACAAAGTAAGGTTCAAAACAAGTCATCGAAAATGAAACTAGCATACATTTGGAATTTTCTGAAGCCAATGTCATATAGAACAAGTCAAGTAAGGAAATTAATATGATACATAGAGTAAATGAACCACAAATAGTAGGGTAACGAACAAGTCACCTAAAAGATTTATAAGCCAGTGTTCAAAACTAAACTCATATCGGTATGTTGATTTCATATCGGTATGTTTTACACTTAGAATTTTCTGAAGCCAATGTCATATCAAACAAGTCAGGTAAGCAAATTAACATGATACCTAGAGTAAATGAACCACATACAATAGGGTGACAAACAAGTCACCTAGAAGATTTATAAGTTAGTATTTAAAACCAAACTCATACCAGTATATTGATTTCATACCAGTATGAAATGAACATACCTATATGATTGAGGCTATTATGGAAGCCACAATAATACCGGTATACCAATATGTATTATACATACCAGTATCAAATCAACATACCAATATGATTAAGGCTGTTATGGAAACCACAAGCATACAAGTATGTCTTAACTATATCGGTATGTAATATAAATACTGATATCAAATACACAGATTGGTATGCTTGAGGCTATTATGGATGCCACAATCATATCGATATGGCATGATTATACTAGTGTGTATTATACATATCGGTATCAATACATATTATCGGTATGATTGAGACTATTATAGATAAATAAGAAACCCACACTCACACCAGTGTAACTAGTACATACCAGTATGAAAATTACATACTGGTATATTAGTGACATACTGATATAAAAGGTAAGTTTTCTCGTCTTCATCTTTTAATCACACTCGTTCATTTCAAATTTACATCCAATGGCTTCTTTTCCATACCGATATATGGGTAACATCTCGATATGAAATATTTGACAACTTTTTTTAAAAAAAAATTTGATAAGTTGAAGTTTGAATTTGAAAAAATTGTCATTGGAAAGATCTTTGAATAGACAAGTAATTTTTCAAATTTTGACAAATTAACTAAAAGGAATTAACAACAATACTTTTAAAATGAGTTAAGGGTCATTTTTGTTCTTGAACTGTACATGAAAGGACACAAATGTCTATAAATTCAACTATAATTCAATTCTATCCATCAACCTTAAAAATTTTCTTTTTCATAACCTTATCATTTTCTCACTGTTAGTTGATTGTTAGTGGATCCCCACATTATTTTTTAAATATTTTTTAAGGGTAAGGTCCAATTTTTTTCCTGTACTTTTTTTAGGAGCGCTGGACATATTGAACTCTTAAGTAGGGCAATTTTTTTCCTAAACTATTTCTTTAAAGGGGCAAAATTGCCCCTCTATTAGTCAACCGTTAGTTCTCCCATTTTATGCTAATGTGTCATGATGTGGGCTCCATTATCTTTTGATTTGGCATCTCATCTATAAGCTTTGACCCTCTTTGATCCTATGACATGGCATCCTTATTTTTTTTTTTTTCACCAGCGACGTGGCATGAATGGAAGTGAATTACGCTCTCTCCTTTCCCAATCGACTCTGCACTTCATCCTCCAGCTCTTCCTTTTCAAAGAGTCCTTAGAGGATTTGCAACAATCCCAACAGAATTAAAGGTCCCTGGTGCATCAAAGAAGACCAAATTTTTTAGGAACAGGATGATGCCATCATAGCAGCTCATACCCAGTATGGTAAGAGAGAGCGACAAGTGAAGCAAACAAACCAGAGGGTTAAGGTTGAAGACAGAGCGACAGATGAGAGTGCAAGGGACCTATTCATGATAGAGGGTTTAGATTGTGATTTTCCTCCTCCACTGCCTGTTGGTTTAGGTTCTGATGCAGAAGATGATGATGATGGGGAGATGATTGGTCCGCCAAGACCTCCCCCTGGTTTAAATTTGGGTGCTTCAAGTTTTATGGAGAGCTTGGAAATCACAGTGGAGAACTTGATGTTGAGGTTAACGGCGAGGATCTTGGTCTCGTCGCTGACATGGGAGAGCTTATTGTCTTAGCCATGAAGCTGGATCTTTCTGCCATAGCTACACATGAATTTAGCTTTATAATTGGGTGGTGATTGTTGGTTGTTCCACGGTAGAGGATTTTCAAATTCAACCTCTCTGGAGCAAGGAGACCACTCACCTGAGTCAGAATAGGAAGGGTGCGTATATATAGTTCTCCATAGTTGTCCTTGCTGATTTGCTGGGTTAAGACTAAAATAGTGAGAAATGGAAGGAGGTTGTTTCTATCATTGAGTGATCAAATTATAAGCCTGACATTTTGGGTTTGAATATATTAGACATGAATGTATTATAAGGGAAATACAGTGTTGTTGGAGTCGTATTGGAGGAACACGAGTGAAAAATATACGGAGGTGATAGGGTTGGGAGTTTTTGAGTTTATGAGTTATGCAACGCAGAGACACATGACATCCATATTGTCAATTATATTTTGTAAGTCCCTATAACTTCAATGGTCAATATAAAATGTAAAAGATGTAGGAAATTGCACTCTCAAGAATGAATTGAGGCTCATTTTAAAGCCCATTTCCCACCACCTTTTCCCAAACTTTTTTTCCTTTGCATCAAAGAGACATAATAAATCATTTTAAGTAAATAAATTTTTACAGGACATCTTATGTTTTTTGTCAATTATAAAACGATAAGAAGTGAGCTATTTTGGATAAAATATGAATTGAGGATAAATTATAAGAGTTGAAATAATTACAAATAAATAATTAGGAGGTAATAATAATAAACTTTTTGGCCTAAACAACTTTTGCAGATTATACATTAATATGTATGGTGACAGTAGCTTTTACTAAACTGCACTTTAATTATTTTGCCCACATGTCACATACTATGGTGGTTAGCATTATTTGAACTATATTGCCATTTGGTTTATATACATTTCTTGAATTAGCCAACCGTACAACACACGAGGTTGTGGCTAGTTGTCAACAGAAAGGGCTCCGTGCAGCTCTTTCAGGCTTTCACTCTTTGCTCCCTCTCCTTCTTCCTCTATTTCCCTCTCTCTTGCCGATATCCCTATCAATGACATTGCCACTGCTCATTATTTTATCTGAGAGTCAAATGGGGTTTGCCTAGGCCCCATGAATTGCCACATTAGCACATAATGGTGGATGTCACGTCTAGTTGATAGAAGGGCATTATTGCACCTGAAAAAAATACTTTAGAAAAAAAATTGCTTCACTTAAGAGTATAAAGTGTCCAACGCTTCTAAAAAATAAGTACAAAGGCAAATTTGAACATTAACCCTTTTTTATTATAAAATATTTGAGTTGCGGGGCAAAAATAACCCTTCACTTGATAAAATAAAAATAGTGGGATTCACTAATAACTAACGAACATTAAGTGTTTTAAAGTTAGGGTGATGATGAAGGAAATAAGGTTTAAAGACAGATTTGACTTATAGTTGAGTTTATGAGTATTTGTGATCTTTCGTGTGCAATTTAGGAATAAAAATAATACTTAACCCTTTTGAAACTTAACAACTTTTATTTTAAAAAAAAAATTTGAAACTAAATTTATAATATATATATATATATATATATTACAATGAACAATATGATTATAAAAGACTTTGTTAATTCAATAATCGTCAAAATTTTGGTAAACCAACAAGAGATCATGAGTTCATACTCCATCCCCTTTATTAATTGAGTGTTGCTCCTATGGTTGACTAACGAATCGAAGCTCCGGTGGCAGTGTGGTCTTCCCGCAGCAATGGGGATTTGGTAGCCATTGCCCATAATAATGGTGGCAAGTTTTTTTTTTTTTAAAAAAAAACAATGAAAAATGGGTATTTCAGTAATTGACATACATAATTTTATTACAATCGAAGACCTTGGGTTTATAGCAAGAGAAATTTTTATGTAGATCGGGTGCACTATAGCATTTATAGTCTGTCCAATTAAAATATTACAAGTCATTTAAATAAATCTTACATGATATTATTTTAATTAATTTTTTTCTTATAATAGAATGCATAATTAATTTATTTTTTTTTCTTTCTATTATCGTTAATATCAAAATTAATTTATATTTAATATCATCTAAATATTATATTTTTATTGAATAGACCATAAATGACGTAATACTGTCAATCTATTTAAGAATTTCTCTTGTATTATTTTTCATAAAGCTTTGGGTCTTAATTGCAATATTTCAAAGGATCCTAATTGATTTTTTTTTTCAGAAAAAAAAACAGTGATCAAAATTTGATCCCAACTAAAAAAAAGGGTCTATATTAAACAGTTCCATTTTCTGCACAAAATGCGCAAAGGCATAACTGTAGCTCAGATTTTTTTTTTAATGAAACAAAAACGAAAAACAAAAACCAAAAGCAAAGCAATTTATCTAGCCCAAAATCCATGGTGGCCTATTAAACAGAAAATACAAGTGTACGGCTTGAGTAAATATTTTAAGCAAATTGATACATGAAAAAAGAATAAAATTTTTTGGATTAAACTTATATAATTAATCTTATATAAGAGTTCATTTCATTTTAAAAAAAAAAAAGAGGATCCATGTATCTATAAAATAAAAACCTCCTAAGCTGCAGCTTCTAAACGGCTCATCTCAGCTTCTCTCTACTTTCACTGTTCATATGAACAATGACGGCTCATTTAATATTTTTTCAGCTTGACATTCGGCTTGCTGCTTCTCACAAACTAACTTGGACTAAGCATTCGGCTTCGTAAAAAATTCTGGTCAAATGCTTTGGTTTAATTATTTCTCTCCCTCCACTTCAAGTTTTTCAAATTTCAAAATTTAAGATGCTTTGGTTTCCTCACTTGCTCTCACCTGACCTCTCAGATTCCATGGACCTGATTGGAAAATCATTTTAAAAATATTTTTTTAATTTTTAAAATAAGAGAATAAAAAATTTATTTGATAACATATTTTTAAAAAATATTTTAAAAAATAAAAAAAATAAAATTTTATTTTAAAAAATAAAAAAATAAAAAAAACTTTTAAGCATTAAAGTAAAATAAAAAATATTTATTTTATCATTTTCTTTAAATATATTTTATAAAATATTAATTAATAAAATAATAAAATAAAAATAATTTCACACACTCCACTCCAATATCTTTCGTCTCTCTCTCTCTCTCTCTCTCTCATGACTCGTCCAATTTTTTCTTCTTTCTTTTTTCTCCCTCTCACGTGTGCTCTTATCTTTCTTCCACTTTCTTTTCTGTTACTCCACCTCCGGTGCCCTCTCATTCTTTCCTGTTTCTTCATCCGATCTTTCCTCTCGGTTTTCATTGGTTTCTTTCTTAGCTTCGCTTCCCCCCGTTAGTTTATATCAATGGCCTCATCTTTTACTATATCAACCCTGCTCTTCTGGTAGCCGCACCGCCGCTCTCTTTTCTCTTCGTGTCCGCCGGCCATATTTTGGTGAGTAGATGCCCTCCATTATTTCCTCAATCTGGAAGGAGAAATGAAGTTCTTTGGGCTACCTTTGATGCACAAATCAACTAAAAGAGTTCAGCATCCCAAGCTTCGAGCCTGTGTTTTTCGAAGCATATGGAGTATCGTCAAATCTGGTCATCTGCTTGGAATGTCATCAAATTCGCTCGCGTTGCTCTCCATTTCTTGCTTCACTATTCCTCGCTTTTTTCGTTAGATTGAGGAGAAGACGTCTTCACGGTCGACCAGCTTTGGGTGACTCCACATCTACTCTAAGAGACGTTGGCTTCTAGGTTCTTCGACTTTATGAGATCACTTTACATTATCACTTATCCATATTTGTTATTCCTTTTAAAAATTTAAATTTTGTTTTTCATTTTCAGATTCTCTTGCTTTTTTGCGATTGGTCACCATGACGGAGCGGCATCATCTTTGGCAATTATCTCATCACAGGTTTCTTCTTCATTTTTGCATAGTCTATCTCAATATTAGTATTCGTATTAAGTTCTCTATTTTTCAATTTTCATTTTTTGCACTATTGCTTGAATTAAGGTAACCCCTTGAGTTTTTTTGTTTAAAATGATTGAAACTTTACCTTGAAATCATGCTTCCTTAGATGTACTGTGAACTTCTCTGAAAAGCCATTCATCTTTGTTCTACTACTTCTAGATTCTAGACTTCAATGGCAACCAAGAAACCTCAGCGTTGTTGTTCTTGCATTTGTTTTATTTTATTCTTTTGGCGTGGTTCTCCTTCCATATGCTCTGTTTAAGAATTATTAATGATTTTGAGGGTAATTGCTGTTTAGGATTTAGGTTCAGTTCAATTCTTTTATTTTACAAATAGAATGGCAGAGGTTTTTCTTTGCACTTATTTTTGCTTGATTTAGGTTCAATCCTAGATTAGTTGCCAAATTTCAGCAATTACCCTTTTTGCATTCCTTATGAGTAAGATTATTTACATCTGCAGAAGTTGTCCCACATGCTAACCAAAGATTAACGTGTGTCCTTGATGCATGAATAATAATACTTTCTTGGTAGAATGGTTGTGTTGTGATAGAAGTATTAAGAGAGGATTAAATATTTCTTTCTTTTTTAAACTCTGATGGTCTAAAATCAAAACGAAAGGCGGTGGATGAGGGTACATATCAAAATGCAAGGTGTATGGATAGGTCAAAGCTTCTCATCTATTATGGTCATTTTAGAGGCTTTGTGAGGTTTGCCATATCAGGACCACTTTCAACTATAATGATTTGAAGGAGCTAAGGGTTTGTGACTTGAAAATTTTCTTTTTGGTGATGTTAACTGTGAAGGATCTGCTTCTTCTTTGAAATACTTTCTTAGCATATTGTTTCCTTTCCTTTGTAATTGATTATATGTTTTGTTTCTACTCCTCACTTTTGAGAATAATCCTTATTAAAGCATGTTCTGGATCCCTTCTCTTCTTGCTTTGATATTTTGCAGTTTATTCATTTTCGCATGCGAAATATTAAATTGATTATTCTGTAGTAAATATCCAACCCGAGGATAGGCCAAAGCTTTGTAGTAACTATGCTGGTGATGTGCATAAAAATGAACTCTACACTAACATATTTTTTTATGGCATGTTTTGATCTCTCGTCTACTGTCTGCGAGGAGAGCCTTGCTACAAGCCCCATTATCTCTCATTAAATGTTTTTTTTTTTGAATTTGTTTGTTTTAGTTGTCTTAATTATGGGATATGGTTGAATGAATGTTTGAGGGATAAGTTTTCTTTTTTGACTATCTGTTTTAGCTCAGAATATATATTTGTTTTAGATATTGCTTGTGTTAGAAGTTATAGAAAAAAGTTTGAATGTATCACAAGCAAGTATACACCTTACAGTCCATGCCAAAAGGTGAAAAAGAACATATGAACCTCATCCAAAGTCTGCTATAGTTAGAAAGGTATCTGAAACTTATTCTGACAATTTGAAAAAGCAATTCTGAACCTTAGCACGCAAGGTTATACTTTTCATGACTTTGACTAGATAGTGGCTGATTAAATACTGATCAAGCAATGTTGCAAAGGAGAATGTACCTCATCCTCATTTTTTATTTACTAGGAATGTAAAAGTAACTAGAATTAATATTTAGACAACTCACTTATGCTATTATTGTATTTTGTCCTGAGGTTATTCATAATCTTAAATGCTAATATTAGAGGTTACATAATCATTAAGTATGAATTAATAAATGCTAAAAAGGTAGATGCATTCATAGAGGGCCTTCACAATGATGAGGAAAAAGTAAGCCTCTTAAATGAGTTAGGAATAATTTGTTTGACAGGCATGGAGATATTTTTGTGCATGTTGCTCCTCACAGTTGTTTTATGTTCAATAATCCAAATTCTCTATTGCTCTTCACAGGCCTAATGTTTATAATTTGTTGTAGGTTGGCGCATATAGTGAGAAAAGAGTTCTTAGCTATCCTCTAAAAATAATTGCCAAGAATGTTGCTAAGCAAAAAATTAGGCCTTTTATCATAGGATGCTAACCTACTCATATTAGGCCTCATTCTAACTTCTGCCACTAGCTGGCTTGCCTCTGACATTTTACTTCTATAAGAAAGGAAAAACAGGTTGTCCATCTTACAAGCAAGTGTCAATGGTAGGGGCTCAAGACAAATACGAAGGAAAAGGAGGATTCTATTAAATTAAATAGGGCAAGGATCTTACTCTCCTGAACTTAATAGCCAAATAGGAGAATCTCCAAGGGAAAAACAAGGTTTATTAATTTCAGATATCCCGCTGTCATACCAGCCAGGATATTTATAACCAGAAATTACAATTAAATAAATCAAATAATGCAGATAATTAGCCTAAAATCAGGAAATAACTGACTAGCACGTTGGTACCCCACTAACGCAGTGAAGGTCCTATTATTCAGCTACTAACAGTTACTAACAGTAAAACAAAACAATAATTAATTAAAATAACAGCAATGAATTAATTTAAATAAGGTAAATCCCTCATAATCTGCATAACAGCATCTGATTCTGTTATCTTCCTACTTTTTCTGCGTTGATAAGTGATTATGGGTTTGTTATGCTGACTTGGACCCTTATCAGTCAACCTCAAACAAAGTGGGCTAAAGTTGAGAAGACAACTCCAAAACCCAAACTTCAAGACCATAGACCTATTAGTGACCTCCCTTTTATTCAAGCTACCCAATATACTTTCTTTTTACTTTTTTAACTTCGCAATCAATAGTATAATGTACAGTTCCTCACAGAGCTTATTGTGGCTTCAAATCTGTTCGATTGATCACCTTGACCAACCTATAATAGTATGAAATTCTGTGTAATTTTTTTTTTTTTTTTTGTCTCTTAGCTCGAATAAATTGATGTAATTTGTTGGTAGTGCCTATTGTCCATTAAATTCTCCATGCATTCTAACTTATTGGATGAAGTGATCTGTAGTTTTTTTAGAGTGACGAATGGAAGCTGGAATGATGCAGGGTATCACGCTCAAAATGTTCATTGGTACATTTAGTGCAAGAATGTGCAATAACAGTTCTTTTACACCTGTCAAAGAGTGCACGATTCACTATCAAAGGAATCTCTTGCTATAATTGTGGTGACGTCATTGCTGGGATAATTTGGAACTCTGAGGATTAGTGGATCTGTGGATTTACTGCTTTGAACATGTCTTTACCTCCAGCTATTGCTGAAATTAATGCTGTAAGGTTGGGGTGCCAAGTTTGCTACAACAAGGGTCTGCATAAATTTGGAGTTGCTATACAAAATGCCCTCTGTTGTAACCTCCTTGTCCATGAAAATTTGATTGGTCACCCATTTTGAGATCAGTCATGATACCAAATTGTTGCTGTCTAGGATTGTTGGGAATATCTTCCTTCCTTTCGATTGTGCAGATGATAGTTAGCATTTGTGTAATCTTGCTAGGCTAGGACTTAGTATCATATAACTAAACTCCATGATTTCGGTTTGCCTTCATTTATTTAAGGATGAATGAATCTTTTGTTTTTTTGGGCCAACAAGATGAATGAAGCACAAGTTGCCTTATTTTATTTCATGTTGCAATTTTTTAGTTTTTTATGTTCATGTTCTCCTTCCACTTGCTATGTTTAAGAACTACTAATGATTTTGAGAGTGATTGTTGTTTATGATTTTGGTTCAGTTCAGTTTTATTTTGCAACAACAAAATGGCAGAGGTTTAATCATATGTTGGCGTGGTAATTTTTGTTTGACATGCGTTTTAGATATGGCACTTTATTTTTTTATAATATATTGTTAAATATTAAATTTTGGAGGAAGAGATGTTTTTCTTATAAGAGGCAGACACTTTTCTGCAATCCCGTGTGTATAATTCTTTTTATTATGGAGATAGAATTTCAATCACCAATGTCACGGGACATCGAGAACGCTTAACATGGAAAAGAACTCTGTTACTTTTTGCTTTTATTAAGGACTCGTGATTTGCTCATTTTTTGTTGGATTTCAAGACAGATTTAGGTGACCTCCCATGTTAAGTTTTGGCGATAGATAAAGTACTTATTACAGATAGCATCATACTTTGCAAATTTTGTTTTGCCAAAGTTTTGTTTGATCAAACATTTAAAGAGTTTTGAGTTTGAGAGGAGAACTTTCTAGAAGCTACATGAAAGGTTTAACTTCGTTGCTTTTTGATTTTCTATGAAAGTTTAAGACTTTGTTTTGAATGATATATACTAATTTTTTGCACAATGTTAAGCTTAATGTATTTTAATAAAGATGGTTTTGACTTTTTTTTTCTTGCAAGTTCATGTAAATTTTTTGACATTTGTAGCAATCTTTTTTACTTTTATTGTCTACATAAGTAAAATGCACGCCCCATGTCGAAGCAAGTCTTACAATTTTTATATGGCAATCCAATTCATTTAACATAAGTAGTCACAGTTTAGTTTAGTTTTTTTTAAGCAATGTTAAGTGATTAGAAAAGTTGTTGCTATTCGAGTAATGTTCTAGGATTAGACAAGTTAATTTTGCATTTTTTTGTAATATTATTTTTTATGAATAATTTATTTTTTAATGACCATTTCTCTTTATATTTAAAGTTCATTTTTATTTTAGTTTCTTCACATTCATTAAGCATTGTAAGTACAATATGATTGAGATGTCTATGATAATTATTGTTTACCTTTTTGTAACATTTATTTGTAAAAAATTTTAATTAAATATAATATAAGTATATTGTAACATTCTAAGTTTCTCCATTTGTAATTATCAGTGTTTTCAAGGGTAATTTAGTCAATTTAAATAAATTATTGATTAACAAGGTTTATGGAAAACTAATATAGTTTTTGAATCTTTGGACAGCCTTAGAAGGATGCTAGGTCAATTTTTGAGTAGGCCATGGCACGGAAGGAAGTTTAAAGTTTGGTGTAGCTTTCTGTGCCATGCGCCGCAGCGCATATGCAAAATCTACACTTATTAAACGCGAAAAACATGTCAAAAATAGAAGGAAGAAAGAGGGATAACGAGAGAGTGACGGAGGAAAGCTTGTGGTCTGGTAGGGCACGATCCCTAGGCTACTTTGAGGGCATTTGGAGCTTGAATCACCATTGGGTAAGTTGCACATTCCCTCTTCTCCCTCTTTTATGCAAAAATCTGAACATTTGAGGTAATGGGGGCTTTGATTTTGGTTCCCTTGGGTTTAGATCAAACCCATTGGTTTATTTAAAATCTTGGGGAGTTAAATCAAGTTTCTAACCCTAAGTTTATGAGTTTTGTGGTGATTAAAAATTTTTGATAAAGGTTTGGACGAACCCTAAGTATAATTTGAGAATCTTGAGACAATGTGGGACATTGGTTAGCGAATTTGGTATGTTGGGATGTTTAATAGGATGGTTAGAGTGTTTAGGAATGGTTGATGTTGTGAGAAAGAGAAAATTGGGTGTTATAAGCACTTAGAACCTAGTGAATTTGGAGTTAACCGGAGTGATAATTGATTATTGTCACTTGATTGTGTAGATTGAGCGATGCTCAAGCCTTATCATGTGTATAGAACGTGTGAAGCTAACATTGAGCCACGGTAACCCTTTTTGTGTGACAAAGGGTTGAGGTAGCCATATAGTTTATTGTGTTTATTAACTATTCTAACTGTGTAGAAGTAATTACAAATGATAAAGTTGTGATTTTGAAGAGTTTTGTGCATAATTTAACATTGTAAATGATTTTAGCATGAAAAATTTATTTGTAAAAGGTTATTAATTTTAATTGATATGTATATACTATGTATATAAGTTTGTGATGTGGAAATGTGACGAAAAGTGGTGAAAATTGTGAAAGAACATGATCATAAAGGGTAGAAGTTCACCTAAGATATGTGGGGATAATTGTGTGGAGATATATGAGCGAAAAATCTATATGGTTGGGCTGACACCATAGGACATCCGGTGTAGCATTATATGGGACTGTTACCATGGGATATCTGGGTGGCAACTCCTTAGTACCCGTTAGGGTGCGGTTAGGAGTCAACGACGCCTCTATCACAAGTGTGTGAAGAGGAAAAAACCATAGTCCATAAATGGATTAAATTACCTTTGGTCGAGTATTTCTATCACTGAAAGTGTGCTCGGGTTAATAAGTGATTGATTCAGAAGAGCTTATGGTTTCATGTCGGGGAGCATTAGAGGTTCGGTGGTTAGATGATTATGCTAGTGTGAAATTATGTGTTTTATTGTGAAAAGATATACTCATCTCATAATTATGGTATACTTGTTATTATTATAGTTTTGATACTTTTTCATGGTTATTTGTGGTAATAAACATTTGATGAACTATATTGGTTACTAAGATGTTTATCTCACCCAATGGTTATATTTTACAGGTGAGGGCTCCGGTAGGGGCAAGAGGAAGGAAGGGGCATTTGAAGAGTGAAGAGCATCATTGTATAGATCTTCCCTTTCTCCTTTTTGGGTATTGTAATGAATATAGTCTATATATATATTGCCAACTTAGGAACATGACATATATTGGGATATCACTTGTATGGATATGTCATAGGTATGCATACCTTGGTCCAAGGATAATGTGTGAATTATATATGTGTTGGGCCAAGTTACAATTACACGTGATGAATTTGAAGTGGATTATATAAAATGACCAAATGACGTGTGTGTTAGAATTTATCCACCCTTTTAGGTTGTTGTGAATTAGGGTTTCAATGGTCATTTTGAATGTGAATGCTTAATTGTGTGTTATGATTAAATTGTTATACGGTGTGTGGTCCATTTGAGGTAGTCAAGGTGTCTCTGGGACTAATGGCATTTGGTATTGTGAGTTGGACACCTTGGTGTGTGTTTTGTTGTGAAAACGAACCATTTTGAGTTTGGATGTCTATCTTTTAAACGGATGATTATTTGAGTGTGAAACAAGTGCCATTGGCTAGAGGGCTCAAAGAGTTTCATGTGGACACTTGAACCGCTCAAATCGAACATTGAATGGCAAAATGGTGTGCTTTGGAAGTTCGAAGGGCTGTCATGATAGCAATTTGCTGTCATGACAGTAGGTGCGCGCCGCGGTGCGTTGAGCCTTCGGGGGATGATTGCTGTCATGATAGTAAGTGCGCGCTGCGGTTCGTGGTTGTTGCGCCGCGGCGCATTGGGCCTTCGAGGGACTCGTCCCTCTATGCCATCCACCGCGGCGTGCACAGCTTACGCCGCAACGGACGGACCAGTATTTATTGAAAAATGGCGTTTTAGCTAAATTTTGACGTAGTTTGTTTCCTATGCTTTTGTATTTGTTCTTATTCAATTTTTAACCATGGTTTGAGCTCAAACTTTATTAAAAAAAAAGTTTTCTTGGGATCTCAATGCTTTAAACTAATTATCTTCAAACCTTTGAGTTGTGGTAACTTTTTAAGGGGATTTTATTTAATCCTAGTTATCACAACGATGTGTGAGTGTTGTCCTGGTAATGTCAGAGCGGACATTATATATATGCTCCTGCATATTGCACGGGAAAGTAAAACAATCAAGCTTTAAAATTGTGCAATGGAACTCGATTATGTATCACTTGGCTTGGTAAAACTATCATTGAATGCATCACATTAAATGAATCCAAGCCAAACCAAAGATACTAATTCATCAAATAAATATGAATACTTTTGAAAATAGATAATTATTTCATATGCAAAGTAGACAATTTTCAATTGCTCTTTCATTTGCAATAACTATTAAGAAAAGTTAAGGGTAACATGTTGGATCATACCTTTCAAAGTCCATGTTTATACATGGGTAACTCTATATTGCACTTTCAAGAGTGAGGACTACGAAAAATTTGAAAATTGATCGCACGATGGTGGGGCTAATATAAGATTAACAACTACCAATGTTGTTTATCAAGTGATATTCCGTAATTTTCAAGTGCTAAATCCCTCGTACTTATAATTGACGAAATGGGTAAATGTGTTATATTATTTAATGTACTTATATATGCTGAGTCACTTTAAAATTCTTTGCAGTAGGTTTTTAGGATTCTAAAGATTTGGTGGCATGATTTTTTTTTCAAGTTACGCTTATTTGAATAGTGACAATCCATTTCTTTCTTGAACCATGTATTGGGATAGTAATTTTGCTTACTTAAATTTAATTTTTTTTCCTCTAATATAATTAGGACTTTAAATTTTCTATGATGAACAATTTTACTAGCACAAATTAATAATCTTTTGTTAAAGTACTTTCTCCTTGTGCAACACACGGGGGAGTAAATGCTAGTTTAGTTAAGTATAGAGGAGTCAAAGAATTAAAGCCAAACTTTTTTCATTACCAGTTGATTCCTGAAGATACTTTTGTTCATTTTTTTTTCCTTGATCAACAGTGGTTGTGTTCACTTAAATCATGACATGTATATAATTTTTTTTAAATTATTTATTTTATAACAAATTCTTGTTATTAATATTATTAATTCAAGATTCACTTGTTTTGAAATGATTGGAGAAAATTATATTCAATATATTAGCCTAAGAGTCTAAGTCTTTTCCAAAAATAAATATGAAAGAAACTCTGTTTGATGTACATGAAAACAAAGCATTTTGCCGAGCAATATTTGGTAGAATAATGAAAGAGGACAAATAAATAGAAATAAAAAATAATCAAATGTTTAAATTACTCCTGGTTCCAATAAATGTCAAGTAGAAAATATTTGAGTTATGTCATATTTTAAACGAAGTTTATGATGTACCTCAATTTTCCCGGCACAACTAATTTTTCAATTTTTGAAATGAACCACAAACCCATATCTGCCAGCATTAACAATAACCGGGTACAAAAGAAGCGTGAAGCGCTGAAGAGCATCAGATGGAGAAACAAAAAAACACGGCTAAATGGGTATTATTTAAGCTAATAACAAAATATATACGAGTATTTTTCAAAATATCTTTTACTAAAATCTCATTAACTTTTATAAAAAAAGCCTTGTATTAATTAAGTATTAATAAGTACAATTTTATAAATAATACTAATAAAAGAAGTAATTAAAACAAAATAAATTATAAGAATTTAATTTAAAATTGAGAAAAATTTGAAGAAGGTGCAGATTAATTTTCCCTTATTTGAATGTCACATGTTTCTCTGTGCATGCCTTGAAAAGTAGGGCTGCACAAAAGACTGGACGGGACTGGACTTTAGCCTAACCCGGAGTCTGGTCCTTTTCATGAAAAAGACTGGGTTAGGCAACCCGTAGTCCGGTTTGGTCCTGTGAAAACCCGGAGATTAACAAGACCGGACTTGGTCCATAGGATTGGGAGACTGATCCTGTTAGTCCAATACTCACTTGGCCTTTTTTTTTCTTTTTTTTCTCTATGATGACCAATAATCCATTTCAACTTAACAAACTTAATTAAGATAATAAAAACACTTATAATCATAATAAATCCATAATAATTTCTAACACCAAGAAAATAATATTTTAATTACAGTCCAAACTCCAAATGATTTAAATACATATCTTCAATAAAAAATCAGAGGAAAGACTGAAAATAGACCAGAGAAAAAAAATTAGCAAGAACAGAAGTAATAAAAATCAGCCCACAGACATGTTCCTTCAAAGTTTGAATAGATCAAGATCAGAGTGTAAAGTGCAAGGCAGGGACTAGGGCTTTGGCGCACTGAAGAAATTGAGAATGAGAATAAAGTCGAGTGAGTGGCTGAGACGCTAAGTACTGTTGAGTAACAGTGTTGAGGTTTTTTTTTTTTGATCAAAGTGCAAGGTAGGATTAAGACTTTTTTTTCTAAGGCTTATTAATTAATAATTTATAAATTAATTTTAATTATATTAAAATAATTATATAGAACCAAACCGGACCACTTAGTCCAAATGCTTGGTCTCTAGTCTGGTCTTACCCGAAAAATCAGTCCTGTCTTTTTGGTCTTTTTGGTCCTATAGGACCAACATTTTACAGGACTGGACAGGACCGAATTTTCATGGGTCGGACCGAACCGAATGAGACCACAAGACTTTTGCACAGCCCTATTGAAAAGAGAGCAAATCATTTCAAGTTTAGATTCATGTATTTCTATGAAATTTTTTAAATATTTTTTATTTTACTATCTTTTAATAAAATACAAGATCTTCTCTCTTTCTCTTAAAAAATCAAATTTCAAAAAATACACCTATTCTTAATTTCAATCCGTTCCCTTTGAAAAAAATGTCAGTATAAGCCAAAATCATGCTTAGCCAAAAATTTAAACTAGCAGATCAAACCTAGTCGAAGTCATCAACTTGTCTTTTTTTTTTTAAATACAATTACCCATTATTTATGGGTCAAGTTAGTAGGACCACATGGATGATAAAGCTTTACTAATGAATATTTAATGCAACTGCATATTTAAAATTTCAACTCAAAATCACTAGTTAAACTAGCACAACCTTTTACTAGTTGAGCTATATGCTAGTTGGTTAAACTTGCCATCTTTTGTTCATCCCCTATCTCAAGTGTGCCCTTTCCACATTTGGTTTCCTGAACTCATCATAACTCTAAAATTTTGATTTATATTATATAGGGTTAAAAGTCATTTTTATCTCTGAATTGTATAATAAAAATTACAAATACTTCTAAACTCAATATGGGTTAATTATATCCCTCAACTTTAATAATTCTCTTCTTCATCACCCTTTCATTTTTTTACCTTTAATTGACCATTAGTAGACCCCACATTATATTTTGTAATATTTTTATTATAAAATATTTGAGTTAAGGGGCAAAAATGACCCTTAATTTGATAAAAATATTACAAAATAGTGAGACCCCCTATGACTAATGAACGTTAAGTATTTTTAATATTATGATGATGATAAAGGAAATCTTTAAAGTGAAGAGATGAAATTGACCCATAATTGAATTTAGAGACATTTGTAACTTTTTGTATATAATTTCAAAATAAAAATAACCCTTAACCCTATTATATAATACGAGTAATAAGATTCTTGTACATCCAAAATCTTTAATAGATTCCTTGACAAATTGTGGTGCTAGCAAGCGTTCCCCATTTACAACATCTTTGCTCTTCGTAATTAGTTGTGCAATCCAAAACTATATTATTGGTTATGCCGGGGGGGAAAAAAGCCCATATTTGGTTGGCTTACTAGATAATTTAAGGGAACGCTTTTCAAGAATGTCGTGCCTGTTTTCCTCAAAATAACTTGTAAAACGGGGACCGAAAAGTGACATAGTTGATCCTTAATGTAACTAATAATAGAGCAGTGCACGCATCTTCTTATCAAATATGTATTTCAATTTTATTCATTTGTTTATTTGAGTATTTAAAACTCTAATTGTACAGGCATGAAAGGGCGCCATGAGCTTAATGTACTTTGCAACTTGCTTGGAAGATATGCAATAGCTTTTGAATGTTTCGACAAAAATTAAAAAAGAGAAAAAAATTGGACACTGAAGAAATTGATATTGTTGTCCTCTACAATAATGGTGAAAGTGATGAATGATGGCCTCAAAGAATGAATATTATATTGATGACTTAGTGGTCCATGCAAGAAATTGTAAACGTACATCAACCGTTTCAACCGTTGACATTGCATTACTATAGAAATAAACTTTGACGTCATTTAAAATTTTAATTTCATAGTGCATTAAATACTATAAAATTTAATGCTATGATAGATTTTAGATAATATTTTATTAATTAATAAAACACAATGAGACTAATGTTAAAGTAATGATATTTTGTTTGACAAACGCCATCTCTTTGAGTCTTTTTTTTTTTCAAAAAAAATTAGAGAGGGGGCTGTTTTCCACCTGATTGAAATGCCACATCTTTCCTTTCTCCTTGATCAACAAAGGTGGCATTTTTTTAAGTGATAAACACCACCTCTATTATTTATTTTTTAAAAAATATTAATGTCAAAAGAGGTGGTGTTCCTTCAACCTAAAAATGCCACCTTTTAGATTTTTGTTTTCTAAATTTATAATACAAAGGTGGCATTTATGCAAGATGGCAGAAAAGCCACCTATTTGATTCATTTTTTTAAATTATAATTAGAGAGGTGGCGTTTCTTCGCACCTCTTATGTGAATTTTTTTAAAATTAAAATCAACTTAGGTGGCATTTATTCATTGAAGAAACTCCACCTAATATTATTTTTTTAAAATATTGTACACCCAAATTTTTTACCTTTATAAAAGATACATCAATATATATCAATCAATCCAACAATTTACAAATAATCTAGCTAGATAATGAAAAGTTACACCATTTCTTAGCAATACAACAAACAATTCAGTTTACAACTACATTTTTTTTAATTAAACAAAGCTAGCATTCAAGACTTAATAGTGATTACAAACGATTGGGTTTCTAAAGTAAAAACTTTCATCATCCGCCTCCTCCTGCTAAAGAGGTGGGGGTGATCAAAGGTATAAAAATTATTAAGTAAGCTATGTGACATCTTAGCTAAGCCATCAGCTAGAGAATTACAATTTCTAGTAACATGGGACAATCTAATATTCCAATCTTTGTGCAAGATACATCTACCTTCGTCAATGATGTCCTTGAAGGGGTGACTATCATCACAACCTCTTAGAAGCAGTTGGATAGCATCAATGTATTTAGTGTGAACCTCCACTTCTTTGAAACTAAAATTCCAGCAAAGTTGAAGGCCTTGAATGATGGCCAGGATCTTCGCAATAACAGGGGGAACATTAATGAGCTTGCAACTAAAACCTTTGAACCACCTATCATTCTTATCCTAAATAACTCCACCGCAGCCACTATTACCATTAGCTAGCATAGAACCATCAACATTTACTCTAATGATATCATTCTTGGGTTTATTATTCATCCTAGGCTCAGTGTGATTGTAAGACAACAAAGGGGCTAAATTAATTAAATCAAGATTTGAACAAGCCCTAAAGAAAGTATGGAGAACTGAATGGTGCTAAAATTCATTTTCATCCTCAAAGGCCATCTTGCATCTATCTACCCAAACATCCCAACATAAATATCCAAAGAGAATATCCCATTTCACCTTTCTGGTAAAATTCTTCCCTGCTTTATATGTTAAGTTCCATTTTATCCAATCAGCTCTAGAGAGGTTGCAAAAGGTATTCCAAAGTTCATCTTTAATTACCTCTTTCTATCGTTATTTAGCATGTCTGCAATCACATATCATGTGCATAGAGTTCTCCACCTCTTCGCATCTATAAAGACAGTTATACTCCATAGATAGGCCTCTCCTTTGTTGCATCTCAACAGTATGCACTCTTCCATGAGTAAAGAGCCACATAAAAGACTTCATCTTCTCCGATATTGACCATCTCCAAATCCACTTCTAAATGCTATTAGAGTTCCTCCCTGTACCTACAGAAAGAAAGAGATATGCAGATTTAATAGTAAAATAGCCATCATTAGATGGTTTCCAAAAATATTTGTCTTCTCCTCTCTCCTCACAGGGTGGATGGGCATGGGTTAGATAGGCAACCGAGTTTGGCTGAAACTAATAATTTAATTTCTCTTAACAATAGTTGCATTTCTCTTAACAAGCCCTTCCTTGCCATTCACAAGTTCAATCAAGGGAACATTGAGTAACGACCAATTCTCAAACCAAAAGGAGGTAGTTCTTCCATTCCCAATTTTCTTTCCCAATCCCTCTTTAAATCTATTCCACACCTCACATATGCTTCTCCATATGTATGAAGAATTTCTTCTCTTTACCACTTCAAACACATTTTTAGATCCACATTTATACTTTGCTTTAAGTACTTGAACCCAAAGAGCCTCTGTATTGTTCACCAAGTTCCAATAAAGTTTCATTATGAAAGCTTCATTCTGTTTCTTCACAGCCTTGATAGCCAAACTGCCTTCTTTTTTATCCATCATCACATTTTCCCAAGATAACAGATGAACTTTCTTCACTTCCTCAGTATCTCCCCAGAGAAAATTACGAATTTGTTTTTCTAGATCATTCAAAAGCTTCTTCGGTAAAAGCATAGTCTACATATGGTAAGAAGGTAGGGTTGAGAGAATTGATCTAATCAAGGTTGCACATCCAGCCAAATTAAGAAATCTTCCCTTCCAGTTGGAGAGTCTCCTTTGTGTTTTTTTTCAAAATCGGAGCAAAGAGTAGGTAAGAAGCCCTTTGGTGCATCAAAGGGATACCTAAATATTTACCCAAATCACTTGTTAGCCCCACTTCCATTTGTCTTCTCATCTCAAAGGCTCTAGAGAAATGCACCTTCTTGGAAAAGCAAACCTTAGTTTTTGCTTTGTTCATTTTCTGCCCTGACATATCACAAAAGCATTTAATGCAAGAGAGAAGAACTTCCACTTGATTACAAGAAGCCTCACCGAATAGCACTAGGTCATCAATAAAAAATAGATGTGAGATTTTGGGTTCTCCTGGGGAGATCTATGCTGTTTTCCATTGGCCTTCCTCCACCGTATCTTCTATAATATGATTTAACCATTCCATATAAAGAGTGAAGATGTAATGGGATATAGGGTCCCCTTGTCTAATTCCCTGAGTAGGTTCAAAGCTGTCTAAAGGATTACCATTCCATTTTCTGCCCTGACATATCACAAAAGCATTTAATGCAAGATAGAAGAACTTCTACTTGATTACAAGAAGCCTCACCGAATAGCACTAGGTCATCAATAAAAAATAGATGTGAGATTTTGGGTTCTCCTGGGGAGATCTATGCTGTTTTCCATTGGCCTTCCTCCACCGTATCTTCTATAATATGATTCAACCATTCCATATAAAGAGTGAAGATGTAAGGGGATATAGGGTCCCCTTGTCTAATTCCCTGAGTAGGTTCAAAGCTGTCTAAAGGATTACCATTCCATGGGATTTGGAAAGAAGAGCTCTTAATGCAAGCCATAATTACCTCACAAAGATTAGGTTGAATCCCAATACTACATAAGGTATCATGAATGAAATCCCACTCCAAGCAGTCGTAGGCTTTCTCTAGATCAACTTTAACAGTCATAAGCCTTTTCCTTTTTTTGACACTTTCATCGTGTGTATAACTTCTTCGGCAATAATGATATTATCACTGCTTTGTCTGCCCGCAATAAAGCTACATTGATGTTTGCCCATGAGGTAATCAATAACCTTCTTGATTCTTCTACTTATCACTTTAGACAGAATCTTGTAGCTTACATTACATAAAGATATGGGTCGAAAGTCTTTCATGGATTCAGGAACTTCCACCTTAGGTATTAGAACCAAGTATGTAGAGTTTAGGCCTTTCACCAGAGAGGGATTGGAAAATAAATTTTTGACAAGAGAACAAATATCATCCCAACAATATGCCATAAGTCTTAATAAAAGATAGCTTGGATTCCATCTGGACCTGGGGCCTTAAAAGCTCCCAAATTGAAAGCTACTTCCTTAATTTCCTGGTTACTCACTTCACAGTGCAGCTCTTCAACATCCCTATCACAAAGCTTTGGGAAATGGTCTCTCATTACCATGCCATTTTTGGGTTGATTGTTGCCTTCAAACAAAGATTTATAGTATCTGACTGCCATAGATTGCAATTCCTCTTGATCAAAAATCCACTCATTATTCTCATTTTTCAAACCCTCAATTCAATTTCTTCTCATTCTAGGGATCGTGGAAGCTCGGAAGAATTTGCTATTTTTGTCCCCCCACTTAAGCCAGTTACACCGAGATTTTTGGTACCAAATGAGTTCCTCTTGTGTTAAGAGTTTATTGTACTGCATCCATAGATCCTTCTCCAAATCCACCAAAAATTGGTTGTCATAGGAGATTCATGATCTTTCAACCCCTTTTATCTTGTTCAACAACATCTTTTTAGCTGGAACATTTCCTATTTTCTGCTTATCCCATTCTCTCGCTTTATCCATAAAAAAGGTAATTTTATTATGCCAATCCCCTTTTGACCATGCCTGTTTGACCACATCAGTAAAGCCCTCTTCAAGTAACCAAGCAGCTTGGCATCTAAATAACTTAGTACTAGGATTCCGAGGAGTGTACCAATTAGTGCACACAAGGATAGGCCGATGGTCTAAACCAAACTTGGGCAGATAATGAACTAAGGTGCAAGGGAATAGGTTACCCTAAGAGGAATTGATAAGAGCCCAATCAATGCGCTCTTTAAGAAGGTTTCATTCCCAAGTAAATCTATCCCCGACACATTCAACAACTTGTAGCATAGATTCTTGAACACAATTGCCAAATTGAGTCAAAGATCTTACATTAGGCACAAACCCCCCACATTTATCATTAGCTGATAGATATGAGTTAAAATTACCCATAGCAAGCCAATCACCAGTAATAGAGTGACCAATACTTATAAGGTCATCCCAAAGACATTTTCAAGCAAGACAATTTGGTTAAGCATAAATTCCAGTAATCCAAAAGTATTTTTTAGTTTGAGACTCGGTAAATTTTAAATGCAAGAATTAAGTAGAAGAGCAATGAACAGTGAAAGATTTTGCAATCTAGAGTACCTAAATGCCCCCTACGTAACCTGTTGCCTCTATACAAATCCAATTAGAAAATCCCAAATGAGCACAAATATGATTAGCTTTAGTCCTACCAACCCGCGTGTCGCACCCGGAAAAATGCGATGCGGACGGCTCGCCAGCGGAGGTCCCGGCCTTCGCGGTGGGAACCGAATCAGATGAGGAGTCGCCACCAAGATTTTGAGGGAAATCTTGGGAAACCGATTAATGGAGGATAAGGATGGTCTGCAAAATTAGAGAATATGTTCAGGAGTCGGTTGAGTGTGGGGAAGGTGTTAGGCACCCCACAACACCCGTTCGTCAGAACGGTTACTTAAAGTTTATTGTGTTCTATTAATATGATTTTATAATTATTTTAATTATCTCTTTTATATTCATGTGTTTGATATAAAAATGATAAAAATTAGGTGAGAAATGTTTATTTATTTACAAGGGAGGACGGACTTGACTTAGAATCTGACTCTGAGGCCAACGTACCCTGTGATGAGAATCAAAGTCCACGTAGTTCGGGCTTGAAAATTTGTTAGTGAAAATATTTTTTTTGAAGAGAAATTAATTAGAAATAACTCACCATTTTGCAAATAAAACAATTTCTGAAATTTTGATATGTGTGTTTTAAATTGCAAGAAGTAATTTAATTTTAATTATTTTCTCAATTTTTGAATTTTTGGAATAAAGAAAGAAAAGAGTTTAAAATTATTTTTATTTTATATTTTATGATTGGAAATTTCAATCGCAGTACCTGCAGAACCTTATGGTTCATACGGTAATGCAATTGCTCTAAATATCTGTGGGGATTCTAAAATCTCACACGATAAAAGAGTTTGAAAATTTAATTTATTTTATATTCTTATGTATATTTTAAGTGTTAAAAATATATTTTAAGTGTGTATATACATGTTTTGAAGAATTTTAATCAACATACCTGCAAAGCCTTATTGACTTATATGGTAATATAATTATTCTAAATATCTGCAGAGATTCTAAAATCTCACACGATAAAGGAATTAAATTTAAATACATCTTTAATTTAATTAATTTAATATATAATTTATATATATATATATATATATATATTTTAAAAAGTTTAATCGTTATATCTGCAGAGTCTTATTGACTCATACGATAATACGATTATTTTAGAAGTCTACGGAGATTCAAAAATCTCACATGACTAAGAGATATAATTGGTGAATATGGTTACAATTTAAATGCATTAACTTGGTTAATTAATTTTCTAAATTGTGTATTATATGATTGTTTACAAAAATTATTTATTTATTATAAAGATTAAAAATCACTATATCTGCGAGGACTTATTATCCCACACGATAATGTGATTAATTTAAGTCCTTATGAAAATTCTTGAAATCTCACATGGGACTTAAATAAATTACTAAGATTAAAAAAAATAGTTAATTAAAACTATTGATTATACGTATAAATTGGATCTCTATTCCTGTGAAATCTTATTGATTTACACGAAATGAGACCACTTTAAATGTCTGTGAAAATTCTTAAAATCTCACACGACAAGTAAATGATTAGAGATAAATTTTCTCTTATTCATTTCATTTTTTCAATTGGGTAAGAATCGAATTCTCTCCTATCTGCCTTTTATAAAATAGGCTTGTCATAATAAATGAAATCGTACATGGAATCATGATGGAGAGTGCCATACGATATGAGTGTAGCAATAGTATTGACAAGTAAAGGACCTCAGGATTAATGAAGATAAAAAAATCATGCTCATACATATTAATATGCCCTTTCATGCTAAAAACACATTTAAAGACCTTGCTTAATAATTACACTAATTCTTTATTTGAAATGAGATTATGCCTAAAATCAAATTAAGCTTAGTTATAATAGCAAGAAAAAATTATTATTTGTAATCTCTTTATCCTTCTTTTTCACACACTCTTTTTTTATAAAAAAATGACAATTACATTGATTTTCATTTGAGAACTAAAAAAAATGTGGGACAGATATTTAAACATGAAAAATAAATCTAAATCGAACGTGTGCCTTTCAAATTCAGAAGTAAGAAAGCAAGGCAAATCATATGCATAATATCCTGTTCACTCAATAATAAACCAGCGATCATTAAGAAAAAGAAGAAAAATGACTATACCGAATTCCGTCGTCTCTGCTTTCTTGTTCTTTGTTGAGTTCTCTCTTTCACGTTTCAGCCTCTGTTTTTTTTTGCCAGAACAACTCCTCGTCTCTTCTTGGTTTCTCTCCTTTTCTCCAGCCATAACAGCTCCTCTCTCAGCCTCTATTTCACGTCTTTCGGTCTCTCTCTTTCTCTGTTTTCACATTCTTCCGCCCCCTCTTCCCTGTACTTTGTTTTTCTTCTAGTTTCTCGTCCTCCTCTTCCTCTCCTCTTATGTTCTTTCGTGCTCTGTTTTCTACGTTTCTGTCTCCTCAGCTTGCCAGAACAGCACCTTCTCTCTCAGTCTCTGTTTTCTGCGTTTCTGTCTCCTCAGTCTCTCTTTTTCTGTTTCACCTCCTCGGTCTCCCTTTTTTCATCTTTCTCCCATTTCCTACGTTCGGTCACTGCTCTCCCTTTTTTTTCTTCTCTTCCAGTTTTTATTCTTGTCTCCCGTCCTCCCTCACTCTCGGTCTCTCTCTTCTGTCTTTCATTCGTGCCCTCGTTCCCCTTTTTCTGCATTTAGACCGTGCTCTATTTTTCTAGCGTGTTTTCCGTGCATGTGTGTGCTTGCTTCAACGTGTACGCCTGGTCTTCTGTTATCGTCTGTTGCTCTCCTTCTGCTTGTGTTTCGCGTACAGTCTGTATGCATGTCCAGTGTTTTCTTTTGCCTGCTCTCTGCTCTCTTTTTCTGCTGTGTGGCCAAAGTTTTTAGGGCTGTGGTTGCTTGCTCTGCATCTCTCTCTTATTTTGCTGCATGTTCGCGTGTTCTCTCTGTGAAGCTTTTCTGCAGTCTGCGTTTTCGTCTGGCATTGCTCTTTGCTCTTTGCTTTTTCCTTTCTCCATTTCGTGACTGTGTGCTTCTGGCGTTCTCTGCTCGTGTTTCTATTTTCTTTCCTCCCTGGTCAGCGCCGAAAAGATTTGCTCTTAGCTGTGGTGAAATGCTGTGCGTTTCACCACAGCCTTTTATTATTTTTTGAATTAATGTCTATTTTTGAAATTAGATTAAAGATATATCTTTTTAATTTTAATGAAAAAAAAAGTTTAAGGAGAGAAAAGTTAATTCTCAAAAGTTGACACTCAATATTTTTTGAATGGTTGAGATAATTTGAGAGAGATTTTTTAAAAAATTTAAGCAGGATGTTTTTGAAAATATAATCTTAAAAAAAGATTAAATTTTATTTTTATATTTTTTTATATTTTTTTGATTATTTATTATTAAATTTAAAAAAAATGTCCGGATAAAATATAGTATTTACACCGCGTTTCCACCAAAATGACAAAATTAATATTTTTACCCTTCAAAAAGATCAAGAAGTCTTCTCACAAAATTTTTGGAGGCTATGCCTCAACAATTCCAAGATAAAAAATTCATAATAAAAATTATAGAATAATGACCAGAGAAACACACCAGGAACTCACAAAAGTGATTCTGGAACCACATCTCCTTCTTCGCTTCCCACAATTTCATCCCTCACCTTGTCTTGGGTTTCAAACCATTGGTCAGAGGGCTCTACTTGACTCAATTCAACATTTCTCATAGCCAAATTTGCAGAGGGATCAGGTAGTTTTGGTGATTGAATTAGATCATCCTCTAAAGATTGGTTTAATGGCCTACGATTTTTGGTGACAAGATTCAAAAATTGAATTCCAGCAGCTTCTGAACTTGAGTTAACTGAGTTACCTCCATTATCCTTTACTTCTACTGGATTCTGGAAAGTGGAGCCTATTTTTTGATTGACTTAGTGACAAGATTATGGGCCCTAATTAAATGCATTCTTTTCATAATAGGGGAGGTTATTTTGGGCCTATAATTCTTATTTCTTTTTTTCCTTTTACTTTGGGTTCGTCTGCCTTTGCTGAGGAGAATTTCGGGCTTGAGCCCAACTCTGGAGACATATTATCCACTCCTAGATCTGACATGTGTTCTGCTTCTTTAACTATTTCCTCCTCATATGTTTCCCAGGTGATTTCTTTTTCTACTGGAGCTTCTTTGGTCTTATCTCGTCCGCCACTTTCTCTAGGGTCCTTAATGTTAGCAGTCCCATCACCATTTTTTTGCTTGCTAGTTGAACCTTTTTCTGATTCTCTGCATATCTTCTGCTCTTGTGCGCTTGTAAGTGGCTGACTTCTATTCTTTTGCAGGTTGTTTTCTTCTTTCCTTCTCCATTCAAAAGTTCCCTTCTTCCCTTTTTTCGCATTGTTTTTCTCTATGTCCTTTGTATCTTCTTTCTCCTCTAACAGGATACCAAACCTCGACTTGTTTACTATCACTGTTTCTCTAGCATTAGACTTCAACACTGACTCCTGCTTCATTTGCTATGGCCCCCTGTTATTTGTGAAGACTTGTCTCTGTCGAAAAGTATGCTTAGCAAGCATCCATTCTCCTAAGCCCTCCTCGAGAGTAGTAAAGGGATCACTTACCAAGGTTGAAGCGGTCTTTTCTGTCTCCTCCATTTTTGGCTCCTCTTCTATTTTTTCTGATGAGTTTTGTTTTTCCGTTTGAGCCTGTTTTAGCAGCGGACACTGCTCCTTTTAGTGGCCGTATTTTCTGGAGTTAAAGCAAACAACATCCAAAGCTTCATATTCGAGTCTGTAAACTCAGTTCTTGATCACAAATCTAGATTGCAGCGTCTTGTTTAGATCTACCTCAACACTAACTCTGGCAAAATGTCCTCTCTCCACAGATGTGCCATTATTCCTACAGTGCACCAGTGTATTCATATCCACCGTCAGGGCCCTACCTACCATATTCCCTAGTTCTAGCATGAACTCCTCGGTGTAACAATGCATGGGAAGAGTGGGCCCTTACCAAACTGCAAGTTTACTCAGTGTTACTATAAGGGTTGAAGTTTGGGCTCCACCTTTGTATCGTAAGATAATGTCCCTGTATCAACCAAGGTCCTTCGAACAAAAGCTTCTGAGACAATAACGGGTCGGACGCTCTAAAAGCAAAATAGTTGTTGAGAAGATCGATGAGTTTGAACTGTATGGATTTAAGGATCCACTCAAGCTTTTCTTTCATGATCTTCAAAATTACACGTTTCCCCAGAACTGTTAACACCACTGTGTCTTTCCACGGCATGCAAAGTTTTTTTAGACGATCATCAGGCATGTCTATCTTTGGCAAGCTATTAAGAATCTCTTTTTGCTCATCTGATAGGTTTGGTGTCAACCTTTCTTCCTCTGTTAACCATTCCTTCATAAGCTCCTTGATATCTTTCTCAACCTTGTAGTTTTCTTTCCCCACCAGTTTCTCTTTATAAGAGATTTGTGATTTCACTAGTTCTTTTTTAGCAAACTTCTCTTCATTGTTCCCTGTTATTACTTCTTCCTTTTCAACGTCGTTCATCTGGGTATCATTATGTTCTTCCTGGTGTTCTTTCATATCCATATCTCCTTCTCTTTTCCGAGTGTTTCGAGCTATAACATCCTCATCCTGCTTAGATAATCCTTTTCTTCCACTGTCATCCAGCTTCTCGGAGTTGCCTGTCAATGTTCCGTGCCCTATCCCACTCTTAGTCACTCTCTCACTACTCTCTCTCATCCTTCTTCCTCATACTTTAGTTTACAACTACATTAATATATCTAAATTCTCCAATAAGGTGAAGACATCTAATGAAAAATTCCAATAGGTTATAATTTACAAAACTATTTATCAATTATCAATGTTCTGGCATCCTAAATTCAAAATAAAGGATGGTCATTCTTTAATTAGATTATAAATTTTCTCATCACTATATTTCAAACATTTTGTCTCCTCATAGTACTATAAAATATATTAAAACAAGATGTCATTTATAAACAACTAAAAATATTCAAACCCAAATAAAATTAAATGAAATTAAATTTTCATAACTTGAATGGGACAAAAGTTTGACCGTGAGTGAATGGGACAAAAGTTTGACCGTGAGTGGTCACGTCCTTTATGAATTTCATAACATAGTACTCAAATCATTGTCATTTGGTTGGAAAGAGCTCTAAAAAATAACCAAAAGGTTATGTAAATTTATGAATGAAATAAATTTATTTTCAATAATTCAATAAATTCTTTTAAGTATAAATATACCATGATTTTTGTTTATTGATAACTTTTAGAGAAGTCTTTATCAAGGTACGTAAAACCGGACCGGTCATTAAACCGGTCATGACACTGGGTCACGGGTTAGTGGTTCAATTAGGGTTGAACCGGTGGCAAACCGGTCATGATTAAAATAATATAATTTAAATAAAAAGACATTAATTATAAAAACATTCAACCAAATCCAACCACTCAAAAGTCTAATAATAATAAAATATTATATTTTTGAACTTAGCATGCTCTATCTCTAATTTTTTATTTTTTGACTTCAATTTCATTTTTTTTGTTATCTTTTTTCCGAACTCAGAGCTCTAAAAAATTAAAAATAAAAAAAAATAAAAAATGACGTCGTTTTGGGAGTAAAAGTCTGAAAAAATATTAACCCGATTAACCCAGTTAACCCACCGGGTTATCCGGGTTATACCGGGTTGAACCCGGGTTGACCGGGTTACACCGGTTCACACCCTCACCGGGTTAAGGGCAAACCCAGACTGGACAGGAGATCGATTCACTGGTCTCCGGGTTGACCCGACCGGTCCGGTCCGGTTTTCAATACCATGGTCTTTATATCTAGAAAAGGAAAGCTCATTGTGACCCCAAATACTATTTAAAACCCTACCAAAATAGAGAAAAATTAATCAATAATAAGTGATGCAAAATATATATATATATATATATATGTAAAATAATTCTTTTAAATATAAATACTTATTGAATAACCTCAATATATTAGGCTGACTTGTTAGCATACCTCTTGATAAAGGATTAAATAATAAATTAAAGGTAAAGGAACAATCATAGGATTGATAACAATCAAAATTCAATGTTTCCTAAAAAATTTAAACTTTAATTATGTCTTAATAAAATTGAGGTATCTAGCACATGAAGAGAGAAATAATTAATAAACTACTTACCCTACATTGTGAGCTATTAAGAATAACATTTTTTTTTTCAACTTTTGCTTTTTCTATGAACATTTTTTACCAGATTTACTTGTTCAAATAAACTCAACATCAACCCATGACTAATATCAAGAAAACTAATAAATGTAAATCTATTCTTTTTCTCCATGTCTTTCAAAAAAGAAAAAATGTACAAACATCATTATAAGTGAAAATGTTCACAAAAACTTAGTAGGTACCAAGGTATAATGGAATTGAATGTAAAGTGTCCCCAATGAAATTATAAACAGTACCCACGACAACTGCATTTTTGAAGGGAATTTCTATGTATAATTTCATTTTCATTCCCCCTAGGAACAAATAAAATATTTAGCAATTTATATTATAAAAATGATAATAACATTAAAAGTTGTCTGGAAAAAGTACTACCAGAGGGAGAGCAGCGTGTTTTGACACAAAAGTGCAGCTATCTCTCAAACTAGGGCTTTCAATTGTTGGAACTCTCACTAGGCTCTATTGCATTACAACATTCATTTGCTCAAATAATTTCTTATTTTATTCTTGTAATTGATGATATTGTTCTTCACAATGCTACTTGTGCAAGTTTTGTTCCAGCATTTGTTGCTGAAATACATTCATTTCCTCTTTCAACTCAGGAATTACACTCTTGTTTTGAGCGTCTTCGGCCCCCTAAATTAGTGGTTTAGGTAACACCAAAACTAATCCCTCTAATATGACCAGGGACTTTTGAAACATTTAATGTAATGTCCGCTTTGACATTACCAGGATAATACTCACGCATCATTGTGATAACTCGGATTAAATAAAATCCTCTGACAAAGTTACCACAACTCAAATGTAATGTCCACCTTGACATTACTAGGACAATAATAATGCGCCACGGCGCGCACCTGCTGTCATGACAGCAAATTGCTGTTATGGCATTTCTCTGAACTTTCAGAGCACACCATTTCGCCATCTAACATCCGATTTGAGCGGTTCAAGTGTCCACATGAAGCTCTTTGAGCCCTCTAGCTAATGGCACTGGTTCCACACTCAAATAATTATCCATTTAAAAGATGGACACCCAAACCTAAAATGGTTCATTTTCACAGCAAAACATATACTATGATGTCCAACTCACAATACACAATGCCATTAGCCCCACAGACACCTTGGCCACCTTAAATGGACGACACCCCACATAACAATTCATTCATACCACACAATTAAGCAATCATGCTCAAAATGACCACTAAACCCCCATTGGACAATAACACAATGGGGTGAATAAAATTCAACACACAAATCAATTAGTGATTTTGGCACTCAAAATACTTGACATATATATCACATGTAAGTGTAAATTGGCCAAGCACACACTTAATCCACAACAACAATCTTGGAATAAGATTTACACACTTATCACAAGATTCACACAAGTAATATCCAAATAATATCATGTTCCTAAGTTGGCAATATATAGTGGTAATATTTGTTACAAAACCCATAAAGAGAAATGGAAGAGCTATACAATGATGCTCTTCACTCTTCAAATTCCCCTTCCTTCCCTTTGCTCCTACCGAAGCCCTCACCTGTAAAATATAACCACAGGGTGAGATAAACATCTCAATAACCAATATAGTTCATCAAATGTTTATCACCACAAATAACTATGAAAAAGTATCAAAACTATAGTAATAACAAGTATACCATAATTATGAGATAAGTGTATCTTTTCACAACAAAACACATAACTTCACACTAGTATGATCGTCTAACCATTGAACCTCCAATGCTCCCCGACATGAAACCATAGGTTCTCCTAGATCAATCACTTGTTGACCCGAGCACACTTTAAGTGGTAGAAATACTCGGTCAAAGGTAATCTAACCCACCTACGGACTATGATTTTTTCCTCTCCACACACTTGTGATAGAGGCATCGTTGACTCCTAACCGCACCCTAACGGGTACTAAGGAGTTGCCAGACTGCCCGGATGTTCCATGATAACAATCCTATATAATGCTGCACCAGATGTCATATGGTGTCAGCCCGACCATATAGATTTTTCACTCACATATCTTCACACACACATGTCCCCACATATCTCGGGTAAACTCCCACCCCTTATGATCATGCCCTTTCACAATTTCCACTACTTTTCATCACATTTTCACATCACAAACTTATATACATAGTATATTCATTTCAGTTAAAATCAATAACTATTTATAAATTAATTTTTCATGCTAAAATCATTTACAATGTCAAATTATGCACAAAAACTCTTCAAAACCACAATTTTATCATTAGTAATTACTTCTACACAATTATAATAGTTAATAAACACAATAAACTATATGGTTACCTTAACCCTTTATCATACAAAAAGGGTTATTATGGCTCAACGTTAGCTCCACACGTTCTATACCCACGATATAGCCCGAGCAATGCTCAATCTACACCTATAAGTGACAATCGTCAATTATCACTCCGGATAACCCCGAATTCTCTAGGTTCTAAGTGTCTAAAATACTCAAATTTATTTTCTAACAATACCAACCATTCCCACACACTCTAACCTCAATCTACACCAATAAGTGACAATCGTCAATTATCACTCCGGATAACCCTGAATTCTCTAGGTTCTAAGTGTCTAAAATACTCAAATTCCTTTCTTAACAATACCAACCATTCCCACACACTCTAACCATCCTATTAAATATTCCAACACACCAAATTTGCTAATCAATGTCCTACATTGTCTTAAAATCCTCAAATTATACTTAGGGTTCGTCCAAACCCTTACCAAAAATTCTCAATCATCATAAAACTCATAAACTTAAGGTTAGAAGCTTGATTTAACTCACCAAGATCTTAAATAAACTAATGGGTTTGGTCTAAATCCAAGAAAACTGAAATCAAAGCCCCTATTACCCTAAATGTTCAGATTTTCGCATAAAAGAGAGAGAAGAGGGAATGTACAACTTACCCAATGGTGATTCAAGCTCCAAATGCCCTCAAAGTAGCCTAGAGATCGTGCCCTAGCAGACCATAAGCTCTCCTTCATCACTCTTTCATTATCTCTCTTTATCTCTTCTGTTTTTCGAGTCTGATTCCCGATCTGATAAGTACTGATTTCACACATGCGTTGCAGCGCGTCAACACACCCACTGCAGTGCATGGCATAGAAAGTCCCACATTATTTTAAACTCTCTTCCGTGTTGTGGGCCGCTTGAACCTCGACCTAGCCCTCTTTTAAGGCTGTCCAAGGATCCAAAAACCATATTAATCTCCCGTAACCCTCACTAAATCAACAATTTATCTAAATTGACCAAATTACCCTAGAAAATACTGATAATTACTAATGGAAAAACTTAGGATGTTACATTTAATGCTTTGCTAAGGATGTCTTAAAGGCCAAATTGTTGTGCTTCTTCTGGACTTTCTTGTGACAAAGTTTTCTATCATAAAGGATCATAACAAATTATTTATAAAATGAAATCATTTAAATAAAATTTTAAACATGAATTAAATACTAGTACATACATAAGTCCGCCAAACTTGCCTCACAACTTCATCTTCAATTTCACTTTTTGAATTTAGTTGTCATTCAACCCACACTTCATACCATGTAAATTGTTCACAATTTAAATTATCTTTTTTCATCTACATATTAACACAATTAACTAAATTTATAAATCACTCAAACATATGTAATAGATGCATGTAATAATTATTGAATATAAAATATGTACTTTATCTTGTTTAGTGAATGCATATCCTTTTCATTCCCTTCTAAAATGATGTTTTTGGCTTTCAGATAGTTGACAATATTGCTCATTTTTCACCTGTTCAAATCCAAATTGAATTCATATTAATTTTACATGAGTAAAACTATATTTAATTTTCAAAATCTAGAATTAATTATCTTAAATTCTTCTATTGTGCGTGTTAGAACAAATTCATCCCAATCTTCTTGGGATATAATCCCATCATAAAGCTTTAGTAGGTATTCAATGATATTTTGATTATTATCTATTAAATACCACTTGCAAATATCTGCATGGAATTTTCTAAGAAGAACTCTAGCTTTTTTAAGGACATATGTTCTTTGAGTCTCATCAAGTTCAAAACAAGACTGTAAAAAAGAAAGAAAATAACTTGGATCACTATAAGTGTGGGAAAATAATCAAAAAGATAAAATATTAATGACTTTTTCTTCTTACCTCAACTTGTTCCCATATAAATCTCTTGTATTCATTCAGAACTTTTCTCCAATTAGTAAATGTAATAGGCATATGATCTCGAGCCACAACCCTAATATAAGTGACTAATTTTTCTCCATTTGGTTTTATTGGTTGACCCTTGATATTCTAGCTAACTTGTAGCTTTATACCCATGCTTCTATTTTTGATCAACTTCACCATCACCGTTTTACCACGATAAACATCTCGAAATATTTTCTCCTTTGTTGCTTGAGGATCAACATTATTTGAACTAGTATGAGGCTCATCGTTGTTATAGGAACTCATTTTCATGCAAGTTGAAATCAACACATGCATAATAAGAAAAATTAAAATGAGAAATCAAATTACTTTTTCATTTTTTTCTTTGTTTGATTTAGACTTGATAGATCAACCCATATCCTATCTCTGTAATCATCTCTCATATACAAGTGCTCCTCTTCAATTAAATCATTATCAAAAGATTGTATTGTCCCATAAAAAGGATCATCTTCAATATTCATATCTTCATTGAGCTAGATCATCATCTTTATGTTTTTTTGTTTGATAAAAGTACAATAGACCAATTCTTTTTTGTAAGATTAGGAATAAAAAACACTTGTTGAGCTAGCGAAGCTAAAATAAAAGGGTCATCTCTATATCTAACTCTAGATAGATCCATTTGAATAAATCAGAAATTACCAATCCAGAATCTATTATAATTGTTAACCCACCTACATCTAAGGACAAGCTCCCTAAATATAGAGTAATCTAACCCCCTTAAACAGAGAATAAACTCTTTCACCCTGTCTCTATATTCCTTTGACAATCAATTAGTGAATATTCACTTTCAATCCATACCCTCTACCTATTATCAAAAAGTGTCATGTGTATATATGACTTTTTTGCATTGTCTCGTAGTCTACTAATAATATTATTAGTCAATTAGGGTGTCTATTATTTTAAGTACACATGAACACATGAAGCATATTAATTATACAAGAAATTAATTCAACATTTTAAAAAAATATGACCGCGACTTAAAAATAAAGGTTTCTCATGTATTAAACCCTCTATTTCACAGTTGTAATACCTAAAATAATTAATTCAACGTTTTTATTGCTTGCAAAATAATTATTCTAACTAACAACCAAATCAATATCCAACACCAATTAAATAAATTAAATAGATTAAGCATATTAATTATAGAACCGGTTTAGATGACTAATAGTCTAAACTAGTTTAGATAGAAGTTGAATAAAAAGATTTTAAATTTGTTATTAACATTTAAAAAATACACTTCTAAATTGGTTATGACCCCAATCGGTTTAGATGTTATTAATATCTATATTATTTGGTTTTTTTCATATAGAGGAAGGGACAAATATTTAAAAATATTTTGGCAGTGTCTAAAAATTAGACTTCCCAATAATTTTACATTTAAAAATACAATAGCACTATTTATCTGAGTTAAGCTAAGAACAACAATACCTAAACTAAACTAAGAATCTAAATACAAACTTCAGGGCCAAATAATAAGTTTTAAAAGAATGTTGGCAGAGTGTCCCCTAAAAATTAAACTTCCCAATAATTTTACTATTGAAAATACAATAGCATAGTTTAATGAATCACATTCCATCTAACAATGTAAACACTGTATTTTATCCGGGCATTTTTTTAATTAATTTAATAAAAATAATAATAAATAACCAAAAAAATTATATATAAAAATATAAAAACATAAAATTTAATCCTTTTTAGGATCATATTTTCATAAAATAAAAAAAATTTAATTAATAAGATTTTATTTTATTTTAGCCTAGATAATCTTTTGTGGGTTAGGATCTTATTTCTTTTAGTTCATTAAAAATAACCAAAAAATAATAAAAAATACAAAAACAAAATTTAGTCCTTTTTAGGATTATAATTTAAAATAATAATAATAATAATAATAATAATTTAAATAAATAAATAATAATCTTGCTTAAATCTTTAAAAAAATTTTTAAAATTATCCCAACTATTCAAGATATTAGGAACTAAATTTGAGAAGTCAACTCTTCTTAAATTTCTTCCTTCAAACTTTGCTATCTTCCAAAAAAAATGTGCTTGCTTAATTCAAAATCAGATTTTTTTTTAATTTTTAAAATTAATAAACATGATTAAAAAAAGAAGAATTATAGTTTTTTTTTAAAAGAGTAAAATAATGACATAAACTGATAGATTAAAACTTAACCCATCGGTCTCAAAGTCACTGCTCGATCAAACACCACCAACCAAAAACACGCAGAAAGATAGGCAGAGAAAGGCGGACGGAAGAGACAGAAGAAAGAAAGAAGATCAGAGCACGCAGAGGAGGAAAGGCAGGATGAAAATGCAGAGCAGAAGAAAAAAGGGAGGAGAGCACATGCAAAGAAGAAGACTAGAGATGAAAAAGACCAGAGGCGTGAGCAGAAACCATGGAGGAACAGAGACAAAGGCTGAAAACGCAGAGAAACAAAGGGCAGACGCCAAACACCATCTTTGGCCAGAGACAAAAGAGCAGAGAAAAGGCGGAGAGAGCAGGACACACAAGCATTGACCCTGATTTCCTTTTTCCATCTGCTTTACCTGGCGCAAGCAAAAATACAGAGCATAAACACCGACGTACACAATCGGTTTTCCATCTCCCACGCAAGCCTTTGAAGTCAAACCTGGTAAGATTTTAGAGATTTATGAATTGCATTCCTCATCGATAAAAAGGATCTGAGTCTGGAACCGAGGGGAAGGAGAGAGCTAGCCAAATTTATGTGAGAGGAATCAGGCGAGAAGAGACTGAAACCACTGTATATTTTCTAGAGAAGGGGACTGAGAAGAACCGAGGGAATTCACGGCTGATTCTGGAAGTAATTTGAGTCTCTGAAGGCGAGAGAGGTTTGGAAATTCTCAGCTGCTGCAATAGGTTCGAAATTCATGAATCCAAATTACTCTGACTTTGATCGATTAGCTTATGTTACCTGGTTGATTATCTGCCTCTTGTTCTTTTGACTATGATTCGGTGTTGGGAATCTAGAGTTGAAAATTAGATAGAATTTTTCTCCATGTTTTCTTTCTCCAGTCAACTCGCAAGGGGATTTGGGTTTAGCTTAATATATGTATGTGTTGAACAAATGATCTGAGTTCAGCTCAATATATGTATGTGTTGAACGAGTGTCTGGGCTTAGCTGTATATATGTATGTGTTGAATGAGTATTTGTCTTGTTGAATAATTTGTGCATGTTTGAAGTCATTTAAAAGCTCATAGATAGATTAGAAATTTAAGATGTCATTTGATTAAAAGCTGGTTTCATGATTTGGTGGTTGGCATTGCGTGACCTATCTGAATTTCAGTGTTTAATGGTATATTAGTAAAACATGAGAGCAAGGCTATGGGTTTGAATCATACCTTTTTTTTTTTATTTTAAGTTTTCATAGATCACTGTTCGACTACTTATAAGAGTAGATATGATTTTATACCCTCTAGTGATAAGAGAATATAGTTCAATTGAATTTCTAGCCTCATGGTATTTAAAGATTTATCATCGTGCTTGCTCATTAGTCATGAAAACTTGTCAATTTCATGTTGATCGTTTTGGGTATGGTTGGATCATTATATTAATTCTCATACTTTTTGATTTATTGGCCATGTGAGATTTTAAGAAATCCGCATAGACATTCAAAATGATCATCTATCATGTAAATCAATAAGGTTTCGCAGGTAGGTAGATCTAATTTGTATATATTGATATGGATTTCAATTATCCTCCATAAAAATTAACCTTTTTTTAACTTAAATTGATAAAACATTTATGTTTTCGTGTGAAAGTTTAGAGAATTTTTATAGAAATTAAAATTAATTGCATCATCATATGAAATAATAAATCCTCACAGATAATGTGATTATCCATTTACATATAATAAATAAATAAATTTTTTTTAAATAAAATAAAATAATAAATGTTTTTTTAAAATTAATTAATTAAATTAATATATTCACGTGATGATCTTAAAATATTTTGTTCATATGAGATTTTCGAATCTCTATAAATTGCTGAGATAATCATTTTGCCGTGAGTTAATAAGACTCTGTTGTTATGATGATTACAAGTTTTATCATACTCTGTGAGTGATAAAAGTTCCCATTGACATATCGAATAAATTTTTAATGTATAAAAGAATATATATTAAAATAAAATATTTTGTAAATAATCTAAGATTTCATATGGTAAAGACAATATGAAATTTTAAAAGGCATTAAGGTCATTTAAATTATTTGAATGTCCACGAGTGATAATAAGTCTCCGTAGACATATTAAATTTTTTTTACAAATATATATATAACAATAATACTTTTCTATATTGACAAGTGAATTTTTAAAATAAAAAAAGTATAACAACAAAAATAGTTTCAAAAAATATAAATGGGAGTGAGAAAATGAAGTTAAATTATCTTTGCAAATTAAAACATACCAACTCACAGTTTATAAAATTATTTTATTTGCGATTGATAAATGATTTTTATTTAAATTTCTCTTTTTATGAAAATTTTAAATAAAGAAAGGCATTGACACAATTCTTATCCCGAACTATGTGGACTTTAATCCCCATCACAGGGTACGTAGGCTTAGAGTCGTATTCTGAGTCAAGTCCTCCCTCGTAAATAAATAAATATTTTTCACTTAATTATTATTATTTTTATATCAAATACATGAATAAGAAAGGGATAATTAAAATAATTTTAAAACCATATTAATTTAGCACAATAAACTTTAGGTAATCGTTCTCACGAACGGGTGTTGTGGCTTGCCTAACACCTTCCCCACACTCAATCGACTTCCGAACCTATTTTTTATTTTTGCAGACCATCCTTATTCTCCTTTAAACGGTTTTTCAAGATTTTCCTCAAAATTTTGGTGGCGACTCCCATTTCTTCGGTCTTCTTTCCGAAGGCCGGAGCCTCCGCTCTCTCACACCGTCCGCGTCACATTTTCGGGTGCGACAAACAACAATAACTAAGCTAAGCTAACAATCCAAATACAAACTTCGGGGGCTAAATAATAAGTTTTAAAAAAAATTTGACAGAGTTTTTCCTAAAAGTTTGACTCCCCAATAATTTTACACTTGTATCGAAATTCAAGAATACACACACATTATTAAGTTTTGTTACTTGCATGTGTTTAAGAAGAGTTTGAAAGGAGTTTCTCAAACTTGAATATGCCCTTGTAAAAGGTGGCTTAGGATAGTTAGGAGTATTAATTAACTAAAGCCAAAGCACTATCACAGAAGCTTCTTTTAGGATATTGGTTTTTTCTTGATGTATTCTTAATGCCATAAAAATTCTAAGTTCTCCTATCACCCCTTTTATTGAGCAACTAAAATGCATTCCCAATGTCAAGTCTTAAAAACAACATTATCTTTTATATCATAATTTTTTTAATATTACTTTAGCCCAAAGCTAAATTATTTAATGGAGATGAGATCCTCTCTTCGACCTTTCAATAAGCATCTAGTGGGCATTAATTCCAAGTTTATTCAACCTAGCTTCTTAACCCCCAACACTTATCCAACAATTTAATTTTTTTCAACATTAATAATCAAGTCAAATCAATTTAAATTCAAATCCACCATCATCCTCTTGTTCTTTATACCAAAAGTTTCAATTTAAATCAAGTTCCCTTTCAAACTCAACATATACACGGCAGCATAGGAAAAAATTTCGCAGTCATCATCATCTCAGAACATACATGCACGAGACAACAATAAAAAGAGAGTTCAAGGCTCCTCACCTCAAATCACAATAGCAGAAAGGAAGTAGAGGAAGCTTGCAGCACTAAATAAGGGAAGAAACTCACAGTTGAACCTCTAAAAATAACAGCTGAGCTCTTTTGTGCTTCACCACCCACAAAAGGACGAAATGAGGAAGGATGAAGGAGGTTCGATAACTTTGACAATGAAGAAGGATGAGTATATAAAACCCACATAACACATTTATGCAAAATACAAAAATTGAAAAGAAAAAATTAAAAAAAAATACCTGGGAAAGTTAGAGCACAAGAATCACACAAGTACAAGGATTCGAAGCTTTAGTTTTAGGGCACGAGTAAGGGATTCATAGTTTGAAGCTCATCAATTTTGGGTTTCAAGCTTCTTGCTTCAAGCGAGCTCAAAAATGAAGAATGGAGGAAGAAGATGAAGAACACAACAGATTTTTTAGTGGCAATGGTTCAAGCACAAGTAGAGAACAAGGAGAACAACTAATTTCAAGTGGCAATGATTGACTGAAGGTGCTTCGGGGTGATTATGGGTTGTTTAGAGCAACAGAGGTGAATGAGATGAGCATTTTGGTGCTACGATAGTGTACAAGAATTGATAGGTTAAATTTTAAAAAAAGCATATCTAAATTGATTATTTAAAATAACCTATTTAGATATATTAAAATAATTGTTTTTATAAAAATTTAAACATATCTAAATTGGTTACAAATAATAACCGGTTTAGATATGTAGCTTAATTGTTTTTAAAGTTAAAAATTATTATCTAAACTGGTTATAAATATCTGTAAAAAATAAAAAATATTAAATTATAAATATACATCTAAACCATTTGTTATTTATGACTAGTTTAGAATCTAAACTAGTTCCTTTTATATCCAGTTTAAAAACCATCCCATATTCAATCTTATTCACAAGAATGTCAGAGCCCCTCATTTCTAAACCATTGGCGCATTAACAGTTTAGATATGTGGAATTAAAAATCATATTTTGCTATAGTGTTCTAACTAAAATCAAACCAAAATTCAACGCCAATCAAATATGTTAAGCAGATTAAACATATGAATTATACAAGAAAAATATACATTTTTCTAAAATATAAATTAAATAATATAATTAGAATAAGAAAAAATAATACAAAATGTATCACGAGATATTGGAGAAAAGGAAACTAGTTAGGAGTTGGGACCACAAGCTGAAGAAACACGAATAGAAAACTAGAGCACGAGTTGAAATGAGAGACAACAAATTAGAGAAATTAAAAATGGAGTTGTGGGGACAAAGTTGGAGTAAAAAATCCAAATCCGAAACTACAACAATGGCGGGCACCTTAGGAACATAAAGACAAAAATTTGAAAAAGTAAATGCCAGGGCCAAGAGGCATACCGTAGAAGAAGAATTAGAAGAAGACAAGCTAAAGGCGCACTAGCTGGAAGAAGATGAGTTGGCTGGACAAGGAGTTGGAGAACGCAAAAGGAAAGGAGCTAAAGGCATAGTTGAGAAAGGAGATGAAAGACGACAGCTGAAGGCGCAGGCAATCTAATGGTTTGAGGAAGAAAGTTGAGGGAGGGAGCTAGTCACGGACACACAGACTAAAAGCAACTACAATGCGACTGCGATCAAAAAACCATAAAGTTGTCTGAAATGAGGTAGAAATAAATTCACAAAGGTGGTGATTGGACCTCGAGAATCGCCACCTCTGTCACATTTTGGGACAAAAAATTAAAATAAAAGACTTACAGTGAAAAAAACTGGAGCTCAGAGGGGTGGCGTTTTTGGGTCCACCAAACGCCACCTCTCTTAGATAAATACAAATAAAATATAATTTAATATTTATATATAATTTAATAAAAATATATAAAAAATATCATATATTAAATATAGTTTAATAATTATACATAATTTATTAATTATATATCACATAATTAATAATAATTAATTAATAATATTTTATACATACTATTAAACATAGTTTAATAATTATTCATAATTTAATAATTATATATTAAAAAGTAGTCATAATTATTTAATCATATTTAAAAATAGGGATGACAGAGGTAGCATTTCTAGCTCAAAAAATGCCATCTACCCAAATTATTTAATTAAAAATATAATAATAAATATTACTTTAATTTAATAATTATAAATAAATTATTAATTATATATTAAAAAATTAATACTCTCTTAATTTTAAATTATAAGACACTTTTGAAAAGATTTGTTACTTAAAATATAAGACACTTTGAGAAAACTAAGGTTTTTATTAAATAGACTTATTATAATATTACCTTTTATCTCTCTTTATTTAATACTAATTAAGTATAGATTTAAGGTTATTAAATGAAGAATATTTTTAAAATGTTACATTTTTATTTTGAAAAAAATAAGGTTGTTAAGTGTATTTAATGAAATATATTAATAAGTGAGATTTTATCTAAAAGCGTCTTGAAACTTAAGATAGAGGAAGTAATAATTATTTGATAATATTTAATACTCCCTCTGTTTAAAAATATAAGATATTTTTTAAGGAGTTGGATGTTCAAAAATGTAAGGTATTTTTAGTCTTTCGAGTTGTAATTATTTTCTTTTTTTCAAAAGTACCCTTATTGATGAATGATTTTATATTTATTGTAGGGTGTTTAATAGGAATAAATATAAAAAGATATGGTTAGTTTGAAAATAGGTAACTACTTTATTGGAGGATGAGATTCAGTTAAAAATGCTTTATATTTTTGAATGGAGAGAATACATATTATTAAACATAATTAAACAATTAATTATACATATTTTATTAATTGTATATATTAAAAAAATTAATAATAAGTATTTAATAATATTTTATACATATTACTAAACATAATTAAACAATTAGTTACACATATTTTATTAATTATATATTACAAAACTAATAACAAATATTTAATTTTATTTAAAATAGAGCTGAGAGACAAGAGACGTGACGTTTCTAGCTCTAACAAATTCCACCTGTCTTAGAAGCTAAGGGTTTGAAGAAGAAAGCTAAGGGAGGAATAACGAACAAAAACAAAAATAGCTGGGACCACCATAAAAAAACAAATCAAGTTAGAAGGAAAAAAAAGAGATCTAAAACATTAAAAAATAAAAAAAAAGAATTTAAAATACTAAAAAAAGTATAAGAACCTAGAACAAAAGTTAAACTAAACATAGGGATCCAAAGTTATTTTTTTCCAAAAAAAAATTGACAGAGGTGGCAATTGATCCTTGAGAATTGCCACCTCTATCTAGACAAAAAAAAAATTGAAAACAAAAGCTAAGGCCAAAAAATAAAACAGCTAAGAGAGGTGACATTAGGCCTGTGTAGGATGCCCATAAGCTCGAGATGTCCAACCCGACTTGTGCAAAATATACCCAACCCGAGCCCTAAAAATATTGCCCGATACTATTTAAGCATGGTCGGGCTGAGCCTGATCTTTGAGTTGGGCAGGGTTTAGGGTCGGGGTATCCAACCAATTGACCCTGCCCGGCCCGAGATATAATATATTTTTATAAAAATAATAATATAGGATGTAATTTGTTAACTTGATGGGGACATAATTAGTGTTTAATTGTTTATCTTCACTTCACTCCTCACTTGTTCCTTTTTTTTTTTGAGAGGTGCCTTGATGATCAAGTTTGTACACCTTAAGTTGAATATTTCTATATTCCTTAAAATTTGGAGTTAGACAGCACTTGTGACTTGCATGAAAAATTCCTTCCATATTTGCTTTGCCATTAAATTTTTTGATGACACCATAATATTTTTGCTAGTGATATTTAACAATTTGTTACTTTTAAAATAAGAGCTTGAAGTGATTTATTGATGGAAATAATTAATCTGCTATAGTGTATATTAGATTTGTATGGATGGTTCTGATTCTTTATTTCGATAGGACAAGGCTGGAGACCCTACCCAAGGTGCTCGATCCCTGCCCGACCCTGCCTGCCTAGCCCTTCCAAAGTCGGGCATCTTTCCAGTAGGGTCGGGCTTTGGGCATAGTTTTTTTGCCCGAAGCCATTTAGGGCAAGGCATCGGGTTAATGGGTTACCCTACCCGACCCTGCCCATGCACAGCCCTAGGTGACATTTTTGGGTCCACCAAATGCCATCTCTCTTAGATAAATAATGCATATAAAATATAAATTAATAATTATACATAATTTAATAAAAACATATAAAAATTAATAATAATTTATTAATTAATTAATATAAAAATACATTATCAAATCTTAAATATAGTTCAATAATTATACATAATTTATAATTTATAAATTACAAAATTAATAATAACTAATTAATAATATTTTATACATATTATTAAAGATAATTTAACAATTAATTATACATTATTTAATAATTAAACATTAAAAAATAGTCATAATTATTTAATTACATTTACAATATGGGATAAAAAGAATTTAAAAAGAGAAACTTGACATGCCAAAAAAAATGAGCTAAGAGAGGTGGCATTTATGGGACCAGCAAACGCCACTTCTCTTAGATAATTACATATAAAATATAAATTAATAATTAGATATAATTTAATAAAAATACATAAAAAATTAATAATAATTTATTATTACTCATTTATTTAAAAATGTAAGGTATTTTTAACTGAATCTCATCTCCCAATAAAGTAATTACCTATTTTCAAACTAACCCTATCTTTTTATATTTATTTCTATTAAACATCCTACAATAAATATAAAGTCATTATCAATAGAGACACTTTTAAAAAAATAAAGCAATAATTATATCTCGAAAGACTAAAAATACCTTATATTTTTTAACATCCAACTCCTCAAAAAATGTTTTACATTTTTTTAACCGAGGGAGTATTTAATATAAAAGTACAATAGTAAATATTAAATTTAGTTTAATAATTATACATAATTTATAAATTATATATTACAGAATTAATAATAATTAACTAATAATATTTTATTAAAAAAGAGTTAAGAGATGTGGCATTTTTGGGACCACCAAACGCCACCTCTCTTAGATAAATTTATATAAAATATAAATTAATAATTATATATAATTGAGTAAACATATATAAAAAATTTAGTAATAATTTATTAATTATTTAATATAAAAATACAATATCAAATATTAAATTTAGTTTAATAATTATACATAATTTATAAATTATATATTATAAAATTAATAATAATTAATTAATAATATGTTATACATATTATTAAACATAATTTACCAATTAATTATACATAATATAATAATTATAAATTAAAAAAATGGACATAATTGTTTAATTATATTTCCAATATGGGACCAAAAAAATTAAACAAAGAAAGCTTACAGGCCAAAAAAAAAAAATTAGCTAAGAGAGATGGCGGTTTTGGGACCACCAAATGCTAACTCTCTTAGATAATTACATATAAAATATAAATTTATAATTATACATAATTTAATAATTATATATTACAAAATTAGTAATAATTATTAAATAATATATTAATAACAATTATTGAATTTTATTTAAAAAAGATGTGAGAGAGCTGGCATTTCCTAATCTCCAAAACGCCACCTAACATAGTACAAAATACAGTCTCTAAATTAATTTAGTGAAAATTAGAGAGGTAGCATTTCTTCACTTTAAAAACGCCACCCTCTTTTAATTTAATTATTAAATAAAAATATATACATTATTAATACTTAATATATATATATAATCTAATATAAAAATACTTAATTAAAAACAAATGAAAGAGGTGATGTTTTATTAATGAAATGTCACTTAATTATTAAATAATATGAAGCTGTGACATTTCATTTTAAAAATGTCACCTCTTATATTTATTAGAATTTAAAATAAAAAAAATTATAAGCTGTAGCATTTAATATAAAAAATGCTACTTCTTTGCTTTTACTTTGAGATTAATGATTTTTTTTATTGTTATAAAATGCATGATATTAAATAGAAATTTTGCAATAGTGATCATAATTACTACAAAATGCATGATATAACATTTAAGGGCCCCTTGTTGGATTGTACATAATTGACATGCATTAATTGTAGTGGAAAGACTTGGAGTCTTCATTATAAGGTGAAGATTCTGGCATTGACAATTTGTGAAGGGAAGAACAATAGGCTAGCCTACGTTGATTTATAAGTTTCATCTCGTACATCCGTCGACCACTAGATCCTGATCCTTCTTCAAAAATAATATCTTCATTCAAATTCCCACCACACTTTTTCTTGTCTTCTTTGTTCAGCATCTCCATCAAAGACTCAAGGCCCAACATCACATCTCCCATGGATGGCCGTTCATTCCTATTTTTGTCTACGCATTTCAATGCAACATTTGTGTATGCCTTTAAGCACTCTGCCGTCAAGCTTTCCCTCAAGAATGGATCAACTATGTCATAAATCTGATTCTCATCAACACATCTTCGGAACCACTCTATAAGGTTTTGCCGCTCCTTCTCCACCGCACGAAGATTAGAAGGCCTCCCACACAATGCCTCTAGCAAGAGCACTCCAAATGAATACACGTCTAACTTATCAGTCAATATTGCAATGTGTAGTATTCTGGATCCAAATAACCAATGCTTCCTTTCACTATTGTGCTTATGCTAATGTTAGATCTTGAAATACCTGATGGTCCTATTTTGGATAGTCTAAAATCAGAAATCTTGGCCGTCCAGTTTTCATCTATTAAGATGTTTGTCAACTTGACGTCGCGATGAATGATTGCATGCTTTGCCCCTGCATGTAGATAATGCAATCCTCGCGCAGCACCCAAGCAAATCTCAACCCTTTATGTCCAAGAAAGTGGCTGGTTATTAGAATAGTAAAGATGCTCACAAAAGGTCCCACGAGCCATGAACTCATAGACGAGGATCATCTCATTGTCATCGTTACAGTAACTAATGAGAGATCCCAAATGATGGTGACGAAGTTGCGAGAGCAATTCAATCTCAGTTTGGAATTCTTTGAGCCCTTGTTGTGAACCTTGTTTGAGCCGCTTGATTGCCATTGAAACTAAACCGTTGTCAATGTGGCCTTTATAGACATTACCAAACCCTCCAACACCAATAATCAAATTATCATCAAAATTATTAGTGGCTGATCTAATCTCATCAAGTGAAAAGCAGCGACTCAAGTTAGATAGCAAAAGTGAGGATTTAGTTTTTTTGGACGTCGATGCTAGTTCATATCCCCATCTTAAATTTCCTTCATTTATTACATCTCTAGCTAATAATCGATAAAAAATGAACAAAATGATGAGAGATAGAAGAATGAAGCTGGAAGCCGATCCCACAACTATAGAAAGTACCTTCTTTTTCGGTGGGTTTTCGGATGCCTTCGGAGGCTGCAAGGGAGAAGGAAGTTAATCAGGATTGGCACCTCCAAAATTGTTTTTGAAGTCACTGGCACCTCCAAGATTGTATTTGAAGTCACTTATTTTTAGAATTTCAATACCATTCAATAAGACATCTTTGTAAGTGCTTCTTGCATATGGGTGTGGTTGCAACTTAATTGTGAGATTCATTAGTTTCTTCAAGCTTCCTTTACCCTGCATGGACACTGCAAAGTCCTTATGGACAGGAACTAAAATCTGCTTACCACTCCATATCATTACACCTGTGACAGGTTCCACCAATACATCATCTATGAAAATTTGAAAAAATCTGTCTCCAACATCTTGAATGCGTTCCTCAAACTCACAAAAATGCAATCTCACCATGTAAGTAAACTTTGAGTCCACTTGAAACTCCCAGGTCACATTAAATTTAGATGTTTCTTTCATCCCATAGTTTCGAGCAGTCTTGTATACTTCATCTGGTGCAAAATAATCTTCACCATCTTTGAAGTTTAGACTTAAATTGCCAAGAAATACAGATAAACTGTGTTGGTGCTCCCTTTCCAAGTACGGGTTATCTGGATCCTAATTTTGAAACATGCCAGTATCACCGACGGGAGGGATCTACCTCCCACCAACATTGATTCTGTACACTGTCTCGAGTACTTTTGTTGTTAATAGGAAACTAGATGGTTCCGCCATCTTGCAACATAGCTTGTTGGTCATGAGGTTTGGTGTAGTAAAGATAGGAGGGCATAGACACAACCTCAATCCCATTGACAAAAGCAAAGGCATTTGGATGAGATAGGCTGGGCGTGAAGGTTATGATAAGGTCTTCATCGAGGTCAACAACATTGATGCAGTACTCTTTTACAATGATTTCTTCATCGTAGGCATTGATTGAAGCATTGAAGTCCTTCAAAAGAGCATAAATGCCAGCTCTAATGGAGAAGAGAGAGTCAGTGCGAAGGAAGTTGAGGCCGTAGGAATATGGGTAAAAATAAAGGCGAATAAACTTTTGGCTGTTGGTGTTCACAGGAAACAAGTAGAAAAATTCGGAGTGAGAGAGGCGCGTGGTGTTGTAAGGGATTCTTTAGTGATAGGGAACACTGGTGATTATTGAGTTGTTGTTGTTAGGGGATTCGATAGGAGAGAATAGTCCAGAATCATTGTCTCCGATCCAGTTCCAGCCATCTATAGTAGTATAATTGCCAAAGCTACCACAATTGATAGGAAAATTATCATGAGGAGTGTAGGAGGCGATGCAGGTAAGGAAAAGGATATATATTTGGATGAATAGAAGAAAGGACATAGCTTTTATCGGTGGGTTAGTAACTCTGGAGATAACTATATGATTACAGTGAAGAAGCGAGAAGTTAGCTTGTTTTAGGCATCTATGTTTTTATTTTATTTTTTTTTACAATTATTATTTAAAACCAAAGAAAAGGATAGGGAAGAGAGAGAAGGGGAGATATGGAGAGACCTTCTAAACAAAAACAAGGGAGAAAGATAGATAGGTTGAAATGAGACCAATTAATTCAATTTAGATCCAAAGTGCCAAACTTTATGAATTTATAAGTTTAATTACTAATTTTATAATTTTATTGTGATGAATTTGCAACTCGTGTTTTAAATTTTAACAAGAAATTTTTTTTTATTTTTCAACTATGTTAAAATATAAAAAATAAATTGCAAATTCATCACAACAAAGTTGTAAAATTGAAAGCCAAAGTTGCAAATCCCTAGAGCTTAGCACTTGGGATTTAAGTTAAATTAATTGATCCTTTTGAGACCTCTCTTTCATTCTCCCTAAAAACAAATAGTGATGATATAAAAAATTGAATAAGGAAAATATATTTTTTTTTAGTTATTTTACATTCATCTGGTCTTGTTTATAGGGAAATGAGAGAATGTTTATTCTGGTCCTATTTATAAGGCATCTCAATAATTATTTTGTTCATCTTTACTATTTTCTCCCACTAAATATAGGCAAGTTTCTTAAATACTAGAGTATTTTATTTTAAAGTAGGAAGATTTAATATGGGTAAAGTTAGAAGCTTGTTGAATTTTTAGAAAGACTTAATGTGGTATAAGGTTTTTCTTAATTTTAGTGAAGATGTTGAAAGTGAGTTATAAATAAAATCAGAGTAATTAATATCAAGCCAAACATGTTACTATTATATAATTATGTAATTAAATGCTAAATAATACCAAATTAGCATTATTTCTATTTGATTAATTTAGCATATTTATTATATATTTTAAGTATCAATTAAGATAAAAGCTTATCTCCCATAGCTTCTCAAAATTTAATTATTTCATGTAAAATACAATAGATATTCTATTACATGGCTGGCAAACCTTATCCTTATGTGACCCTGACGTGCCATTGAACAGAAGACAATTTGGAAAGCTCCATGAATTTAGAAATTCTGCTCTCAAATTGCAATTTTGTTTCAATGAATTTATAATTTGTATTTCAAATTTTAATAGAAAAAATAAATTTAGTTATTCTTTAACTATATTAAAAATTAAAAAATAAGTTGCAAGTTCATCATCATAAAGTTGTAAAATTAAAAGTCAAACTTGAAAATTTCAAGAGTTTTGCACCTATGACCTAAGCTGAATTATTGATTCTTTTGAGACCTCTCTATCATTCTCCCTAAAAACAAATAGTGATGATATAAATAATTGAATAAGGAAAATATATATTTTTTAGTTATTTATACTCCTTTAGTCCTATTTATAGGGTAAAGAGAGAATGTTTATGTTAGTCATATTTATAAGTCATCTCAATCATTATTATGTTCATATTTACTATTTTGCCCTTATAAAATATAAGGAAGTTTATTAAATACTAGAGCATTTTATATTCATGTAGGTAGATTTAATATGGGTAAAGTTGGAAGCTTGCTAAATTTTTAGACAATGATAATGTGGTTTAAAATTTTTCTTAATTTTAGTAAAAATGTTGGAAGTGAGCTATGAATAGAATCAAATGGGGTAATTAATATATAGCCAAAAAATGTTCTATTACATAATCATTTGATTAAATTATAATCAATAACAAATTAGTATATGTTTACTTAATTAATGTAGCATATTTATTATATATTTTAAGTATCAATTAAGATAAAAACTTATCTCCCATAGCGTCTCAAAATTTAATTATTTCATGTAAAATACAATAGATATTCTATTATGTGGCTGGCAAACCCTATCCTTATGTCACCCCAACATGCCATTGAATAGAAGACAATTTGGAAAGCTCCAAGAATTTAGAAATTAAGCTCTCAATTTTCAATTTTGTTTCAATGAATTTATAACTTGTGTTTCAACTTTTAATAGGGAAAATAAATTTAGTTATTCTTCAACCATATTAAAAATTAAAAAACAAGTTGCAACTTGATCATTATGAAGTTGTAAAATTAAAAGTCAAACTTGTACATTTTTAGAGTTTGGCACTTAAGATCTAAGTTGAATTAATTGATTCTTTTGAGACCTCTCTGTCCTCTCCATAAAAATAAATAGTGATGATATAAATAAATGAACAAGGAAAATATATCTTTTAGTTATTTTATACTCCTTTAGTCCTTGTTATAGGACAAAGAGAGAATGTTTATTTTAGTCATATTTATAAGTCATCTCAATTATTATTATGTTCATATTTACTATTTTGCCCCATTTTAAATATACAAAAGTTTATTAATACTAGAGTATTTTATTTTAATTTAGGTAGAATTAATATGAGTAAAGTTGGAAGCTTACTAAATTTTTAGATAAAGTTAATGTGGTTTAAGATTTTCTTTGATTTTACTAAAAATGTTGGAAGTGAGCTATGAATAGGATCAGATGGAGTAATTAATATATAGCCAAAAAGTTACTATTACATAATAATTTAATTAAATGCTAATCAATATCAAATTAGCACTATGTTTATTTAATTAATTTAGCATATTTATTATATATTCTAAGTATTAATTAAGATAAAACTTTATCTCCCACAGCTTCTCAAAATTTAATTATTTCATGTAAAATACAATAGTTATTCTACTTACTACATGGCAGGCAAACCCTATCCTTACATGACCTCGGCGTGCCATTGAACAGAAGACAATTTGCAAAGCTCCAAGAATTTAGAAATTCAGCTCTCAATTTGTAATTTTGTTTTAATGAATTTATAATTTGTGTTCCAAATTTTAATAAAGAAAACAAATATAGTTATTCTTCAACTATATTAAAAAATGAAAAACAAGTTGTGAAGTTGAACTTATAAATTTCTAGAGTTTAAAAATTGGAACCTAAGTTGAATTAATTGGTTCTTTTGAGACCTCTCTGTCACTCTCCATAAAAAGAATAGTCATTATATAAATAATTGAACAAGAAAAATATATATTTTTAGTTATTTTATACTCCTTTGGTCCTATTTATGGGGCAAAGAGAGAATGTTTATTTTAGTCATATTTATAAGTCATCTCAAATATTATTATGTTCATATTTACTATTTTTCCCCTTATTAAATATACGAAAGTTTATTAAATACTAGAGTATTTTATTTTAATGTAGGTAGACTTAATTTGGGTAAAGTTGGAAGCCTGCTAAATTTTTAGACAAAATTAATGTGGTTTAAGATTTTTCTTGATTTTGCTAAAAATGTTGGAAGTGAGCTATGAATAGGATCAAATGGAGTAATTAATATATAGCCAAAAAAGTTACTATTACATAACAACTAAATTAAATGCTAATCAGTATCAAAATAGCATTTTGTTTATTTACTTAATTTAGCATATTTATTATATATTCTAAGTATTAATTAAGATAAAATCTTATGTCCCATAGCATCTGAAAATTTAATTATTTCATGTAAAATATAATAGATATTATGTTATGTGGCTGGCAAACCTTATCCTTATGTGAACATGATGTGCCATTGAACGGAAGACTTTTAGAAAAGCTCCAAAAATTTAGAAATTCAGTTCTCAATTTGCAATTTTGTTTCAATGAATTTATAAATTGTGTTCCAAATTTTAATAGAGAAAACAAATTCAGTTATTCTTCAACCATATTAAAAATTGAAAAACAAGTTGCAAGTTCATCATCATGAAGTTATAAAATTAAAAATCAAACTTATAAATTTCTAGAGTTTGGTACTTGAGACCTAAGTTGAATTAGTTGGTTCTTTTGAGACCTATTTGTCATTCTCCCTAAAAATAAATAGTGATGATATAAATAATTGAATAAGAAAAATATATATTTTTTGTTTATTTTACACTCCTTTGATCCTATTTATAGGGCAAAGAGAGAATTTTTTTTAATCATATTTATAAGTCATCTCAATTACTATTATGTTCATATTTACTATTTTACCGCTATTAAATATAGAAAAGTTTATTAAATACTAGAGTATTTTATTTTGATGAAGGTAGATTTAATATGGGTAAAGTTGGAAGGTTGCTAAATTTTTAGACAAAGTTAATGTGGTTTAAGGATTTTCTTAATTTTAATGAAAATGTTAGAAGTGAACTATGAATAGGATCAGATGGAGTAATTAATATATAGCCAAAAAAGTTGCTATTACATACGTATTTAATTAAATGCCAATCAATATCAAATTAGCATTATATATGTTTTGTTAATTTAACATTTTTATTATATATTTTAAGTATTAATTAAGATAAAGGGTTATCTCCCATAGCTTCTCAAAATTTAATTATTTCATGTAAAATACATTAGATATTCTATTACATGGCTCGCAAACCTTCTCCTTCTGTGACCCCGACGTGCCATTGAACAGAAGAAAATTTGGAAAGCTCCAAGAATTTAGAAATCCAGCTCTTAATTTGCAATTTTGTTTTAATCAATTTATAATTTTTGTTTCAAATTTTAATAGAGAAAACAAATTTAGTTATTCTTCAACCATGTTAAAAATTAAAAAACAGGTTGCAAGTTCATCATCATGAAGTTATAAAATTAGAAGTCAAACTTGTAAATTTCTAGAGTTTGGCACTTAGGATCTAAGTTAAATTAGTTGGTTCTTTTGAGACTTATCTGTCATTCTCCCTAAAAACAAATAGTGATGATTGTAATATCCGAGAAATTTAATCATGACTTAATAAGTGTGATTAGTGAATTGATGAGGTATGTGGGTAGAAAGGTCTAATTAGTGTATTTGGCTTTGATTTCAGCCCAGAATGTGGGTTTGCTTTGATGTCGGGTCATCTGGTCAAGGAAAAAAAAGAAAAGAAAGTAAAGAAAAGCCCTCTGTGCCACATGCCGTGGCATGTAGATAATTCACCGCGACGCACCGAGGTAATTAGGCATGATTTGGGCCTCTCTATGCCACACACCGTGGCGGGAGTCTATGTGTGCGACAGCGCATTGCCAAAAATCTTCTTAAATTAGTTCGTGTTTGCGTGAGAAAATAGAAAAGAGTAAAGGAGAAAACAAAAGAACATGAAACTGGCTTTACTAGGGCACGACATTGGATCTCATTAGGATATTTAGAGGCTTCCAAACACTCAAGGTAAGTAGTTTATGCTCTCATCTTCCTTTCTCTACCACACTTATGAAGATTTGAGTTGGGAGATTGATTTTCAATCCATATGAATTATGGATCCAAACCCATTGACTAAAATAGATATAATAAGAGTAGTTTAGAGTATTTAAAGTCTACATTGATGATTTTGTCAAGATTTAGTCGGGAGTTATTTTTAAGTGAATTTTGCAATTAATATGGTTGTTGGGAGAGTTAAGGCTCATTAATGGTGGTTTAATGACTCAATGGTGGTAATGTGAGTCAATGAAATCTAAGAAACCCATTGGGTATGAATGGGTAGTAAATTATGGGATTGATTAAATAGAGAATGTGGAGTTATGGTATTGGAATTTGTTACAAATGGGATAATGATAATATCATTATGTTATGATTAGAGTGTAGTTCAAATTGGCACCATTCGAGCTTGTAAAAAGCTTTGGAAGTTGGTGTTGTGAGGGATAAACCTTTGACCTTTCAAAGGTTTGAGATAATCGAGAAAAACTTAGTTTATATAGTTGAATATTAATTGGTTATTTGTTGAAAATGGGTTGATATGAATCATGATTTATATTTTGAACTATTGATGCAATCTTGGCAAGTATGGAACTTGTGAAGTTGTGAAATGATTTTAAAAATAGAATCCTTATGCATGCTATTCATGAGTGATTGTTGTTTTCGATTTATGGCACATTGTGAAAATTGTTAAATATGATGCTATATGAGGAGTAATGTGGAGTATATCAATATGGGTATATGCATTTATATGACATGAATTGGTTGAGTTGGATGCATAAACATGTGAGATGTGCATGGCATGATTATTGGCGGGAGTTCGCCTAAGGGGAGGAGTAGTTAGTGAATTCATATGGTATTGGCAGTGACTATTGAAATCGAGAACTCGACCTGGCACTGACCGTTGGAATTGAGAAGTAGCCCGTGTCCTATGGTTAATCCGAGACTATCCCACTTGTTCTACAAGGGACTCGAACCTAACTAGTCTCTATCGGCTCATGAGGAGACTAGATTAGGGGTATGACACCCTATGGTTGTTTGTATTGGGAAAAACTGGATTACACTAGTGAGTAAGTTGACCCTAGCCTAGTAGCTCCTCACAAGTGAAAGGCTGGGCTAGTCCGTGAAGGATGTAGCCAAGTGATAGCTGTCATTTCATATCGGAGGTAATCAAGAGGGTATAAGGTTGGCATTTGATCATGCATTTAAATCTGGCCACATGATTGTTATTATTGTGGTTTGGCATATGTTAAAGGTGTATGGTTGGTATTATTGTGACCCCCATGATGTGCATTACCATTTATAAGGTTATATGTGTATTTGGCTTGATCATATAGTTGTTAGTATTATGAACCGTGGCTATGTTCATCATTTAGGACATATCTGTGTGTTCTTGCCTATTTGCATCTGTTTTCAATTGATATGCAATTGTATAGATTAGGTTAAACTTGGTTATTGAGTGGTTGTACTCACCCCTCAATTCTCAATATTTTCAGCACCTAACTCATCAGATCAAGGTCGGGGAAAACATGCAGAGACATAGGATTTTTAGAGTAATCATTTTGCATGCCTCTCCTTATTGTTTTATGTGTATAAATGTTGATTCAATTTCCAACTAGGAATTACATGATTATTTTTGTACTATGTGCATTATTATAGCATAATCTTGTGTATTTTGTGTCTTGGGTTAGTGAGTTTTGGTTGTAAACCTTTGGATAGGGCCAAAATACTTGTACAAGTAAGAAAATGTGTATTTTGACTGGTTTGGAATGAAAATGATTGTTTTGTACAAGAAATTCCTCCTCCTTGTGTTTTGTAAAATTCGGGGTTGTGTGGTGAAATTGAGGTTTATATGTTTTTGGTTGAGTATGGTGCGTTACATGGGTCCTCTAGAGTCCAATGAGTATGGTTAAGTAGTCGATGTAGGCTTTTAGCACTTGTGTATGAGTTGGGACACCATTGTTTTGAGTTTTATATAAAAAGTGGTAATAATGGGTTTAGGTGTCCAACTTTTTGTAGAAAATGAATTTGAGTATGAAACCTATGCCATTAGCTAGTGCTAGGAAAAAGTTTCTTGTAAACACCGAAACCACCTCAATCGAATGTCGAATGGAGATATAGGACCCATCAAAAGTTTACTCCCACTGCTGTCAAATGACAGTAGCTGTTTGCTATCAAATTGAGTGTAATGAGCGCGCGGCACAGAGATGAGTGAGCTGTGGTGCGTTGACCATTAGCCGCAGCGCATGTCCCATTTTCTATATAAATTATAGATGTGAGTTTTAAATCAAATGTTTTGGATCCTAATCGATTCCCCATTTTCTATATAAATTATAGATGTGAGTTTTAAATCAAATGTTTTGGATCCTAATCGATTCCTAAGCTTTCGCATTATTTTAAAGCTTTGATTTAAACTAATGAAAGTGTTTAGGAGATTTATATGCTATAAATCTTAGGATCCCATTGAAAATACTTTGTGAATTGTTTCTTCCACTAAAATTTTAGAAAACTTGTTTCTCCCAATTATGAATTATAAAAACTTGGTAATCCTTTATAAGCTTAGTCCATTGATTAGTTTGATTTTGGTGTCAATGATGTTTATTGGGTAAGGATATTACAATGATATAAATAATTGAATAAGGAAAATTTATTTATTTTTACTTATTTTGTACTCCTTTAATCCTATTTATAGGGTAAAGAGAGAATGTTTATTTTAGTCATATTTATAAGTCATCTCAAGTATTATTATGTTCATATTTATATTTTTTTGCCCCTATTAAATATAGGCAAGTTAATTAAATACCATTGTATTTTATTTTAATGAAGGTAGATTTAATATGGGTAAAGTTGGAAAGTTGCTAAATTTTTAGACAGTTAATTTGGTTTAAGGTTTTCGTTGATTTTATTGAAAATGTTAGAAGTGAGCTATGAATAGGATCAGGTGGAATAATTAATATATAGCCAAAAAACTTGCTATTACATAATTATTTAATTAAATGCTAATCAATATCAAATTAGAATTATGTATGTTTTGTTAATTTAGCATTTTTATTATATATTTTAATTATTAATTAAGATAAAATGTTATCTTCCATAGCTTTCACAATTTAATTATTTCATGTAAAATACAATAGATATTCTGTTACGTGGCTGGCAAACCTTCTCCTTATGTGACCCCGACATGCCATTGAATAGAAGACAATTTGGAAAGCTCCAAGAATTTAAATTCAGCTCTCAATTTGCAATTTTATTTTAATGAATTTATAATTTGTGTTTCAAATTTTAATAGAGAAAACAAATTCAGTTATTCTTTAACCATGTTAAAAATTAGAAAATAAGTTGCAAGTTCTTCATCATGAAGTTGTAAAATTAAAAATCAAACTTGTAAATTTCCAGAGTTTGACACTTGAGACCTAAGTTGAATTAATTGGTTCTTTTAATACCTCTTTGTCATTCTCCATAAAAAGAAATACTGATGATATAAATAATTGAATAAGGAAAATTTATTTTTTTAGTTATTTTATACTCCTTTAGTCCTATTTATAGGGTAAAGAGAGAGTGTTTATTTTAATCATATTTATAAGTCATCTCAAATATTATTATGTTCCTATTTACTATTTTTCCCCTATTAAATATATGAAAGTTTATTAAATACTAGAGTATTTTATTTTAATTTAGGTAGATTTAATATGGGTAAAGTTGAAAGTTTATTAAATTTTTAGATAAAGTTAATCTAGTTTAAGGTTTTCCTTGATTTTAGTGAAAATGTTGGAAATGAGCTGTGAATAGGATCAAATGGAGTAATTAATATATAGCCAAAAAAGTTACTATTACATAATTATTTAATTAAATTCTAATCAATATCAAATTAGAATTATGTTTATTTAGTTAATTTGGCATTTTTATTATATATTTGAAGTATTAATTAAGATAAAATGCTATCTCTCATAGCTTCTCAAAATTTAATTTTTTTATATAAAATACAATTGATCTTCTATCACGTGGTTGGCTGGCCTTATCCTTATATGACCCTGACGTGCCAATGAATAGAAGACAATTTGGGACCAATAGATAAATGGAGAAAAACTAAAGGGAGAATGACAGAAAAGTCTCATAGAGACTAATTAATTTAAATTAAATTTTAAGTGTCAAACTTTAGGAATGTCCAAATTCAACTTTTAATTTGCAATTTTATTGTGATGAATTTATAACTTATTTTTTAAATTTTAATAAGGAAAATAAATTAGCTTATTCTTCAACTATGTTAAAATTTAAAAAATAAATAGCAAATTTATCATAAGAAAATTACAAAATTGAGAGTCAAACTTGTTAATTCCTAGAATTTGGCACTTTAAAATTAGTTGGGATCTAATTTAAAATATGTATCTTTGAATTTTTGTTTAAACATCTTCCAATACTTTATCGGTATGCTTTGTAGGTCCTCCTGTACATTCAAAAACAATGTAAGCCCCTCAACTGCATTAATATATATTTTAGCTTAGGAAAACCTAGTAGGACAAAACCTTGGTCAAGGAAAAAAGAGTACAGTATAACCTTTACTTCCCCTGATGACATTATCATTCCTTATTCTTGAGTCTTCTTGAGTCATTGTATCCTAACTTATGTGTCAATTTATTGAATATTGTTGTTGCTGATGCCTTTGAGTCTATGAGTTGATATGCTCTTATAGCTAGACTATATATGAATATTTTGAAACATCTTCTTTAAACATATCTTCTAGATATGGTTCACATTCTTCACTTGTGGTATATCTTGTGAGAGTACAAAAACAATCTTGATATACATGTATTTTCATAAATAAATAATCTCTCAAAAGTCAACTTGTGTGGTTCAAACTAGACATGTATAACACATGCATAATCAATTAATTTTGATCCAAAACAAGTTTAGTAAATCAACTACAGATAATAATTCCTAAAGCATATCATATCAAGTACATATCTTCAATGCAAATCAAGGCAATATCATAAATTGTAATATGAAAGTATTCATATATGGTACTTCAGGACCATATTTCATCATCCTCTTGAAGAACAATGATCTTGATTCTCATCTAATCACCCAATATTTTAACATATTTCTCTAACAATCAAGTTTTCATATAAACTCTTTAGGATATTCAATAAAGTTCAATCAATCAAATCTAATGCAAATCAATATATATATATATATATATATAATCATACGAACAAATATAATAAACGAGAAAGTCTCTTAAGAAATTTTATAAGTTTTTGTCATCTTGAATCCTTCTGGACTTTCAAGTAAATGTCACTGTATAGAAAGCTACATAAGTAAGTTATCATTTAGTAGACGCATTATCAAATTTCTATACTGCCAGACTAATAACATATCACAAATCATTTTATCCACCACACAATATATTAATGCATGTTTTGCATCCTTGTAAGATATTCTTATATTGAAAATTAAGCTTTGTATGTGACATTTCATATTTTTCTTTTTACATAAATGCTCATGCATAATATCACACTTCAGATGCTTGAACTATAAGCTCATAACTTTCATATCATAAACAAGTGAATTTAATTCTATTTGTATTGCATCCTTCTTTTTATTCTATCAAGATCCTCATTTGATAGTAATATTTCTTTCTTATTAAAAGTGTTGTTGACAACTCTCATCTTTTTGGTTCCATTATTTCTCATATTGACATAACTTCTTAATATCTATTTATTATTATCAAGTATCTAATCCTCTTCTGGGGACTTAAAGTCAATTATGTCTTGGTTTCTTCTAGAATGTCAACCTTCTTAATATGATCATCTTACTTATCTTCTCCTTTTTCTTTCTACAATATTTTCTTCCTTTGCAACCGATTAGCCTTCAATGCTTCAGGTGTGATTTATTTTTATTTATACCTCTGGAGCATTATTTACTGGGGCATGAATTCAAAATTTCTTCTTTTTATCAATATTTACATATCTATCAATTATTTTATTTCATGAATGTAACGTTATATGAACCTTTGATTCATATACGAGGATCTATACAACAAATTATAATGCATTCATCTATTTTTATTTCCAGCTTTTCATCATCTCCCCCTCTTTTTGGGACTACAAACTAGGCAGTATAACCCTTCTAAATCTATTTGTTTCTTACAAAAACATCCATTTGTTTCATTTAGAAACAAACAAGAAGAAGAAGAATCTTAACTAACATTTATTCCTAACCTTATTGTATGTTCACAAGATGAACAGTTGTAGTGCAAATTAAATCCATGAATTGTGCCACACATCACAACTTAATTAAATTTCACCGAGCCATAAATACTTTGGCATTATTCCCAACTTTCTTTTGAAAGTATATTTCATACATAGTGATGGAGCCTTCATTACAAAGTCTGGCTGATAGAAGGCCAAATTATAGTGGGGATATTCATAATACTTTATTGGCTTAATGCTTTTAAGTGCTGCAATTGTAAACTTGCATATTTAGATGGAAAATATTGTTCTCACAAATTTTTATCTAATCATCTTATTGGAGGCATAAATAATCTTTGATAGACCATTCTAATGAGTAGGCTTTTCTTCATCTCATAATCATTTAGAGCTTAAGATATGTAACCACGAGCATTTTCAAGTGATTCATCCTGATTACTATATTAGCAATTGTGCACATAATAGTTCTTTGTCTTTTGCAAACTCCTGGCTGTGAATTGATACACATGTGTAACCATCTTATAAATGCATCTATCAATCTCATTAAATATTTGCATGGTTCCCATGGTATCTAAATAGGCCCATTTTCACTCAATATATTCCATAAATATTTGGGATCCAATCTCAATTATTACTAGTAATAGTATCATAATTTTCCTTAAACAGCACATGAGAATTCTTGAAGCATGTAATGTATTACCTATTTAGGAAGAATCTTCTAGTTCTTCCATAGACGTCATTATGAATTTTCAATAATTCTTGCATCAATATTGATCCAGGATGATCTAACCAATCATGTCAAATAATATTAGTATACTTCTAATACACCAAACCAATGTAATAGTAAACTGAAAGTTTACTAAGAACTGTAAACTTCTAGTTACAATCTTAATATGACATCCAATATCATAAAAATCTTTAATAACTTATTTGAAACTCATACAAATAACATATCACAAATGAATTTTGCTTCATAGGTATGAGAAATCTTTGAAAAACACTATCAATTTTGTACAACCCCATATACATAAACAATAACACCACTTAAAATAAATAATTATTAATCCTCTTATTTACATATTATGCAAAGACATTTTTTTTATATTAAGTTCTATAGGAAACAAAATATAAGTAATTCTAAGTGCACAATTTTCTGTAAATACTCTTAAATTCTTGCTATTTCTTTTTAGCATTTACAATCAATCAACATTATAGTATTGATATTTTCAATAATCAAGATGATCTCAAATATTTCATTCCTTATATATTGATCATATTGTCTAATTAGATCCAAATTTCACTATCATTGGATATAAAGATTATCATATATTACTATTTTAATTAGGAGTAAGCAAGTTAACTATTAAGACTTTGAAAAAGTATATGTACCTGTATCTAGAAAGTCTTTTTAAAAAAAGGTTATTTTCATCAAAAAAATTCTCTAGAATTGATTTCCAAGAACTCTTAAAATGATTCAGAAGTTTTCTTAAAAGGAACTCACTCAACAAAGTAATATATAAGAATTATCTACATATAATTACTTCTATATATTCATAATTTTCATTGCTTTACTTATTGTATGACTTGCATAGCTCTAATGAGTGCTTTTATTTCAATCATAAATATGATATAGATCTCAATTGCAACTATTAACACATGTATAGATAGTTTAATAGGGAACTTTATCATTAATAAAAATGCATCGTATATATCATATTTTGAACATGTATGTATATGTAAGAGTTATCAAATATATCTTTGTATACCATGAGAAAAATAATTTTAATATCAAACATGTATTAAAATTTGAAACATGCATATGCATAGAAGGAGGAAAATAACTTACTCATTCTTTTGAGTATTTATAGATAAACACTTGCGTCAATATGTAAACACAATAATAATTGAATATTTGATTGTAACACTTTGTGAATATATTTCTTTAAACCAGCATAATCATTCTTTGACATTTTCCTCTAATTCAATAAATGATAGACAATGTGTCTACATGGCTATAAGCCATATTTTTTGTAACATAAACTCTATTGATTATAATCTTTAGAATTATAGAAAAATAATATCTAAAACCTAACAATTTCTTTTGAACTATTAGCCTTTAGGGCCATGGTAGTTAAAACAATTGAATTAATAATTAATATACCCATCAAAATTCCACAAATTTTATATAATTCATTAGGATCATAAGATTATTCATTCACATAATAGTCATAATAAAAGTTGAGATGACTTTTGGCCATATAATAACAAAATCAACTATTACGTATGGTCATATAATCACAAATAAATCAAACATGGCTTCTAACCATTTAATCATAAAATCACATATGACTTCTGGTAATCTAATAACAAAATTACAAATGGCTTCTGGCCATTCAATAATAAAGTTAAATACAACTTCTAATCATATGATAACAAAATCAAATATAGCTTCTAGCCATATAATAACAAAATTAAATATGACTTCTAGTCATATAATTTATCATGACCATAAATTGATTATTTATAAAATAGTAAAAATTTAAAGTGATATGGCTTCAGGCCATAATCAAAATAATATGACTATTAATAATTTTTATTGTAAGAGTATTAAAAAGAACCAAATAAGAGAAAATAAAAACTATATATATATATAGATATATTAAATATAAACAACTTTATGATCTACTTTATATTTGTGAATAGCTTCAGGGTCCACTTTAAATTTTGTGAATATCTTCAAGATCCACTTCATCTTTTATGTGAATAACTTCAGGATCCACTTTATATTTTATGTGTATCACTTCATGATCCATTTTATGTTATAGATGGATAACTTCAGGATCCATTTTTTTAAAAATTATATATGTAGATAGCTAAACAAATTATATATGTAAACAATAAATTAAAAAGAATTAGAAATTGAATATACATAGGATAAATAAATAATTGAATATAAATATCTTCAGAATTTACATTATATAATGTAGATATATAACTTTAAAATTCACTTTTAAATTCTGTGGATATTTTCAGGATTCATTTTATATTTTATTTGGATAAGATCAATATCCATAATAATAGGTAAATAACTTCAGAAATTACTTTATATTCTATGTGGTAATTTTTTAGATTCACTTTATATTTTCTATGTGAATAACTTTAGGATTCACTGCATATATTAAATGTTAATAACTTCAGGATCCACTTTATATTATACGTGGATAACTTCTAGATCTACTATTTTAAAATTAAATTGTGCCTCATACTTTTGGATGTAAAACACAATATGTAATTATTTGATTAATTGAGAGAAGAAGAAAATAATTAAACAAAAAATAAATAACATAAATAACAAGAGTACATGGATGATAGAGATTTGCTCAATATTCAACTAACCGTGCCTCCATCTCTATTAAAGATGTTCATTAGCATGAGCATTATAATCCAATAATTATAAGGGCACTTACCTGGTGATGCCAAAAGTAGAGCTGTTGTGCTGATAACGTGTTATGAAAATAGAGATTGAAAGAAGGAGAGAAAAGAGAAAACTATACTGAGAGAATAAGAAAATAGAGAGCGTTCTTATTTTTGGTGTGGAGAATACAATTGAGGTGTCTTCTATTTATAGGCACAAATATATCAATTAAAGTGAATAAAATATATAAGATAATAATAACTGAAAGATATTATAGTAACCGAAAGATACTGGAGAATATGAGATAATGAATATCCACATAATATCCTAATATTCATAACAATCATTATTATTTAATGAGTTTATTAAAATTACTTTTTAAAATGAGGATACTATGTCATTCTTTAAATTTGTTTATCTCATTCCTTTTCATTCTTGTATATTAAAGAATTCTGAGAAAAGTAATTTTTCACTGCATAATCTGGCGAGACCTTGATGAGTGTTGCAGGGCAAAAACTCCATTATATGTTTTAGTTATCATTTAGTTATCATGTATTGAAGATTTTCATTTTGGCGTCAATTTGCAGGCTAACACACCCCTTTTATGATGTCAAACACTGAGGAAATTGCAATGCTCATTTATTTCATAAATTTACTTTGAACTAATTTATTACTGAAAATTAAGATATTGTTTCTATTATAAAAATGCATGGCTATCAATATTTTAAAGAAAAATATATCTGCACTGTAACACTTGCCCTGAGTATTATCCAAAAATCACACAAGTCAAATAAACTAAGTGTGGTTAAGGAGTTAATCCTAAAACCAACTTAGGAAACAAACAATTAAATCACTAAGCAAATACACGATTGCAAAGTAAACATTTAAAACCATAAAAAATTTATAATTTCTAACTATAACGCATGGAAGCAAGCTAGATGAAAGAGAAATAAAAAGATACTATCATGATAGCATTTAAATTGCTGTCATGACAGCCCTCCCGGGTCAACTTCTGGGAGGCGCCGTTCCACCATCCGACCTCCAATCGAAGTGATTTTAAAGCTCACATGTCACATTCAAAGGGTACTATAAGTGTACCAAATTTCAAAAAGATCCAACAGTCGGATTGAAAATTAGACATGTTAAAAGATTGGTTATTTTTGCTGTCATGACAGCTAAAAAGCTGTCACGACAGCACCTCCGGACTAACTTTCAGGGTGCACTATTTTATCATCCGACCTCCGATCGGAGCAATTCTAAAGCCCACATGTCACTCATAAATAGTACTATTAGCATACCAAATTTTGGAAAGATCCAACGGACGGATTAAATTTCGTGCATGTTGTAACATTAACATATATTGCTGTCATGACAGCACTTTTGCTGTCATGACAGCTCCTCCAGACCAAATTCCAGAGTGCGCCGTTTCTCTATCTGATATCCGATCGACATGATTCCAAAGCCCACACAAATTTTAAAAAAATTTTACTTGTGACCCAAATTTTAGAGAAATCCAACGGTCGGATTAAGATTTGGACACCCGGATGCAAAAGTGCAGGTTTTTGGTAAAAACCATTTCCAAAATTGCCCAAATCTCATCCTAATGGTCACAAACTTGTGGGAACACTTTGGACACGTCAAATAGGACTAAAAACACCTGATAAAACATTTAAATGGTAGAAAAATCCTTTATACCAAAATTTGACCACTCGAGTGCCATTTCCCAAAATGGACCCTAAACCCCCAAAATGCACAAATCACATAAGAGTGGCCAAAAACTATTCCAAATATCATATACACATATGAATACACACACTAAACATTTTCACTTGGGTCAGAGATCTCTGTGGGGCCCACGCACCCACTCTCTCTATCCAAGGTATATGTTTGCCTATAGCACACCATTTGCAATGCAACCACTTTGCATTTGCTTGTGGAATTACATATATATCAAAATAAATATTTGCTTGTAGTGAAAACTTAGTCTACTAAATAAATCCATCAAAACCACACACCATAGCCAAGTTTCCTAGCCACAAGTCTACAAGCAAACAAAAATTCATACACAAGCCATACAATCCACACATACTCATGCACATATACATAATCATATCTTACTGGCACCCTAATCTTAAATACATTACAATAGATTTGCTCAAAAGAAAGGGGTTGCAGTTCTTTACAATTCACAAACAACCCCTAGCTCTGCTCCTTTCCCCGTCCTCCACTGGTTCCTTCGCCTGGACCTAGAATATTGAAAAGAAAAGGGTGAGACAACCACAGTCTCAGTAATAGAGAAATCTACACTGATTATTACAAAGCAAGTCATAATCGAATAAACAAATAATAAATTCAACATAGTATAATTTAGCCATTTAAAATGCATGAATACATGACCTAGGCCAGTATGGCCTTTCATGACCAATAGAATGCCCCCTGGCACTCTTTAACTCGCAAGTAAACCTTATACCTACTTGTACCTCTATAGGCACAAAACATAATCTAAGGCATGATCTAATCCACCGAACCGACTATGCCCCTTCGACGTGAATCCTGAGCAGTCAAAGCTAACTCCCTCCCAGAGCCAGCCCGACTTACTCTCCATGTGAGGGCTACCTTGGCCTAGGCACTCAACCTCACACGTCATATGTTGGATTTCCTCCCCCACTGAGAGGTGTCGAACACTCAATACACTAACCACTTTAGTGCACTGAGCCCACAATACGTAAGGCAACACTGAGTACTGGCAGTGTGCCATAGAATATTAAAAGTCCACACCTTCTCATTGGTGAACTCCCACCGAGATCATGCCTTTTATTCATGTCTACCTTTCTCGAGTATTGACCACTTCAACACTCTAAGGTAGTATAACATTTATAAATCTCCCTTAAACAGTTCCTTAGCCTATCTAAAGTACCTTACTTAGTTACACTTCCTTAAGTGCAACTTCTATTCTTTATGATTACGATACATGCAACAAATCTCGTTTTCATAAAAACATTGTTGTTAAACAATTAGAAAACATATTTGCACTATAATCAAAGTAGTACCCCATAACCCCTTATAAAGCACATTTAATCTTTTAAAACATGTAATACATGATAGCTAGTAATATTTATTCAAAATAGCTAAAACAAAGTAATAAGAAATATAAATTCCCCTGTTACCTCAATCCTTTGGTACTAAAAGGGTTCCTCTTGTACAAAATAGAACTTGGCTTATTCCTTAACTTTCGAACAAATTCCACCAACAATTCCTACAACATATAAGTGATCCACATCACTTATCATGTCAAATAGCATTAATGAAGACTATAACTCATACTATACAACTTGGGTCAATGAGTCATAATCCATCCTAATGGTCCATATATTAAACCAATCATTCACATAGTATCACTTAACCACCAAAACCATTTATTAGCCATCACTAGCCTAATTTTCAATTTATATAATTTTTAATCAATTAAAAACCTTCACTTAGTGTCACCAACTTTCACCATTAGCCCTTATAATGAAAACCAAACCTTAATTTAAATCTTATAGGGCTCAAATAGCAAAATTATAACTAAATCAATAAGCGTAAACTATTGAGGAGAAAAACCCAATCTCTCAGGGTTTAATTTGTGTCCAAAACACCACTTTTCATCCAATTATCCACTCAAAACATTAGATCACTATATAGAAACTCAAAACATCCTCCCTAGGATCCAAAGAAACAAAAGCTTACAAGAATAAGCCTTTGGGATTAAAATCTAGAAATTTTCTCTTCCAAAAATTGAAGAAATCAAGAGGAAGGGAAGAGGATTAAAGTAGGGAGTTTACCTATCATGTAGCCGAGTTCGCAACGATCGCAAAGCCTCCTAGATCCAAGCCTAACTCCCTCTCTTTCTCTTCTCTTCTTCCTCTCTCCCTCTTGTGCGTTTCCTTTCTTTCCTTGTTCTGCATTTTCTACGTCCATATGGCTCTTTAAAATGCTGATCTAATGCCTTGGGGAAAATTACAAGAAAGGGCCCAACATTTTTTAATTATAGCACAAAAGCCCGGGTCAACTTTGGTAATTTTTTCATAGTTAAAAATCAAATAAAACTAAACTTTTGCTAAGAAAAATTCAAACTCTGGACCTCTATCAAATTATTCTAAATTTTAATTTAATTATAAATATTTTATTTCATTTTTAAATAAATTCGAGACTTAAAATTTTTGGGATGTTACATGCACATCCTTACAGTTTCATTCAATTTGAAATTAGGTCATGCAGTTTATTTTATTTTAATTAAACTCTTATAGTTTGATCAATTAAATTTTTTAATCCTTCAAATTTAAAGTCCTTAAATTTTCCTTAAAAAAAATTAAGAACTTTTATATTTTTATTAAATGATTATATGACTTTAGAATTAATGACAACTAAAGACAATTCATAAATCATTTTCATAAGTTTAAAATAATGTTGGTTTTGAAAAGAGTTCAAAGTTTAAGGTATTTATAATTTCTGAATTTTATAGGAAAATGTAGAATGAAATAAAATTGACTTAATCAAGCAAACAAGTGAGTTCTCCAAGGTTTGAATCTACCTTCACCATCATAAAATTCTAAGTTCAATTCATTCAATTCTTACAATTTATTTGACATTAAGTAAAATGCCTATTTACCATTAGGATTAGGTGATTGTGACTTAAACCAAAACACAATCAATCTGAAAATTATGCCAAACAATAACTTGACTCTAGAATTAAAACTTGCCTTGCCTTGACCATGTTTTAACACTTAGAACCAATAAATAATTAAGCAATTAACTTCAATTTAAGACCTAAACAAAAGCTAAATTGTTCAGACATCACCACAAGGATTGGACATAATAGCATTTATACAACAATAATCATTGACTCATAAATTCAAACACATAGTGTGCATCTATGATGCACAAATACTGATACATGTATCGGATATGATATGTGTCTGCTTCAATACTTTTATTTTTAAAAATATAGGATACAATATATTTTTTATATGTGTATATATATTTATAAAAAATAATAAAAAACATTAAAAATATAATTATAATTGAGATAATATTCAAAATAGCATGCATATATAGTCTTGTAAAATAATATTAAGAAAAACATAATCATTACTTATTCAAAATTGAGACATCCTACAAATCTCTATAGTTGATTCTTATTTGTGATCTTATCAGGAAATTTGTTAGCAAACTCAATTACTCGACTAGGTGGCTTAATATTTCCATGATATATTTCCATTCCTATAAATCTAACTTTTACCTGGAATAATTTCATTTTTCTAGCTAAAACTCAATTTAATAACTCCATAGAATTGATTTAGATGTTTAAAATGTTCTTCAATAGAATTGAAAAATACTAAAACATCATCAATATAAACTATGATAAATTTACTATATGGGTTAAATATATTATTCATTATTTGCTAAAATTCTAATAGGGCATTCTTTAGTCCAAATGGCATTACATTCCATTCATAATGGCCAAAAGGGACTATAAATGCAGTTTTATATCTATCTTTTTCTGCAATTTGGATATGATAATATCCAAATTTCATATCAAACTTTGAAAATATTGAAGCATTAGATAGCCTTCCTATCAAATCTTTTTTGTTAGAAATAAAATATCTAATCCATCTTAAAACTTTATTTAATGGCTTATAATTTATAACTAATCTTGAAACTTCTCTTTCTATTTCTGCAGACTTTCACACATAAAAAGCTTAACAACTCTAAGGAGATTTATTAGGTCTAATTAATTTCTTTTCAAGTAATTGTTGAATTACTAATTTACAATATTCAAGCAATTCTTGATTCATTTGTATAGGTCTAGCTTTGGTTGAGATTTGTTTTTCACTACAGCTTTCTTCACAAGGAATTCAACTACAAGTTTCTTTCTACTCCAAAAAGCATTTGGATGTTCGGAACAAATGTCTTTTTCAAATTTTTCTTTTAGATTGTTTATTCATTCTTTAATATGTAAATGTTCTATTTGCTCTTCTATTCTTTTATAATGAATTTCTTTACTAAAAAAATTTATTTGTTTTCTCTTTCTGTGTATAGAGTTGACTTTAAATATTGACTCTTGTTTTAACATTTTTATTTATTTTATTATTTTTCATTTTATCCATTCAAAAATTATTATTTTACCAACTATCTTAGTAATTATTTCTTCATAACTGGCTTTAAAGGGTAATATCTATTCTTAAAAGGGTGTGCCAAGAATGGCTGGTTCACTCAAAGTTTTAACCAACATAAATATGTTATTAAAACATATTGCTTGGTTACAAATGTGAACATTTGTTAATTTATACTATATGTCTAATTTAGAATTATTGGCTATTCTTATTTTTTCATATGTCTTTTCATAATACTTTGTTGGAATTAATCTTTCTTGTATGTAGTTCATATCTATACTAGAGTCAACTAAAACTACAATAGTTCTATAAAACTCTTGGTTTATGACTAAATTAACTTGACAGTACCATTTCTGTAAGTTAATTGTGAAACAACATTAATATATCTATTTTGATCTAGTTCTGTTGGAATTTCACTAATATATTTGCCATCCTTAATTTCTATTTCTTTATTTTTATTTGTTGCATGATAATGAGAATAGATGCAAGTCTATTACCATGAATTATGAGTATAGTTTCTATAGAGGTGTCAAGTAATGTGAAAAACAACTAATATTCAATATATATATATATATTATTTCATACTCTTCTGGTCCTATTGATAAGTTACTTTCAATATGTTTTATCAGTATTAAAAAAAATCTTAAAGCTCATTAATTATGTTTTAAAATTTAATAAGTTCTTAATTTTTTCTCTATTAAATATGCATATTTTAATAAAATATTTTTTCTTTCCAACATTAAATGGAGGGTAAAAGAGAAAATTTGTGATAAAATTTTAATGACGTGACTTATAAATAGAACCAAAAAAAATTTTCTCCCTCTACCCTATATAAAAGACCAGAGGGAGTATGCTATACAATGTGAAATCAATTATACAAGTATGTGGTTATTAGTTACTTAGTTTTGTTGGTATGAATTGAATTTTTTTTCAAACATTTATATGATTTACTTTTAAAAGTTAATGCTTCCCATGCATAGTACAGGAGAGTCAATGCTAATTTATATAGTAAAGTTAATATCACAGTATAGTTTATATGAATCTAAAATTAGAAAATGAATAGAATTCTAAATTTGAATATTATTGTAAAATATAGTTAATATAAGGAGTAGAGAAGGACAAGATAATACAAGAAATGGAGAGAAAATAATGGAGGAGAATTCTTATTCATTAGTGTACATATGCTTTGGATATGACCTCTATTTATAAGCCTCCAACTATTCAAGTCCTATCCTAATGTTACAAAGATATGATGAGGCATATAATGGTGCATTATGTAACCTTTGAAGGTTATAAGCTATTAAGACTAAAAAACTCCTTCCATGCCATTCATGAGGACATTAAGGATAAAGTAATTCTAAGGGCTATGAGTTATGGACATCCATAATATAATATTTATAATACTCCCCTTTGGATGTCCATAACAAACATTGTGCCTTATTAAAACCTTACTAAGAAAAACTCAATAGGATAAAAACCTAGTGAAAGAAAAAGAGTACACAATATTTTAAATACTCACTAATGTTACCTCATTAAAAACCTTACTAGAAAAACCCAGTGGGACAAAACCTTAGAAAGGAAAAAAGAGTACAACATAATATTTACTCCCCACAGTCTCCCTTAGTAACAATATCACTTCATTCCCCCTGATGACATCATCACTTTATGTCCCTGAGTCTGTGCATTCCAATTTCATACACTAACTTCTCAAATGTCGAAGTTAGTAGTGTCTTAGTAAACAAATCTGCAAGATTATCACACGAGCAAATTTGTTGAACATCTATATCACCGCTCTTCCAAAGGTCATGAGTGAAAATTTTTTTTGGAGAAATATTTTTTGTTCTATCTCCTTTGATATATCCTCCTTTCAATTGAGCTACGCATGCTGTGTTATCCTCAAAAAATATTGTTGGAATCCTTTTTTACAACAATAAACCACACATCTTTTGGATATGATGGATCACTGACCTAGGCCAAACACATTCTCTACTTGTTTCATGAATTGCAATTTTTTCTACATGATTTGATGAGCTAGCAGCTAAAGTTTGTTTTGTTAAACGCCAAGATATTGTTGTACCCTCACAAGTAAACAAATATCCAATTTGTGATCTACCTTTATATGGATCTAATTGAAATCCTGCATCTGCATAACCAATAAGTTGTGATTCAAATTCGTTAGAATAAAATAATCCCATATCAATTATCCCTCAGAGATATCAAAATAGGTGTTTAACTTTATTCCAACGCCTTTTTGTTGGGGAAGAACTAAATCTTGCTAATAAATTTACAACAAATGCAATATTAGGTCTTTTTGAATTAGTAAGATACATCAGTTCACTTATAGCATTAAGATATGGTACGTCAGGACCAAGAAGTTCTTCATCTTTCTCTTGAAGGTGAAAAGGATCTTTTTTCTCATTAAGAGATCTTACAACCATCAAAATAGTTAATGGATGTACTTTGTCTATGTAAAATACTTTAATATTTTTTTAATGTAAGTTGATTGATGAAGAAAAATTCCATTTCCTAAGTGCTTGATTTGTAAACCAAGGCAAAATTTTGTTCTTCCTAGATCTTTCATTTCAAATTCTTTCTTTAAACAATCAACTGCCTTCTGGAGCTCTTCAAGAGTTCCAATTATATTTAAATCATCCACATAGATAACAATTATAACAAACTCTGACCCATTTCTCTTTATAAAAACACATGGAGAGATTAGATCATTTTTATAACCTTCATTCAACAAATATTCACTGAGACGATTATACCACATCCTTCCAGATTGTTTCAATCCATATAAAGATTTATGCAAATGAATTGCATATTTTTCTCGAGAATCTTTACATGCTTCTGGCAATTTGAATCATTCAGGGATTTTCATGTAAATTTATGTATCTAAAGAGTCATATAGATAGGCTATAACAATATCCATTAAGCACATATCAAGTTTTCTATGTATTGCCAGACTAATTAGATATCTTAACGTAATTGCATCCACTACAAGAAAATATGTCTCTTCATAATCAATACCGGGTTTTTGTGAAAATCCTTGTGCTACTAGTCGTGCTTTATATCTAACGATTCATTTTTCTCATTTCATTTTGGCACAAATACCCATATATATCCAACTGGCTTTATACCATCAGGTATTCAAACTACAGGTCCAAAAACTTTACATTTTGAAAGTGAATTTAATTTTGCTTGAATTGTATCTTTCCATTTTTGCCAATCATTTCTATGTCTACATTCTTCAACTGATTTTAGTTTTAGATCCTCATTTTGATTCATTATTTCCACAACAACATTATATGAAAATATGTTGTCGACAACTATATTTTTTCGGTTCTATCTTTTTCCTATAGTGAGATAACTTATCGAGATTTCTTCATTATCTTCAGGTACCTGGATCTCTTCTAGGATATTTTGATTAGCTGTGTCTCCGTACTCTTCTAGAGTACCAACATCCTCTATGATGCCATCTTTATTTTGTGTTCCTTTCTTCTTTCTAGGAATTTTATCTTTGGAATCAATTGGTTTACCACGTTTCAGACGTGGCTTAGATTCATTTGCACTTTCTAATTGTCCTACTGGAACATCAATTTTAATAGGAACATTTTTAGCTGGAATATGAGATTTGGTAATTCTTTTAAGGTCAGTAAATGCATCTGGCAATTGATTTGCAATATTTTTCAAATGAATTATTCTTTTAACTTCAAGTTCACATTGCTTTATACGAGGATCTAGATGAGATAATGATAATTCATTCCATATAATTTCTTTCTCCAGCTGCTTATTTTCTCCCCCTAATGTTGGGAAAATTGTTTCATTAAAATGGCAATCATCAAAACGTTCCGTGAATAAATCTCCAGTTAATGGTTCTAGATACTTGATTATAGAAGGAGATTCAAAACCACATTTATTCCCAACCTTCTTTGAGATCCCATCTTTGTGCGTTGTGGTGGACTAATAGGAACAAACACTGTAGATCCAAAAATTCTAAGATGGGAAATATTTGGCCCCTGACCAAAAGCCAATTGTAACAGGAAAAATTTATGATAATTTGTTGGCCTGATGCACACAAGTATTACTACATGTAAAATCGCATGCCCCATGTGGAAATAGGAAGTTTTGTCCTTAAGAGCATTGGTCTAGCTATCAATTAGAGGCGTTTAATGAATGATTCTGCTAAACCATTTTGAGTGTGGACATGAGTAACAGATTTTTCAACTGTTATTCCTGTTGATATGCAATATTCATAAAAAAATTACAATGAAAATTCACTCACATTATTAAGATGAATTATCTTAATTGCATAATCTGAAAATTGTGCTTTTAATCGAATTATCTAGGCAAGTAATCTAGCAAATACTAAATTACATGTTGATAACAAACACACTTATGACCATCTTGTAATGCATCTATTAAAATCATAAAATATCTGAATGGTCCACATGGTGGATAGATAGGTCCACATATATCCCCTTGGATACGTTCAAAAAAAGTAGGAGATTCAATTCCCACTTTTGCAATTGAAGGTCTTTTAATTAATTTTCCTTGAGAACAAGCAGCACATGAAAAATTCTTAAATTGAAGAATCTTCTGGTTCTTTAATGGATGTCAATGTTAATTTTCAATAATTCTTCACATCATAGTTGAACTGGGATGGCATAACCAGTCATGCCAAACGATAAATGTATCTTGATTGGTAAACTTCTTATTGACTATTGCATTTATTTCAATTGTACTAATATTTGTATAGTACAAACCAGAAGATAACATGGATAATTTCTCTAAGACACATTTATTTCTAGATATAAAATCTGTAATAAATATCTTTCTCATTTGTAGTCTCAATATGATATCCATTTTGGCGGATATCTTTAAAGCTTAATAAATTTCTTTGAGACTTCGATAAGTATAATGTGTCATCTATAATAATTTTTGTTCCTTCAGGTAATATTATAATTACTCTTCCGGAGCCATCGATTAATTTAGTATTACCCACTATGATATTAACGCTTCCATCTCTTATTGTTAAACAAGTAAAATATTTTTTTATCTTTAAGTATGGTGTGCGTTGTAGCACTATCCATGAAACATATACCTTCATTCTTGTGTCCAGTGAAAGAAAAGGGAATATCCATATTCTTCAACAAAAGAAAGAGAATGTATTAAAATAAATACTTAATAAAATGAAATTTATTCATAGCAATAATGCTTTTATTATAAGAAAGCTAAATGAAACATAACCTAAATTACAAGAAAACAAGAAACATAAATGAAACATAATCCAAATTATTCTAATTATTTTTCAACCAAACTTGTCTAATCTTGATTTTCAAAGAATTCAGCCACCTCTAAGTGTGCCATAGCATCAAGACCATTAATATCATTCAACTCATTGATATCATCATTTTTGTATATAAAATGTGCCTCAACATCATCATTTTGAAAAGTGAAATTTGATTCCACATTATTTGAATTTCTTTTGATTAAAGCTTGATAAAGCTTTGCTAGATGCTCAGGCGTATGACAGGTACGTGACCAATGCTCCTTCATACCACATTGATAACACTAATTTTCAACAGCTTTTGAAGTGCCGCTCTTATCTCTTTTTTGCCCTTCATTATTTTTCTTCTTTTGGTGGGTATTAGGATTATAACTAGTACCACTATCATTATAATGGTAATTAGCATGTCCCCTGCCATGACCACGTCCATGGCCACGGTAATTACTACATATAGTCACATTTGCTTCAAGGAATGGAGCTGATTTAGTAGGACAGATTTCATGATTTTTCATCAGCAGCTCATTATTTTGTTCAGCCACAAGAAGATAATAAATTAATTTAGAACACTTTTTAAAACCCTTTTCACGATATTGCTGCTGCAGGAGCACATTTGAAGCGTGAAAAGTTGACAATGTCTTCTCTAATATGTTCTCATCATTGATTTTTTCACCACATAATTTCAATTGATAACTTATTTTAAAAACTACTGAATTATATTCATTTACAGTTTTAAAATCTTGCAACCTTGTTAACCTCTAGAAGTTCATGTTATTTCATCATATTTTCCTTAGATTCTAATTCATTTTGGTTCAATTGTATATGTTTTTATTGCCTAAATTAGGAAAATGTGCATTTTGTTTTGGGCTTGTGTTCTTAGCTTTAATTTGATATTTTTAGCCTAATTTCATGTTATTTTGATTGAAGTTTTGATTAGAAGCATTTTTGAAGCTTTGTGGATGTTTTTGGAAGGCTTTTGGATGAAGAAATCAAGAGCAAAATGAATGATTTTCGTTAGCTGTAAAAACAGTGCAAAACTGCCAAAGTTGTGACTTTCGTTTACGACTTTCGCCGCTGTCAGAAAAATGCTGCGTTTCATTTATCAGAAATTAGTTGGCTAGGATACATATAAGCTGAGAGCTCAACCCAGAACACATTCTTCAGACTTTTAGACACTTTTGGAGCTTGGTTGTGCTAGGGTTTGGGCATTAGAAGAGTTGGGATCAAGAGATTGAAGCTTTGAAGACATTTGGAGCTCATTTTCTTTGGTTTTTCTATTCCTCTTCCCTTCTCCTCTCTTGTAATATGAAATGGGTCCACTTATTTTGTATATTTGTAGCTCGTGAATGATTATGAGTAGCTAAGCCCTTTGTTCTAGGATTATTTGGAACCCTTGTATGGATTAACACTATATTTCTCCCCTCTTTTTGTGATTAATGATATATATGTGTTTATTTTACTCTTTCCTTAATGCTTATACTTGATTGGCCACCATTTAGATGTTGGATTCACTTAATTGATGCTTGAGAGGGCTAGGTTGAGTGTAGAACTTGGGTAAAATTGTGTAAGAACTTGATATTTGCATGTTGAATGGATGGTTTTGCTAGTAAGATAGAGATATACTTGTTAGCCTTACATAGCCACATTAGAGTTGGTATTCAATATGGAGTTTTATTAATTGTAACAAGAGATTGGGCAATTAATTTAACTAAACACTTATTTATGATTTGAGAGAGCTTGTCCAAGTATTTTTAGAACCCTAGGTTAGCACTTATTTTCATTGAAAGCATTTATGAGAGGAGGTAATTTTGGTGTTATGAAATGCAAGGGGGATAAATAATCCTAGGTCCTAAATTGTGTTGGAAGTTTGTGAATCACTCACTTTTCTTTATTTTCTAGAGTTAATTTCATTTGCAAAATCATTTTCACCTAACTTTGTGTAGCTCAACTTGATCGAATTTGCTTAGTCTTTTGCTTGACCATTATTTTTAAACAAATCCTCGAGGGAATGATACTTTACTCATTTTATATTACTTGCTACGACCCGTACATTTGCGGTGAGCAACAAACTTCAAATGCATCCATTCATATCGGGCTTTAGGTAAAATTATCGTTTTCTGGTGGTCATATCTTTCTTTTAGGTTAATCCACAATTCTAGTAGATTTTTTACTATAAGGTACTCAGCTTTTAACCCTTCATGAAGATAATGACCAAGGAATATTATTGCCTTGGCCTTATCTTGACTACTTGCTTGATTTTCAGGTAAAATTGCATTTCCTAAACCTTTATAGGCCTTATCGTGCTGATAACATGTTGTAAAATATAGTTAATATAAAGAGTAGAGAAGGACAAGACAATGCAAAAAATGGAGAGAAAATAATAGAGGAGAATTCTTATTTATTAGTGTAATTATACTTTGGACATGACCTCTATTTATAGGCCTCCAACCATTCAAGTCCTATCCTAATGTTACAAAGATATAATGAGGCATATAATGATGCATTATGTAACCTTTGAAGGTTATAAGCTATTAAGACTAAGAAACTCCTTCCATGCTATTCATGATGACATTAAGGATAAAGGAATCCTAAGGGCTATGAGTTATAGACATCCATAACATAATATTTATAACAAATATATTTAATTAAAATATATTGATAGTGAATATTCTTCGAATTTTATTAACATTAATGTATAAATAATATATATAATTATATATATAAATAATGAAAAAAATATAAATAAATACATAGATCATAAAATAGAATGATATAAATAAATAAATTTGAATATAAATAATATAAATAATGAAAAAAAGAATATATAAATATAAATAAATAATATAGAGTAGATGGAATGGAAATAATTCAAATTCTTTTCTATATCAATTTGAAATTAATAAAATGATTATTCATAGCCATTACATTAGATTTAACTATTCTAATTATCCATGTGTAACTAAAGGCTTGGATAGGTAATATTTTGTTGAGATAGATTGATTGCACTTCCTAACGTGTTTGTCTATATCTGTCATTAGCTTTGTTCTAAACTTTTCCTTGTTAATTATAATCAGTATATACTACCCGTGCACAGCACAAGAAGCCTGTACTTTATGGCAGTTAGAATGGAGCAATCATTTCATAATTAATTACTTGGATTGATTAAAGTATAAAATTATTTCATTAGATTTACCTATGTGCTTGCACAAAATATATGGAAAAAATAATAATACTGCTGTGATAAAATAAGTAAGCAATTGCAAAAACAGTTTTTTATTATGATGATGTAAATGTGACTCAATATTTGTACATGTGAAAATAGGAATACAATTAACAATGTTTGCTCATCCCTTGCTTGAATATTTAATCAAATTTTTAAAATCAAGTCCTTAACTGTAACTTTTAAACAAAGTGAATTTTGAATCCCACCCCTCCAAAAGAAAAAAGAAAAAGAAAAGACACGTTCATCTTAAAATAATTGAATAGATAAAACAACAAAAAAGTAAAACAACAAAATCAATGAATAAATTCTTTCTAATTAGTGATTGGATATTTTGTCCACTTATTATATCAAAATGAAGAAATTTTTTAAAAATATCGTACTCAGTAAAATTATTCCAAAACTAATAAGCTTCACGCGTAAATTTAACCAATTTTTATTTCACTAACTTTAATCTCTAGGACAAAGCACGATAAAGGTTCATCTGCCTTGTGCCAAGATCGTCTTCTTGCAACAACTTGCCCAAGTCCTCAAGGCTACCCCAAATCATGAAATCCTATATTTAACATTAGTGCTAATTAAGGTTCTGTTTAGTAATGAAAGGGAGGCAAGGGGAGGAGAGCAGAGGGAAATGGGAGGAGAGGAGGGCATCCTTCTAAACTGCGGGGGAAAGTTTTGGAGGAAAGGAGAAAGAAAATTTTAAAAAATCTTTCCTCCCCTCCACCTTACCAAATAAGGGGAGGAAAGCCTCTCCCCTTTCTTTGTTTGGATGGGACAAGGAGGGGAGGTGTTTGATGAGGTGGAGTGGAGGAGAGATTTTTTAAAATTTTCTCTCCCCCTCCAAACAAACACTATCTAAAGTTATAGCACTGATATGGTATTTGGATGAGATGGCAAGACGGCTCAAAAGACATTAATGTGATGTTTTGCAAAAAAATAAAAAGATAAAAAGCTTAATGATTTGTGTGTAGTTGCTTCCCTATGCTGTTGCATGTTAGGAATTTTAATATCTCAGAAGTTTCATTTGATCCGCTGCCTTTTCACACAAGGATCGAAGCAATTGAAAACTTCGGTGTGTACTTTAATTAATACAAATGGAGAAGTTGGAAATAAAAAAGTGATGGCAACTTTATCATGGCTGGCTGGAAATTATTCAAATTGAGTAAATATGAATAGTAGTGTCGAATACATTGGGATCAAGAATGACTTTTGGCTCTTCGGACTTTATTTTAAGGCATTCACGTGATGGCCAGCATAAAACAAAACACTCGAGCAATTACAAAAAGTGACAGAACTTTGCCTGCAACATCTCGGTGTTAAAAGGTTTTGAAAAAGGATTATTTGCAAGCTGATCTGAGAAGCTTTTTGCCTAGGTACAAGTTAAAGAATAAAGAGGCTGTGGCTGGAACTGGAAACCAAATTGCACAACATAATCACATTAACCTAAATCATTACATTTAAGAACAATAAATTAAGTCCACACCACCGGATCCATTTTTGACTGTGTGTGTATTATCATGATAAAGGAGATAGGAATGAGAATCCGACAAAATATACCAGTAACTGGTTCCGAACATTAAAATTTTTTCCAGATCATTACACTTTACATTTCCCATATCAAGAACAGAGATTTCAATCTCTGTTGGTTAATAAAACTAAGAAACTAAAAAAAAAAAAAAAGCTAAGAAACTGAAAAATCAGAGACATTTAATGCGCTGTCCAAGTCAAGAGGGACTTGCGTCCATAATTTTCCAAGAAATTATACATTTGAATGAGAACTTAACAGGAAGGTCTTCAAGATTTAGTCATTTTCTTCGCCACCTCTTGGTCTTTCACAAGAGTCCACTTGCAACACAGCATGAAGTGAAATTTTCTAAGGGGTGGGTAGATATAGATGGTATAGTACTTCATGAGTATAATCTCATCATGCTAAAATCCTTAGAAGGCAGCAGGATTGAAATTACCAAATCACTAAAACCATCCCGAAGATAATGGTGGTATTCATAGGAACTTCGTACAAGGGAAATAGCTTCCCAGCAACTGCATAAACCATCACACAAAAGTAGAGACAAAGAAGAATTGTATTAATATAGAACACCGGCAACTTACCCCCTCTGCTAGGTATTCCAATATGCACATATATAAGAAAATTAAAAATTTAGTAGAAGCTTGGTTTTGCACTTGCCTTTTCAACTTTAGCCAACCTTGCTTAAGGTTCAAACTTGCTTGTGAGATGGACAACTTTTTTTTATTTTCTTACAAGAGTAAAACTGTCAGATGAAAGCTAGGCAGTAGCAAAAGTTCTGAGGGCTAATATGAGCACGAGAGGGCTAATAACCATGATAACTTATCCCAAGGGGCCTAAATAATAATAGCTCAGATAAAGTGATTGGAAATGATAAACCTCCTTCTTTTATGCTTTTTTTTTATTTGCCTCTTCTTATAAGAATGCTTTTTTAACCTCTTAGAAAATAAGGCAAAATTTTCGTTAAAATAGAATACTGGCATGGAAGGCCTACAATCAAACTTGAGCTATTGGGCTGTAAAAGTTCAAGATAGAAAGAAAGCCACGCATGAATTATACTACGCTCAACCAAATTTGAAAAAAGCTTTGTGCAGGTTCATATGCGAAGATAGCAAAGCTAAGAAAATTCCAATTCATTACTATGCCAAATAAATTTCTGCACATGAAAAAGGAAATAGAGCTGAAAAAATAAGTCTTTTTAGGGGTACTGACCGGTGATTTCTACCTCGCAATTATTAGGTGCGAAGCTATGGTTTTTTTTGTATTTATTGAAAATGGCGGTTTCTTTTTCGTTTCTTTAGCCTTAAGAGGTGGCATTGGGAAAAGTTAAAAGTAGCTGCAACCTATGCATGAGCCTGTTTCTGTTGCACGTCATTATTGTCTCAGTTGTTCTGAGACCCATCTCAGCTAATTAGAACTATTAGGCGGAGAAGTTTGAAATTAGGCAGTACACTAGGCCTTGGAATTTGCATAAAATTCGCTTTTTTGATAAGGCATGAGTGGGATATGACATAAATTTGATAATAATATTTTGGTCGAAATCTAAAATTAATTTTTTATTGATTTCTTAAAAAAAAAGGTAATCTTTTACAATAATAATAATTATTCAAATTAATTTATTTTTTTTATAATGAGATAAATTATTATTGATTTGATTTACTTTTTTAGAAGGTGGTTTTCTTTCATTATAAATAGAAAAAGGTTGCGAGAGGTGGAACACATATCAAAATAAATATTTCTCTAATTTGTTCTTCCTCTTTCTCTCTTCAATACATCAGCTTAGTATCTAGCAGTCTAAACTCGTATAAATAATTAGGTGGATTTTGCTATACTCAAGTCTGATAAAACTTTAACCCAACTCTTTTTATTCAATTTATTATTTATTTAATAATTCTTCATTATGTAAGAATCATTTATAATCTAATAGTCTTGATCAATTATAAGCAAAAACAAACAACATGGCAACGTATGGTGATGGTTTCTCATCACTGTATCACATAAAACAAAGTGATCCAAGCCAAATCCGAAAAATGGCTCATCTTGGCTTCTCACTCATTTTAATATTCATTAAGCCGTTTTACTGCTCAAAAAGCCATGGCTAGAAGGAAAATATTGGGCTCAACATTGGGCTGCGTGCAGTAATTACTGCAGAATATTCCTCCCTCTTTGATCTTTTGAATTTAGAAACTAACCCCATTTTTCAATTTTTTTTTTGTTGAGAAAAAACTGATTCTCGAGGTCCGTGTTGTCTGCTCATCTCACACCTCCTATCTATTCTGTCTCTCAGCCCGAAAGGAGAGATTTGATCTCTCAATAAAATCGTGGGAAATGCTGAAAGGAGAGATTTCGTCTCAGTGAAATTGCGGAAGTCCTGCGAGCATAGATATTATTCACGCAGACCTCAGGCACTCCTAAGGTAGATCATTTCGTGCGCCGTCTTTGGTGCTTGTGAACGAACGCTCAAGCTAGACAAGCGAGTTTTCTCTCTATTATTCAGGTAAACTTACACCATTCCTAATTCCTCTCAATGCTTTCCCTCTATTGTTCATGGCTTCTAATCTATTTTCTTCTTGTGAAGGAAACCCAAATCAGTATAGATTAGTGATGGAGATGGCGGGGAAGCAACAAGAAGGATGGCGATGATGGGGATGAAGCAGTTTCAAATTCAAAGGTGGCATTTTTCTATGATCTTTTGTTTTTCTCCTGCGTTTTACTGTTACAAAAATAAAATTTAGTACCATATATTTTATAACAATTAATAAATAATTTATTTAAATATTTGTTGGTGGCGTTTCTTATAAGAGGAAACGCCACCTAAGAATTTTAATTTATTTTAATTTATGTTAATTATTTTTTAAATATAAATTTTTTCAATAATTATTTTATAATAAGAACACTATTTAATAAATATTTTATTTTTTAATCTTATATGATATTTTCTCTTTGGTTTCAATTAATTTTTATTTAATAGTTAATTATTTTATTCTACAATTTATTTAATAAAAGTAAGGTGGCATTTTTTTTTGAATACAAGACCACGATAAAAACCATACAAGAGATCAAAATCAACCATACAAGAGATCAAAATCAAGTTATGTCGGAAGCCATAAAACTTCTACATTCAATGGGTGGTCTATCATAAAAAGTAGTATCAAAATGATCTCCTGAAGCCATATGGGCTAGGCAGTCGGCACAACAGTTGGCTTTTTTGTAGACGTGTTCAAATGAGATTTTTCAATTTTTCATAGAAATGCTTCGAATGTTCTTCAAAATTTGTGCAAGAAAGTGGCTTTGCTTGAAATTAGTTTCAATGAGGGAAAGAGCTTTCATAGAATCGGAGCAAACATTCACTTTGGTAATCTTAGCATTCCAGCATATGTTAAGATTTTCCAAAATTCTTATAAGTTTGACCATAGTGGTGGATTGATAACCAAGATTCTTAGTAAATCCCTTGATCCAATTCCCCTGGTTGTCTCTGATAAGTCCTCCACAAGAAGCTGCTTCATTGTGTTTGATTGAACCATCAACATCAAGTTTAAACCATCCAATTTTTGATGGATATCATTTAATTTCATATGTGGAGTCGGCTCTGTTTAAGGAATCAACTTTAACTTGGAGCTTCATGTCATTGATAATTTGGTTGGTACTAGAGAAAGCGATGTCCTTTTTCGCAATTATATCTTCTGAGTAAACTTTTTTACATTTTGCTTTCCAGATGTTTCAGCAAACATGAGCAAACAGTTTCTGCCAAGGCAATCTTCGTGCGGACAAGCTTCTTGCTTCGTTTTTTGCATTCCAAATTATCAAATCCTGTGCAAAAAGAGAAAAAAATATCACTATTGGATGGATTAATTAATTTTTTTCAAACCTCCTTAGCATCTTTACAATCACGTAGAATGTGAATAGAAGAGTCAGGAGAGTTACAATCAAGTGGGCATTTGCGTTGTTAAACGTTGTTCCCATTTAAGATCGAGACATTTATTTGAAGTGGATCCCAAGCCGCCTTCCAAAAGAAATATTTAATTTTTTCATAGGTAGGCCATTTCCAGATTTTAGATCATATGTCAGAACAATCCTTTTCTTGTCGATTGTCAATGGCTTTGGAGGCAGATTTGATAGAAAAGTTATCGTCACTAGAGGGCCTCCAAATAATAGTATCATCATCACCATAAGGACTAGGTGGTTGCACAAAGGCAATTTGTTTAATAATACTCTGATAAAGGTATCTTCACAGGATATCAAAATTCCATCCACCAACAGGCTTAGTAAAATCAGAGACTCTAACATGAAGAATAGAGTTTGCATTATGAAAGGCTTGTTTAACAAGAGGGTCAGGTAAGGGAGACCATTTATCGTATCAAAAGGATATTCTGTCTCCTTTACCCACTTTCCATCCAGTAAGCGACATAAATTTATCCCAAACTTTGCACATGTTACTCCAAGTATAAGAGCAAGAGTTTGGTTTGACAACCATAAGAGTAGTGGGTTCGTTGCACTTGTATTTATCACGTAGGACTCGTACCCAAAGGCAATTCGGTTTAGTAATAAGACCCCAGCAGAGCTTCATGATAAAAGCAATATTTTAGTTTTTGAGTTTTTTGAGGCCAAGGCCCCCAACCTTCTTATCAAAAGTGACGCATTCCCAAGAGAGAAGGTGGGGTTTTTTATCACCATCGGAAGAATCCCACAGAAAATTTCTAAAATTTTTCTCCAATTCCACCAGCACGTTATCAGGTAGAAGCATAATTTGCATGATGTAGCTAGGTAGAGTCGAGAGAACATATTTAATAAGAATAGATTTACCCGCAATGTTGAGGTAGCGACTCCTCTAATTGGCCAAACGAGCATTAGTCTTATCAATTAAGGGCATAAAGGTGAACTTTGAAATCTTCTCGTGAATAGGAGGGATTTCAAGATATTTGCCAAGGTTACCAGTGAGAGGAATATCAAGTTCTTCACTAATTTGTAATGCTTTGTTGATGTTGACATTTTTAGAGCAATAAAGTTTAGATTTGCTAGTGTTGATTTTCTGACCAGAAGCATTATAGAATTTCGAAAGACATTGTTGAATGATTTGTGCTTGGGAAAGTGAATTCTTTGCAAAGAGCAACAGATTATCAGCAAAAAATAGGTGAGAAATAGGAGGCTCATTAGGTGTTAGCCTAGTTGGCTTCCATTCATTTGTATCAATGCTGCTAAAGATACAATGACTTAATCTTTCAATACAAAGAACAAAAAGATAAGGAGAAAGAGGATCTCCCTGACGGAAGCCACGTGAAGGATAGAATTCATTAGATGGTTTGCCATTCCATAATATCTTAAAGCGAGTAGTGGAGATAGCAGCCTGAATTAATTTCTTGAAGTGACTATTTATACCAATTTCGTGCAGAGTATCATTAATGAAATTCCAAGATAATATGTCAAAAGTCTTTTCAAGGTCCACCTTGAGGGCTATGAATCCTTTTTTGCCAGTTTTTTTTCCTCATAGAGTGGATAATTTCTTAGGCAATAATGATGTTGTCACTACTTTGCTGTCCTTGAATGAAGCTACATTGATTGTCATTGATTAAGTGGTTCATGCAGGCATGAAGACGAGTGGATAAGATTTTGGTGATAATTTTATAGCTAACATTGGAGAGAGAGATTGGACAGAAGTCTTTCATGCTGGTAGGGTGATCAGTCTTAGGAATCAGTGTAATGAAAGTTTCATTGATATCATTTATATACTCTGGTTCACTAAAGACTCTCTTGACCAATTTGAAGATGCTATCCTTCAAATTATTCCAATAAGTGTGGATGAAACTAGCATTTATACCATTAGGATTAGGTGCCTTGAAAGCTCCAATTTCAAAAGTAGCATTTTTGATTTCTTCTTCGGTCACTTCCCTATGCAAAGATTGAAGTTGAGTAGGAGATAAAGGGGGAAAGCTTCTAGCGGTAGAGAGCTTAGGTCTGACATTAGTGTCTTTCTTAAAGAGAACTTCAAAGAAAGAAACTGCCATATTCTTAAGGGTTTTTGGATCCTCGACCCAGTTGTCGTTCTCGTCTCTAAGAGATAAAATTTGATTTCTTTTCTTTCTAATGATAGATGAACTGTGGAAGAATTTTGTATTTTGATCTCCCCATTTAAGCCACTTACATCTAGACTTCTAGAACCAAATTAGCTCTTCTTGTAAAGGAACTTTGTTATAATCATCTTAGAGAGATTTTTCCAAATTTCTTAAGAAATGATTATCTATATAATTTCTATTTCTATCAATTCCTTCCAATCTTCTTAAAATTCTTTTCTTTTTTGAGGATATACTGCCCATTTTTTCCTTGTTCCAAGTCATTGCAGCATAGGCAAAATTTGCAGCTCCTTCCTTCTAGTCATTATTAAACCATGAATCTTTTACCATAGGGGGGAAGGATTCCTTAAGCATCCAAGCAGCATGGTAATGAAAAGGATAAAACTGCTGTTCATGATAGGTCTCCTCCTTAAGCATTTGGATTCTTATTGGACGATGATTCGAACCATATCTAAGGAGATGGAAAGAATTGGCTCGATGGAACTTTAGTCTCCATTCCGTATTGTAGAAGGCCCAGTCAATCCTTTCTTTCACATTGCTTTTTCCCAAGTGAATCTATCACCGTGGAAGTTGAGTTCAAGTAGGTTGGAAGAATTTATACATTGTCTAAATTTTCTCATAGAACTCCAGTGGAAACTCTCTCCTCCACTTTTGTCTTCACAAGAAAGATAAGAGTTGAAATCACGAACAATGAGCCAAGGATCAGAGTTATTGTGAGTAATAGTATTAATAGAGTTCCAAAGCACATCCCAATGGAGGGGGTTAGGATCACTATAGACATACGAGAGCAAATAGGTAACATTATTGGCCAAGATATTAATCCTACAGTGCAACAGTTGAACATTAGAATAGACATTGTTAATGTGTACAAAATCATTATTCCATAATAGCCAAATACCCCTAGCATAACCTGTTGCTTCAACCTAAATCCAGTCAGTAAAGCCCAATTTTTTAACAATATTATCTGCTTTAGTACCACTAGCTCTGGTTTTAAGAAGAATAAAAATTTGGGTTTTATATTTGTTAGTGATTTCTTTAAAACGTTTAGGAAAATTTTTGACACAAGCACCTCTACAATTCCAACAAATCAAATTCATAAAATAAAAAAGAGAGGAAAATGATACACCTGGGCAGAGTTAGTCCTCTTGGATATCTCGAGAATCCTCAATTTGATCATCGCTAAAATCATCATCTTCAAGATCATTATTGTGAATAGAATTATGAAAGTCTTCATCCAAGAGATCATCCTCAAGAGTCTCCTCTTCATCGTTGATTTGCATCTTCTCATTTTGATTTCTAGTAAGAGCCAAGGAGTTATCACATAATATTTTGGGAGAGATCTCTTGAAATTGAGTCTCAGGCATATTGTTGAGATTTAAATTTGGGTCAGGAGGCTTCCCTTGTTCATGTTGGTGATGAGGAATAAAAGAAGAATTTGGCTGGCTATGAATTAATTTGTCACAATCGGGTTGCTGCTAGATTAATGGATTAAGAGAGAAAGATGCTTCAGTCATGCCTTGATCAGTATTATTCCCAGAGTTGATCTTTTTTATTTTTTTGAATATGGACTTGCCACTAGGGCCTAGATCTTTGTTGCTGCCTTTCACAACGTTATGTATGCACTTAGAGGCTTGAAGAGATTTTACGTTTTTAGGGTGACTTTAGTTTAAGGCTTTTTTCTCTATGCTCACTGTTGTTGGACCTTCCCATGCATAAACCGGCCCAGTTTTGAAGGCTTTAGAGGCATTATCATCAGATGCACGGTTTAGAGTCCTAGATCTATCGGTTTCCTCTTCTTTCTCCATTGACCGAGCTCTTTTCGTTCCTGTCGTATCCTTCCTTCTCTAAACTTGTCTGACAGACTTTATAGGTGAGGGCTTAGGTGTAACGTTGGTTGAGTTTACTTTCTGATTTGCACCGTCTAAGTCTTGTTCTAGGTCGGCGAGGACGTCAAATCTTGATCTGGAAGTGAAGCCATGTCTGCGATACTGACGTGCAGTCTGGTTTTCTATTGGATTTCTTGTAAAACGCACGCTCTTGGGATGTTTGTACTTCATCCATTCATCGTATTTTTCCTCCGGCGATTTGAGAGTATTTTTCGGTAAGTCTTGATTTGAGTTTTTTCGTTGATCATCTTCCGGGTTCGTTGGTTTCTGAGGATTGCTGTTTAAGTCTTGGGATTTTTTCTCGGTCTTATTCTTTGGATTGTGAGGACAAATATTTTTGTTATGTTCATAACAATCACATCCAAAGCAAATCGTAAGGTGGCATTTTAAGCTTAATGAAATGCCACCTAATACTCCCTCCATTTAAAAATATAAGGCATTTTAATTGAATATCACCTCTAATAAAGTAGTTACCTATTTTCAAAATAATTCTATCTTTTCATATTTATCCCTATAAACATATTTATCCTAATAAAATAACGTATAACAAATATAAAGTCACTATTAATAAAGACACTTTTGAAAAAAGGCAATGATTACCTATCAAAAGATTAAAAATATTTTACATTTTTAAATATTTAACTCCTCAAAAAATATCTTACATTTTTAAATGGAGGGAATAGCTTTTATTTATTTTATAGAAATATATATTATTATCAATAATCATTTTATCATAAATATGATATTTAAGAAATACTTTACTTAATTAATAATATTTCTTAAAAAACTTAGGTGGCGTTTCTACTCTGGAAACGCCACCTAGGTCTTTCATTTTTTTTATAAAAATCAAGTATTATTAATAAATATTTTATTTAATTAATCTTAGGTGATGTTTTTTACATGAAGAAACGCTACCTAACTATTTTATTTAATGATATATATTTTCATTAATTTTTTGTATGAGAGAAGATGCGTTTTATGAAATATAAAATAAAAAATAATTTTTTATGAAATTATTTTAATATTTTAAAATTATTTGTATGAGAGAATTGGCGTTTCTAGGTAATAAAAATGCCACCTCTCCCCTATATATTAAATATTTTGTTAATTAATATTATTTTTAAAATATGTAATTATTACATTTTATTTATTAAATATAAAATAATAAAAAATTATTTAAAAGAGAGGGGTGAATAAATTAAATTCTTTTTAAATTAATATTATTTTTAAAAAAATATATAAAAATAATGTTTACCAAATGTTAAATATTAAAAAAAATTAAATGAAAGAGGTGGCATTTTCAAGTAATAGAAATGCTACCTCTCTTAGGTATTAAATATTTTTTAATTAATATTAATTTTAAAATATATAATTATTACATTTTATTTATTAAATATAAAATAGTAAAATCTTATTTAAATGAGAGAACCCCACCTCTCTCTTATAGATTAAACTCTTTTTAAATTAATATAATTTTTCAAAAATATATGTATAAAACATAATTTTTACCAAATATTAAATATTAAAAAATTATTTAAATGAGAGAGGTGGTATTTTCAGGTAATAGAAATGCCACATCTCTCTTGTATATTAAATTTTGTATTAATTAATATTATTTTTTAAATATATAGTTATTAAATTTTATTGATTAAATATAAAATAATAAAAAATTATTTAAATGATAGATGTCTCTCTTATAGATTGAAATATTTTTAATTAATATTATTTTTAAAATATATAATTATTAAATATTATTTATTTAATATTAAATACTAAAAATTTATTTAAATGAGAGAGGTGGCGTTTTCATCTCTCTCTTTAAAATTCTTTTTTTATAAATTAGTTAATTTTTCAAAAAAAGTCACAGCGGTAGCTTTTCTTCATGGAAGAAATGCCACCGCTGTGATTTTTAATTATTTTTTAAAAATTGGGGATGTTTTTAACTCTTGTTGAAATTTTTAAACCTTAATTTTTTTTATCTTAGTCGTTCTCTCTATCCAGTTGTTTGCTCTTCTTTCTAGCAATTTACATGTTATCTATTCTTTAATTGCTGAAGATGCTCTTGTCGTTTTTTCTTGCTAAGGTCGCTTGTATGAGTATACTAATAACAGGTTCCTTTTTCATTTTTATTACCTCTTATCTACCTATCCACACACACACATCCATAAATGTATGGATCTTTATGATTTTGTTGTTGTTTATCTTCATTTGACAATTTTTCTTTCTATTATTGAAGGGTTTGTTCTTTTAATTTGTTAATAGGCATATCTATTGGTGAAATAATTCTCTGGGTATAAAGCTTTATTCATATTTAGGGAACGACAGTGATTTTTAATATTTGTGCTTTCAGTGATAAATGGGTTGGTTTTGTCAAGTTTTGAACTTTCAAGATGGTAATAATGATAATCTTTGTTAATCATTGAGGAAGCAACTTGTCAAATATCAATCTTTTTTTTATTTCATTGTTTATTTATTTTTGTTGTAAGTATTTTTTTCGACAATTATATTGCAAAAATTGCTGATAAATTTTTTTATATCTCTTAACTTATATTTAATTTATGTTTTTTTTTATTTTTAATTTTTTATGACCTTGCTAAATTTATCATAGTTTGCTATAGTTTGAAATTGATTACTTATTTTTGTTAATTATATGAATAAAGTTTATTGTATAAATTAATTGTGTATTTACTAAGAAAATTATATGTATAAATTGATAGATATATAAGAAATTATATTATATATATATGTGTATATATATATATATATATATCAAAAAGTGATACTTTCTAATTTTTTTAAAAAAATAAAAGTAGATAAGTGGCGTTTTTATGCAAGAAACGCCACTTGTCTTCTTGTATTTTTTAAAAATTAAGTAAAGAGGTAGCATTTCTTGCAAGAAACGCCCCCTCTCTTCCCTTTTATTTTTTAAAATGTAAGTAGAAAAGGTGGTGTTTTCTTAAAAAAATGTCACCACTATTGCTAGTTTCTTGTAGCGTTTCATTAATTAATGAAACGTCACCTAAAATCTAAAATAACATTGAATTTTATCGCATTTTATAAATGCCACAAAATTAAAATTTTAAATGTCACTAAAGCCCATTTTTGTAGTAGTGTATTTTCATTCTTTTCTTTGCTTCCTTGTGTCATTCACTATATTATTCTTCATTTTCATGTAGGACTCCATTAAACACACTGGAAGAGGGTCAGAACAGAGATGCTGAAAAGGATAATCCAAGAAGTTCAATTCCTCCTCAAGTCCAACTCTATCAAGTATCTCACTCCTCTTGCTTCCTTGCTTGCTGATGTCATCTTAATCGATGGTAGTCTCAGTGGTAGCTCCCCAATAGCCTCTGGTATGTTCAAACTCTTATTCTCAAGCCTTTTATTTTATTTTATTTTATTGGTGTGTCTCTTCCTCCATTCATGTGATTAATTTTTGGACTGCTGGAGCAAATTCTTTGTTTTCTATTCTCTTTTTCTAGATATTTTCATTCTATTTGCTATGCTTGCTTGTATCAGCATGCATTTCATCCATGCCCTTAACTATAATGTTGTAATTGATTTCAATATTTTCCAATGACAGTAAATATTGAAACAAATCCTTTTCTAGGGAAACTATATGGTAGTTTCGTAAGGGGAAATGTCAACTATACTATCAACTTGTGAGGTTGTGACTTTTAATGTTTCTGGCTTCTTTTTGGCTTTGGTTTCTTTGAATTAGCTTATATAACACGCTGACAAATAAATTGGAATTCTTCTCCTGTTATTCATCAAGCAGTAAGAAGCAAAAGGTGACTTATTTCAGTTTATGATCACTTGAAGTATGGCTTAATATGGCTTCAAACCTTAATATGGCTTCACAATTACATGCATTAGATGATTGGTACAAGACTAACTACAACCTAACAGAAAAGGGAACAAAAGATAAACAAGTCACATTTACATGAAGCGAATGAAATATTTTATAAAAAACGTAATAAAAATAACAATTATATTTTATCAAACAAGTCACACTTCCAACTTTGACACTTCACAATAACAAATATATTCTACAAAGCATTTCTATTGTTGTACACAATTAACAAATTTCAATAAAAATACAAATTATTTTACTCCTACTATAACAAACCATGTATAAATCACTCATTCATATTAACAAAACATACAATCCTCATATTGGCAAGCCAAATAATCAACATTAGTACAGATCACTATGATAAGAGTTATAAATTTAATAAACTTGTAAAACATAATGGTGCAACCAAAAACAGAAAGATATAGGTAAGTATTAAAGCACAACCCCATTTCCTACTGAGGTAATTTAATCTTCCACGATACAACTAGTCAGGCCTCTAGCCTTCAGCACAATTTCTATAATAATGACTAACATATACTTACATAAAGTTTAGTTGACTTATGATCCACAAATTGGCCTATTTTCTCATTAAAATGTGTCTTTTTAAACAATTCAAACATTGTAGTTTTTCTCCCCAGCTTTGAAGCCTGCAATTATTTATAAAGATGAATTATATCACATATTAAGCAAGCAATTATTGCAATTGAAGTTAAACTTTTACTGGTCTCCTCTTATGCTTATTGTTGCAAATGCTACCCCCTTTGTGTTGAGCGCTTCCTGTGGAAGATGCTTGATTAATTTTAGCTATGTCACACTTAGCCTTATAATTTGTTGATATCCATATTTTCTCTAAAACATCCATCACATCATTTGGAATCTAATTAGGCCTAACATTTTTTTTTTGAAACAAGTCTTGCCTCACATTATGCATTGTGTTTCTTAAGATGTCTGCACACTTTGAGTTCCAATTTTTCTTAATTGCAGCTTCAGCTTGTGGTAGCTACTTATATTTTTTCTTCATAAATGATAAGAAAAAAAAATCAAAAGTGTAACAAAATAAGAGCAAAACATATTACAAATACATAATAGATATAAGATATACCACCCATTCAGGAAACCACATTTGCTTAATTTGAGAGGGTGTCAATTTTCAACTAGAACATGGATGCTCAAATTTAGCTTAAATTATAGGAAGAATAGCCCACACAATACCAACAGTAGGATTAAACCTAATAATAATTTTAAAGAAATAATTATAAATGTAAGAATGACTTTAAGCTACTAAATAGACATATTAAATAAAATAATGTAAACCAAATTAACTAACGTTTTCTTCTCAACATATGTCCAAGTTTGTCCGTCTGTGGGATCACAACCCCATGGTGCAAAACTAGTTGGAGGGCTTTATGGAGTGGGGGGTTGTGAGTTTTCTATTCCATGAGATGGGATGGGAGATGATGTAGGTGATAATGAAGGTCTCCTGATTGATTCATGCATAATTGGAGATGATATTGGTCTAGATGGTTCAGGCATGGTTAGAGGTCCACTTGATGTGTCTGTCATAGTAGGAGCAAATGTAGCTGCTACATGAGGAATATAAGATTTTTCAAGTTGTAGAGATGGTAGTGTAGGTGTTGGAGAACTGAATTGCTCTCGAGAATGTTTTTGGCGACAACTTGACATCTACATATTCAAATTTCAAATTTAAATTATGAATAAATAATAATTACATCATTACAAAATCACAAAATTAAATCTAAATAAATAATAAATTAAAACCATAATTTATGTATCTTCATCATTGTCATCATCAACTTCATCATCTTCTTCACAAACCATGTTATCAATTGGCATATCTACTTCATAACAAATCTCAGAATCTCTTTGGTTATTTAATTCGTCATTATGAACAATTGTTGGTAGTATGACTTTTGGTCTATCCACTTGAAATGCTCCTATGTTTCTTTTAGATGGAGGAATGTCAATTATACTATGAGCCTTAACCTTAGTAATAGCTAACAAATTAGCCTTTAGACGGCAACAAGGATAAGGCACATAATACACTTGTGCTGCTTGTTGAGTGAAAATAAATGGGTCATACTTGTTATACCTCCGTGATTCATGAACTTCAATAATCCCATATTGTTCGTGAACCCTTATACCACGATTTGGTGTTGGATCAAACTACTAACAATTGAATAACACTAACCTCTTCATAGGAAGCCCCATATATTCAATTTCCACAATCTCTTGTAGAATGCCATAGAAGTCATGTACTAATTGTGCATAGTCAGTTACCTTAATGCAAACGCCACTATTTATTATTGATTTTCGAAGGGCCCATGAATGTATATGAAATTTATACCCATTAATAAAGTACATAGGTCCTGTTCTAACTCTTCTCTTTGGGCCCCAAGCAATGTCATGCAAAAATGAATCCACTTCTTGTTTCGGTTTTGAACCTACATGATAGTTTTTATGAATATTATGTTAGTTAAGGGTTGTTTTATGAAGTAAAATTTAAACCAATTACTACTTACATGATCTTTAAACCATGAGGAAAAATGTCCATTGTATTGAGATTCAATTTCACTTTTCATAATTTGAGGGTTCTCTTCCTTTAACGTTTGGACAAATAAACTGCATGACAAATACTATGTTAACAACCAAGCATATATTTGATATATAGTTTAATTTTATTCTAGCTTAACATTACTTACTTCATATAAGGTTGCACCTCATCACAATTCATTAAAACATATCTTATGGCAGCATTTGCTTCTTCATCATCCAAGAAACATTCCTTACATTCCCCAGAAGGTCTTCCTGAATAGTTAAATATAGAAATTGTTGGCAAATATGATACACCACCATCATCATTTCTTGGAGGTCTTGTTATTCTTGGTGGAACACTTGGCTCAAAGTAGTATGAGCAGAATAGTATGGTTTCCTCAATTATATAAGCTTCACATATAGATGCTTCAACTCGAGCTGTGTTCTTAACCTTTTGTTTTAAAGTATAAAGGAACCTACATAAAGAGAAATGAAGGTTGAGATTGATTACTATACTTATCATATATTCAGTCTCAACTCAAACAAGTAGGTTTCATTACCTTTCAAATGGATGCATCCATTGGTATTGAATGAGTCCCTCGACCTTAGCTTCATAGGGAAGATGGATGGGCAAATGTTCCATTGTGTTAAAGGACCTTGGGGGAAAGACCTTCTCCAACTTGCACAATTTCACAATAATATTTTTCTCTAACAACTATAGTTGATATCTCATTAAGGTAGTAGAACAAATTTGTTTAAAGAATTGACTAAGCTTAACAATAGGATTCCATACAACTTCAGGCAAAGTAGCAAAGGCAATAGGAAGCAAGTGTTCTATAGACACATGACAATCATGACTCTTTATCCCATATAACTTTGCTTCCTTCATGTCAACACATTAAGCTAGATTAGATGCATATCCATAAGGGAGTTTTAACTTCTTAACCCAATGATGAATTTCTCACTTTTGATCTAAATTCAAAGTATATCGTGCTTTGAGTTTTATCATTTTTTCTCTTCTTTCAACAAGTTCCTCTTCCCTTCGTTTGGGCCAATTATTTGTTTATAGTTATATTAAAAAGTTATCCGAGTTAACAAATAAAATCATTTCGGCCTTATGATTTCAAATGTGGGCTTGCAAAGTGTAGGTCACGTGTTCTACATTCCAAATGGGCAAATGTAATTTTTTTATAAATTTTTATTTATCTTTTAATTTCTCTATATTATAATTAAAAAATAATTACTTTTAAAAATATCTACAATTAAAAACTACACATATGAAAAGTGATTTGTAATGTTATAAATTTAAACTTTACATGTATATCATATTAAAACTTTTTTTTAAAGAAAATCAAATGAATATATTAACTAAAAGGCATTAAAGTAGTCTTACAATTCAAAAGAAAATAAAAATGGACAATTACAGAGAAAAAGATCAACACACTATTGCAACTGTTGCTTCTCAATCAAAACATCATTAGAATAACCGAGTAGCCGAAGAATATTTTTTCAAAGTAATCAATTAATTTTTTTTCTCTAGAGGCTTGAAGTTTCCTCTATAAGAAAAAATGGTAATGTGACCTAGGCCATGAGGGTGATCAGGACTACTCATGAACTTATATATCCAATAAAGAATTGCTCTCTTGACTACCGTATGAGAACCTCTTTCTACAAGTAGATATGTTCCGATGGCTAGTCACTACAGTCTTGTCCCGTATGATGCGTGAAAGGGGTTAGGCCAGCTACCTTTTCTACTCTTTTAGCCAAGAGCTAAATAGAGAGCTTTAAAGCAAAGGCAAAAGGAACTCTAGTCCAACCACGTATACCGTCGTGTTTAGGGTACTTGTCCATTTGGAGTAGATGTGTTACTGCAGTTGAACACTAAAATGTACCTTCCAACTTCCTCTCTCCTTAGTTGCCATTGAAAAAAGGCATGCCTCGCCTTCAAGGACAGTAGCTGCTTAGACGGAAAAGAAACAATAGGTTTCCTATTGGGTAACAAGCAGAAGAAAATCAACGACAAGAAAGTGGGCATTTGCTCTTGTAAAACTGGCTTGACCGACATCACATAATTTGATTTACATAAAAAATTTCACTATAATCAAATAATAAAATATTGTTAATATTAATTACAATATAAAATTATAAATACAATACATCACCAACACGTATGTAACTCATTTCATCATTAATTGGCTACAAGCAAGATAAGCACAGCTTTGTAATTCCAATTTTTTCTATTACTACTAAAATCAATTTGATATATGTTGAAATATTTCATGATTAAGACATATATTAAAAAAATAACAATTAAATCAACAATGGAATAATCTTGAAATATCCAATACATGTCAAGAAGCTTTATATTAAGAAAGTAATAGAGAATTATCTTTAGCTTGAATTAATTTATAGTGATTGTGATATAATAAAGTATAAATTACATATATTATACATGTTCAAAAAATGGTATTTTATGAAACAAAGATTGCAAAATGAAAGTATAGATATGTTAGATTATAATTAACTATTTTTTGATTTTTTTTAAATTTCAAAATAATATAGATATTAAAATCATTAAAATAATAAATTAGCGATGGAACAACTTCCAATGGAATGGAAGTTCTTTAGCGACAGAATTTAGACACAAAAATTAGCAACAAAACAATTTTGTTGGTAAATTTGGTGCAAAATATGCTATCCTTGTGGTTTGCAACGAAAATTTTCATTGCAAAAAAATTAGTGATGGAAATCATTGAGGGTTTTATGACGGATTTATGACGAAAAGTAATTCTGTCGCTAATTTTCGTCATTTTGTAGTGGTATAATTTGTGAGGGATTTGTTACTTGTTACACAATCACATTTTACTATGTTGAATCTTTATTCATCTTAAGCCAAGTTAAATTTGTTCAATTGTATGATTTGTGATTCACAAATCCATATTTCTTGATCATGCAAAATCTTACTTGAGTCATGTGCAGTTCCACGCATGAAAATGCATGCAAATTAGTTTGTGTATTATTGCCTGCTATTTCACACATGAGTGAATATGTGATTCACGTGTGATTTGTACTCTCGAATGGATTGAGTTTGGAGATGGTTATTTCATGTATGATAGCCTTCTAGTTCCACGCATGTTTTGTTCACAAGAATTGGCTTTGGCATTTTACCAGCCATTTGATGCATGAGAGCAAAAAGGTTTCACACAAGTTTTAGCACACAGAACTGAATGCATATTCATATATGTAAAACCATGTGTGAGAGTAAAGAGGTTCCACACAAGTTTTAGCATACAAAACTGAATGCATATTCATAGATGCAAAACCACACGTGAGAGCTCATGTAGTTTACGTATGACTTGTCACATATGCATATTTGGAACAAGCAAAGTGCAATTTCACGCGTGATTCAACTAGTCACTTATAAGAAATTGCACCAACGGATAGAACTACTGTTCCAATGGTCTATCAACTACCAAAACTATATATATGATTTATTTTGAGCCTGAAAGAAAACTAATGATCTTTGAGCGCACTAATCTTTATTTGAGCATTTGAAAAGCTTTCAAATTGTGTTTTAACATCTTAAATTCATTCATTATTCTTGAAAGGAATTGTGAAAAAAATCTCATAAGTTTATAAGTTTTCAATTATAATTTTATCTACTCTTTAAGAGAGTTTTCTGTGAAAGTTTAATTTCTACATTGAAAATCTTGAAAAGAAATTTTCAATTGTTTGTAACAACTTGCTAGATTGTAGTAAGGTTTGTTGATTGATTTGAAACAAGTTAAGTCTTGAGAGTTGCACTATAGTGGCAAGAACCCATTAAAGCTTGTGAACTTAGTTAAAAATCTCAAGTGTGATCTTGAGAATTGGATGTAGGTCAAGTTTGGGACTAAACTAGTATAAATCTTGTGTGTCTCATCTTCTTCCTTCATATTAAAGTTTTTCACTCTTTTAAGTTTTCAAAAGTTTTTAAGGGTTACCTAATTTACCCCCTTCTTGGGTGCTAGCCTATCCTAATAGGGTTGGTACTGTGTGACATTCGGTGTAGCATTATATTCAGTCTGGTACCATGGGTTATCCAATACAGCATTATATTAAGACTATTATCATAGGACATTTGGGAAGTTTGGCAATTCCCTAGTTCCTGTTAAGGTGCGATTAGGAGTCAACGACACTTCTATCATAAGTGTATGAGCTGATGGAAATCATAGTCTAGATGTGGGATAAAATACCTTTAGCCAAGTGTTTCTACCACCAAAGGTATGTTTAGGTCAATATATGATTGATCCAGAAAAGCTCATGGTTTCGTGTCAGGGAGCTTTAGAAGATTGGTGGATAGATGATCATGCTAGTGAATGTAATTGTGTCAAATGTTTAGAAAAGAGAAAGGTTATGTGATAAACTATGTTATAATTAATATATATTATTGCTTGATTTTGTTTACTTGTATGCGGTTATTCATATTAATAGACATTAAATGAGTTATTTTGGTTATTGAGATTTTGATTTCACCCGTGATTATTTACATTTTTTAGGTTTTGATAGTGGTGGTGCAAAGGGAAAGGATTTAGGTCAAGAGTAGAGATTTCTTTAAAACACCCATTGTAAGATGGTGTAATGAATTTGTGTATTAGTAGATTTGAATGTGTATGTAATTTCTATAGGAATGGTTAATTGTGCATAATCATTTTGATTGTAAATGTGAACATAGTTTTGGTATCCTAACTCAATGTGTGTATATGTGTGTATATAGTGAAAATGACTGTGTGGGCTAGTGGATAAGTATATGTATATGTAGAAATGCATTGTGTATGTTATATGTGAAGTTGGCTAGCTTTGTGAAAAGCAAATAAGAAAAGTGAAATTTATGCCCAAATGTGTGAAATAGGTGGTTTATAGGCCAAATGTGTGTATGTGTATTCTGTTACATATATAACTGCTCAATTGGGTGTATATTGTTCATTTGGATGTGGTCAAGGCTCTAGAAGTGGCCAATGACTTGTGGTTTTAAATGGTAATGTTCAAGTGGTGAAATTTTGACTTAAAATGGTCAAAATGTATTTAGGTGTCCAATTTCTAAATGGAGTACCTAATTTGAATGAAACCGTGTCATTGGATAGGTTCTGAAATAAGTTTCATATGGGTGCTTGAATCACTCCAATCGATCATCGGATGCGAAAATGATGCACATCTAAAGTTTACATCAAAAACTGCTATTTGACAGTAGAATCTAGTGTGAGCCGTGACACATGTGTCAACATGCTGCGATGCATGGTACAGAGCGTGATGCCTGTGCCTCTGTGCCACATGCTGCAGCGCATGTGGCATGAGCTGCGGTACAAGGACTTTATTTTTCCTAAATTGGTTGTTTGAAATGTTTTTCTTGGATAACTTTCACATTCACGGATAAAGTGCTTTCGCTGTGTGTTGAATTTTGTAATTAGAATTTTTTGGAAATGACTTATAAATGTTTTATATTGGGATCCCAACTCTTTAAAGAAAATGATTTAAATTGGTTTGGTAGATTGAGTAGAAGATTGAATGATAATATCAATGAGGGCATTACAATCTACATGGAAAGCTAATTGCTTATCCCTTACAGGTAGAATAACATTGGCAAAATTGCTGTTAAGTTCAATTTCAGTATATCCAATGCAAGTAGTAAAATTGCCAATAAGTACATGTAAGGAAGTTGAAAAACTTCAAAGAGACTTCATATGGGGATATCGTGCTCACCACCCTATTAGCTGGGAAGGAATCACTTTAACCAAACAATATGGTGGTCTAGGATTCAAGAAATTAGAATCCTTTAATAAAGTTTGTGGAGCATAATTAACATGGCATCTCATAAGTGGTGCTAAAGGTTTATGGGCGGAAACTCTAACTCAAAAATATCTATATGCAAATGAACTTCTTAAAACTATGAACGGTGATTCTACACTATGGCATTTATCTGTTAATAGAAGGATATAGTGGAAGAAGAAACGAGGTGGCAAATTCAAAATGGCATGCATGTCAGTTTCTTCAATGATAATTGGTTACTATCAGAAGGTACAATGAAAGATAAATGTTTGACACCACTCATAAAAGAAGAGGAGGAAAGTAAAGTTGCAGATTAGGCAATTTAGGGCATATAGGACCTTATCAAACTATCTCAACTATTGCCAACAGAGATTATCCAATAATTAATCATGGTACTACTACCTCAGGATAATGCTGACTATGATATTGTGACATGGAAACTAATCTTCATGGTAGTTTCACTGTTAAGAGCACATACTTTTTGATTAAAGAGTGTCCAGAACTTGCTTATAACCCCTTATACAAATGGATATGACCGTGGAGGGATGTGGGAAGAATTCGTATTTTCATGTGGTTGGCTTATCAGAATAGGCTTCCAACTAACCAATGGCAAAGTCATTGGAGTTCATGTTCTCCTTTGTGTGGTTGGTGTAAATCCAGTGTTGAAGATGAACTACACATACTTAGGGATTGTACCTATGCTTAGAAATTATGGCGCAAACCACTATAGCTTGGGTATTATTCCCAATTTTATTTTGTAACATCCTAAGTCACCAATCTAGGGATTTTAGGTAATTATAAAGGGTAGAATGGAAATTTCAATTGAATTTTTGATTAATGATATTTATGGAAGACTAAAATAGTTTTTGAATCCTTAGACAGTCTTAGAAGGAAACTAGATCAAAGATCGAGTGGGCCGTGACATAGAGAGAAGTTTAATCCAAGGGTGAGACTCTCTGTGCCATGTGCCGTGAAGGATGAGCTAATGTGCTGCCTCGCATGTGCAAAAATTTACATATATCAGATATGCGACTAAACGGAAAACCAGAGAAAGAAAGAAAGAAAACAAGAGAGAGTAAAGGAGGAGGCTCTTAGGAATGTTAAGGCATGATCTTAAGGTCACTTTAAAGGCATTGCAAGCTTGAATCATCATTTGTGAGTTCCCTATTCCCTCTCCTTTTCCTTGGTGTGAAATTTCTAACTTTTGGGACAATGGGGGCTTTGATTTTGGTTCTTTAGGTTTAGACCGAACCCATTGACTTAGTTAAGGTCTTGGAGAGTTAAATTAAACCTCTAACCCTAGGTTTATAGGTTTTATAATGATTTGAATTTTTTGGCTAGGGTTTGAACAAACCCTGTGTTAGAATTAATGGTTTTGGGACAATGTGGATAGATGGTTGGTTATGTTAGAGTGTTTGAATGTTAAATAGGATTGTTAGAGTATTTTGGAATGATGGATGTTGTTAAATGTGGATTTTAGGTGTCATAGGTATGTAGAATCTTGTGATTTCAAGGTTTAATCGAAGTGATAATTGATAATTATCGCTGAATTGTGTAGATTAAGTATTGTTCAAGTGTTATTGTGTGAGTAGAAATGGGTGGAGTTAACGTTAGACCATGGTAATCCTTTTTGTGATAAAAGGGTTGAGGTATTAGAATAATTTACACTATTTAATTATAATGTTTAACTATTTGTAAGTAGATGTGTGTGTGTGTGTGTGTGTGTGTGAATTGTCTTCATGTGTTTTGAAACCCTTGCATATTGCAAAATAATGTTTTCATGTATTTGGAATGATTCTTGAACAATGGAAGTTGTGAAAACCTATTATATGAGTTAAATGTGAAATGAATACAAAGTATGTATTATGTATGAGATGTAGGAGTGTGATCATGATAAGGGGTGAAAGTTCACCCATTAGAGGGAGTAGCAAAAGTCTATATGGCATGCATCTCTTTAGTATCTAATAAGGCACAGTGTTGGAGATTATCTCCTTAATATTCATGCAGGATACGGCATTGGAGATTGACGCTCCTTAGCATCAGTGATGTGGTGTTGGAATAATGATTCCCTAATTTTAGGATAGCCCTATCGTTGAAGTATGTCTTATTGGATAAATTATCTAGTGAATCTAAGTATGTAGATGAGACAATCACAGGCAAAGGATCCTTGTATGAAGTAATTAATAGTTCTAAAAGAATTTTAATATCAACAATGCCATCATCTAATTTTCAAACCTTGCCATCTCCCATATCTAGTAGTCACTATGAAAATTTCTCCACTTTTTCACGATCAAAGGAGGAGGAGGATGTTTGTAACATCTTGAATTCCTAATATGGGATACTAATTGTCAATTAAAGGTAAATTAGTAAGTTTGTAGATTAGTTAGGTAATCATGGGTGAATTGATATTTTGGATTGTTAGACTATTGTGTGATCAGGTTTGGAGGAAAGTAAAGCTAGCTGAGGTTGCGTGGGTGAGCTGGAGTGAGAAACATCTCACTGTGCCAAAATTTTGAATTAAAAAAAATGTGGATCAGATCATGGACTAGAGAGCAAAAGGGAGAGAGACGCGAGTAGAGCGGGAAAGAAAGCTTGCTGTGCTAGGGTAAGTGGTTTTGTACAACAGGGAGTTTGTTCCTACCTATTGCTTTCAAGGTAAGCTTTGTACCTTTCTACTCGCCTATTCTACCATATTTTTTCTTAGTTTAAGAAATAGAGAAATTGAATTTCAAAGTTTTGAGAGGTTGTTTTCTAGTCCAATAGCTGGAGAAGGGTTATTGGAAGTTGAATTAGTAATTTGTAACTAATTTTGTGGTTAATGTTTGAGCTTCGAAGCTTTCCTAACTGGTGCATGGACTTTGGCTGAATGGGTGGTGTTGTCGAATTCTGTGAGAGAGAACAGTGTAGAGCCAATGTCTCTGGTCCAGTTCCGATGAGTCCACAGGGTATAGGCAGATTCACCATAGTTAATTGCGACATGATCGACTAGAGTGTACGTAGGAGGTGATGCTACAGGTAGTGAAAAGGATTTGGATGAATAAGAATAATATGAAGAACGACACAGAATGTTGTGTTATGATGGACTTGTTTTACAGCTCTATGGAAGGAGCAAGAAAGAGGAAGGGACAAAGACTATTAAGCACGTGTTTTCAGAGAGTGCTGATCATGCACGTATTGGAAGCTCTTTTTCTTTGAATTGTTTAAATTTAATTTTTATAATCCTGATTTACAGTTTTTTAATGAATATTTTTTAAATAAAAATTATTTTTTAAAAATTCAACAGTTAAGATATTATCATTATTGTAGATTTGATATCAATTAAAATAATTTTTTAAAAACAAAATTAAAAATCTATAAATTTAAATTATCTAAATTAAATCTGAATAATTTAAAAGTGATGAGCTTTTAATACTTATATATATGATGAACGTAGCAAATGATTCTATGTTTTCGTAGCAGCTTCGAGTCTTCGACAAGACTAGTAATTTTTTTTTTTTTTTGGCGCTCCACACATTCAAAGTAACCAAATAAAGGTGTCCACCAGCGAGTTAAGGACTCACTTTTGGAGTTTTCATTTTGCAACATAATCTTACTTGATGAGCCTATTTAATTTAATTATGAAATAAAAGCCACCTTTTTTAAGCATAACGTACATTATAAAATATGATTAGCTCTGAAAATATACAAAATTAAAAGCATTAATTTTAATTTTTCTGCATAATTTTTCGTTTTGGATACATACCCATCAACTAGATTTAGATATAGCGAGTAACTTAAATCCATTCACTCAACAAATGTCTCATATAAGACAATAATAATCATTTAATTTAATCAACAACTATTAGAGATTTTATTATATGATATTTAGGAAATGTCAAATTTCAAATTTTCAGAGAAAACAACTACTGTAAAAAAATGACTTTTGATGATGATTAAAACAATCGTTGCTAAAAGTTGATTTTTAGTGGTGACAAATCAAAGTCGTCGCCAAAAGTCCACTTTGTTTTTATCAAAAATTGTTACCAAAACTATACTTTTAGCAGTGACAATTAAATCTCGTCGTTAAAAATAAACTTTTGATATTGCCACTAAAAATATTTTTATAAAAAATAATTTAAAAATTTAAAATAATATATATAATTTACTTATGGCAGCAACATTTTTCGCCACCAAAAATATTTTTATAAAAAATAATTTAAAAATTAAAAATAATTTAGATAATTCACTTTTGGCGGCGATATTTGCACCACCAAAAATATTTTCATAAAAAATAATTTAAAAATTAAAAATAATTTATATAATTCACTTTTGGTGGTGACATTTGTAAAATTATAATTTGAATTTTTTTAAAAAAGTTTATGAATTGTTTTAAAAATTTGAAATTAAATAAAATCATTCAATATATTCATGAAATTAAATTTCTTATTTTATGTATAGAATTTGAAATAAATGATATATAGGATCGTTGGATAAAAAAATAATATTCAAGATGTGTTAAGTTTAATTATTAAATTATTTTTAATTTTATATTATTCATAATTTTTTTTAGTCATATGTAGCTCATATTTTTTTGAGAATTATGTTATTAAGCTAATATTTTAATATGATAAATTAAAATATTGATGGGTTATTACTTTCAATTATAATTAGGTTAAGTTATACATTAATTATTACTTACATATAAATACATAAATGGCATTGGGACGTTAAAGTTATACAAATGTCACGACATGCAAATGATATTATAGATTACTTGGTATATTATGCACTTGGTACTTAGTTTGATATACATATGGTGTCTACTTTTTCTATTGAGTTCTCATGACTTTTAGACAAGGATTCCATGTAATTCCTCTTAGTATATTTAGGTTTCCATTGTTATAGAAAAGAAGTTACTAATAATATTTTTAGAACTAATTATTACTAAGAATAATATGAATGACTATTCAAATCTACCTTACTATGAGGTTCAGGATGATTAGATCAATGTTAACTAGATTAATTACATATGAGATTCTTGTAATTATCATATATTGTAAAAGTTATTAGTATTCATTTTCAAAATGACTAATTTATGTGGTTAAAATTAATTTGTTATTAAAATAATTTTTTAAGATATTGAAAAATTATAGATAAAATATATTTTTTAATAAAAGAGGGGGAAACATTTAGCTATTTTGAGAGAAGATAAAAATTTAATCATTTAGTTTATCAATTTTTGAGAAAAATATGGAGAAGAAAAAAGTAAAAGATATTTAACATAAAATAATATAATACATATTTATAAATAAATTATATGCTTAATAATTTTCATTTAAAAATAAAAATAAAATTTAAAAATTGGTTACAATGTATATAAGAATATTATTTCATATTTAAAAATTTTTAATTTTAAGTTTATTTTCCTAACAAAAATAATATTTATTGGTAAAAACAAATATTTTATTAAAATTATAATTTAAATATTCATATAAATCATTTTGTCATATTAATAATTGAAAATAAAATATAATATATGTATATCTTTTTAATAATATATTATTTGATATATGTGTATGCAGTTACATAACATATATTTAATTTCACATATGATAACTGCAAGTGCATTTCAATTCAATTGGCAAAAAAGGGAGGCTTAAGGCTTGGAAGTGGGAGAGGTTAACAGTTCAAACCTTAGCTTTGTCATATTTTGCAACAAATATGTGACGTGGTGTGTGGTGGTGATGTGGTGCATGAGGTGGCTTAAGGAGGCACACATGTGGCAAGTGACATGCGCGCGTGGTGATGATGTGGCCCATGAGGTGGCTTGAGGATGCACACATATGGTAGGTAACGTACCACGAGATTGTGGCATAGCATATGAGGTGGCTTGAGGAGGTGCACACGTGGTGTGTGACATGGCATGAGGTGGCTAGGTTATGTGGCACCATCTGTCGAACACGTGGCCTATGACATGACACAAGATGGCAAGTGACGTGGCATCATCTGTCGCATATATATTAGGTGATGTAACATCAAGTGATGCACACGTGATAGAGTGATGTGGCATAAACTAAATTATTATTTCTTAAAAAAAAGTTTTGGTGATGACAAATGTCGTTACCAAAAATACTTTTAATGGAAAAAAACCTTTGGCAGAAAGTATACTCTTAGTTGCAACAATATTTGTCACTGCCAAAAACTATTATCAACAATTGTTATAGCAACAACCTTTTAGTGGTGACTTTTGGACTAAAGTTGCTGCTAAAAGTCTTTTTCTTTTTGTAGTGAACGTACATAAGGAGTCTTCTCCTTAGGGTTATTTTGAATTTTTTGAAAGAAATATATCTTGATAATTTTTAAGTGATGATAAAATTTAATAATTATAATTGTGACATATATTGAGTGGGTGAATTTAGACCCCCAATCCAAATCACCAACCAACCGTCACTCTCTAGTATTAACCTGAACAATCACACGGTTTATCTTTTCATTGTTTAACATTTGGACAGCAGGACAAGAGAAAGATCATATTTATAAACTATATAAAAGAAGGAAGTTGAGCCCTAAAATAGAAGTGTAACGGGGATGAATTTATGAAAAGTAAATCAGTCAAATTCAAAATTAATGTAATGTATAAGAATAAAAATTAATTTTTGAAAACCATTTTATGATATGAAATTAAAAATTTAAATGAAGAATTATTATATTATATAAGATAAACTACGTTATTTTATATAAACCATATCTAAAAGAGAATATATTTATGTATGTTATGCATAATCATACAACTGAGAGATATGTCATCACACACAACATTTCCGCTGAAATATTTCTCTTAATGGTCGGTGGCAGAAAAAGTGTCAAATATTGCCAAAAATAATGTTCATTATTTGGGAAAAAATTGAAAGGAACACTATAATTTTCCAAAAGGCTAAAATGCATAAAACGCGCCTAAATTTTGAGACAGCTGTATATAACCCTCCTCACCTTTAAAAGTTAAAATTAACCCACAACCTTTAATTTTATTTTCCAAAATCCCCATTGTTAATTATGTTATTTTTTCATGAGGATTAAAATATCATTCAATTTTAAAAATATTATTAAACAAAAATATTATATTGTATAACTATTTATAATAATTTTCTTATATTTTTTGGATAGTTGAAACATTGATAATTAAAAAAATTATTATCACTATATAAAATTTTAAATATTTATGTTTATATTAGTTTTATCCATGTTTTTTTTTTGTTATCAATGGTGCATGATTTTATTGTTTTAAAAGATAAATTTTTATTTACTTTTCATGTTAAATTAATGTAATGCACATGGCAAAAATATTTTAAATTTTAAATATTAGATAAATTTATCTAAAATGGAAGCTGTGCACTCGACTAGATATTTCATTTGCCTTGAGTATGACCAGTAGATACCAAGCAGATCCAGGAGAGGATCATTAGATTGCTGTCAAGAATATCCTGAAGTACTTAAGAAGAACTAAGGATTTATTCTTGGTATATAGTGGATTGGATGACGAGCTAGTTATAACAGGTTACATAGATGCAAGCTTCCAGACTGACCAGGATGACCTTAAATTACAATCAGGATATGTGTTCACCTTAAATGTTAGGGCAGTGAGCTAGAAGAGCCCAAAGCAAAGCACAACAGCTGATTCTGCAATAGAAGCTGAGTATATAGCAGTGTCAGATGCAGCTAAGGAAGCCATGAGGTTAATTGCTGAACTAGGAGTGGTGTCTAGGATCTCAGATCCAATAAACTTGTTCTGTGACAATAGCGATGCAATTGCACATAGTAAGGAGCCAAGGTTACACCAAAAGACCAAACATATACTCAGGCGTTTCCACCTTATCAGAGAGATCAATGATAGAGGTGATATAAAAATATGCAAAGTAGCAAGAGAAGACAATGTTGCTAATCCTCTTACAAAACCTCTTGCACAGGCGAAGCATAAGCGTCATGTCAGGACAATGGGAATTAGACAAATTAATGATTACACCTAGTGTAAGTGGGAGGATGTGTCCTAGGGTCAATCATTGTACAATGCACATTGTTATTTAATGAATTTCTCTTTTGTTATCATATCAATTGCATGTTCATTATGATAACTGTATCCTTAGACAAATAATAGTGATTGTCTTAAATGTCCCTGGTCGGTCATTTATGAGAGATCATAGATGAAACAAGACTAGTATGACTTTGATTAATTATAGAGATACAAATTAAAGTCATAGGCACTTGAAAGAGTATAAGGTGCTGGATCGACCCACTATAAGAAAGTTGCATGGTACAAGTCATAAGCTTATCTCATATGTAACTATATCACTAAGTCCTTTGATATGAGATTATCAAGGATTCCTACATGATGACCATTGAACTTTGACCTAGTTAAAAGTCACCTTTGACCGGGTGATCGATCATAAAGGCCATGATTGAGTTTAATGATATTCATGCAGAGGAACACGAGTGGTCAAGATGGAATTTGTCCCTCACATTAAGTGAGAGATATTCCTAAGCCTCTCGATGAGTAAGATTGAGAAAATGTTGGCCATATTACAATGGAAAGGATTTTTCCATTGCTATTGTCAGTCCACTCAGAGATCAAAAAAGTAATGGTCAGGTAAAGGAGAATGACAATACCATGCATGTCTCACACTTGACCGAAATATCGCGTGACAAAATTGATGCGATACGGTTGCATGATAGGTTATATCGGATAATCGATTCTCATGTGAATTAGGTAGTTGTAATATCATGCTAGAGGTCATTTATGACTTGTGGGCTAATAGCGTAATTAGCCTATTGCCAACTTCATATGGACCTACAAGATTACACACAAGAATAGTCCAAATCAAGTTATAATATCTAAGTTCATTGAATCTAGAATACGTCTAGATTCAATAAATGTAATATAGGGTGAATGAATTATATATATATATATATATATTTGAATGTTTATTTGATAAATATTTATATATATATATATATATTTATATGAAATATAAAAATTTAAAATATAATTATATATATATTTTCAAAATATATATAGTTATATTCATATGTGTGTGTGTGTATCTGATATATATATATGTATGTATATGTATATGATATATAAAATTATATATATAATATAATATGTATATGTGATATATATATATTATATTATATTATATTATATTATATTATATTATATTATGTTAGTTTTAAATTTAATTTTATATGATAGATTAAATTTAATAACTAACATGATATGAGAGAATATCATGTCAGTTTTATAATTTAAATTTATAAGATAAATTTAAATTAGATATGATATTATGGATTAAATTTATGAGATAAATATAATTAAATTTTTGTGGGCTCTTTAAGTGGAAGACGAAAACTTTAATCCATATACTATATATAGATAAGGATATATTTTATGACGGGAGTTAGAAAAGTTTTGACGGCAAACCACTTTGAGAGCCACGAAATATCCTATAGAGAGGAAAACTAACGTTCAAAGAAGAACGGACGCTGGGAGTGCTAGCATACTGTTTGAGTTAGAGAACTGTTCGTGTGGATACTGGTAAAGGGAGCAGATCTACATTCTCAACTTCTGAGATCCAAACTCTTAAAGAGAACACACACCAAGTTCGAAGAACTAAAAGGTAACTCTTCTATTCACCTTAACTTAAACGAGTTCGTTCGGTTCATAGCAGGATAAGGACTTTAAAATTTTAATCTTCTGTTGCGCCTCCCTATCTAACATATTTATTTATTAATATGGAAAATTTTATTTCTATATAATAATTATTTCTATTATATTTTATATTTAGAAAATTATTTTTGATAATAAATTTAATATTAAATTTAAAAATATTTTTTATCATTATATATTATATTATAATTTTTATCCACACAATATATAATATTTTAAAATTTTATTTATTTGTGTTTTTAAATAAGAATAATTAAGTATACAATTTAAATTACTATTAATAATATAAAAATAATTTAAAATAAAAATTTATTTTAGATAGTAATTTTTAAATTATTTATTTATAGCATAATAATACATTATTAAATAAATAATATATAAATATATATATAATAAAATTAAATTAAAAATAATTGGTGATAGAATTATGATAGAAAGCTTTGTGATGAAATTTTCTGTCACAAATTTTGTCATTAAATTGAAATAAAATATCTTAAAAATTAGTGACGAAATTTGTCGTTGGTAAATTATTTTTGATGGATTAGTAACGAAATAATGACAAAATTTTAGTGACAGAACATTCTATCACTAATTTAGCAACAGAATCAGCTATGGTTTAACGACAAAAATTTATTCCATCACTAATTTTCTGTTTTTTTTTGTAGTAATCATTAATTATATTAATTATCATTCAAGATAATACGTCAACGATATGGATTTTTTTTTTTTTAAAGGCGGGTAGATTGGGTTCTGATGACACATACGAGTGTATAGTTATTCAAAAATATTTATTATTTTAATTAATTTGGGCTTTTGTTATAAAGTCTATAGTAATTCCTAGCAAAACTCATAAAAAAGCAACGCCTAAACTATCATTGAAACAAAGAAAAGTTTGGTTTAAAAAATCCTAGGATGGAAATTTCGAATGACATTGGCCATCAAAATAGCATAAAGATTACAAATTTATTAAAAATGACTAATTTCTACCTCACGTTTCCTACCGAAGCTTTTCCTATCATTTAGAATCTACAAAGACATGCAAAGAATGTCGAAGACGGTCTGAAGAAGATCACATGTTTTAACGGTTTGTAAAATGGACAGGTAGGGATATTTTAATGGTTATACTATTACAAAATAAATTGTTTATACATTCGTTACTCCTCTATTCTTATGAAGAACTTTCATTAATTTCAATGCGTTTTTTTTTTTCCAACAGTTCCAACGTGAGGTTGATTGGTAATCTCATTAGTGAACCAGTCGCTCAGTATACAAATTTAATTATCACTATATTTATCACCTTTATTTAATATAATGACTTAAAACTAACATAATAGATGGAAACAAAATAAATAGTTTAGAAATGAAAAAAAAAAGCTTAAAACAATTGAAAATAATTACAAAGCTTACAGAATTAATTGCAATTTTGGCTATTTTAATAAAAGGACTCATTCATTCCCCTTGAAAGTATAGGCATAGTTTTTTTGACTTTTCAAAGATTAAGGTGCCGATTGGTTGCAAGAATGAAATGGAATATAATAGATTAAAACAATAAAAGTAAAAATAAGATGATCAACATGTGTGGAAGGGGATAGGAGAACTCTATTTGTAAGGGAGAAGGATAATTTAGTTGAAGGGATTGAGAATCATGATTCATGATATTTTTAAAGGATGTGATGATTTCCACACTTGTGGTATCTAATATTGAGTTTTATTATGCTTACAATGACAAGAATTGTGACTTGGTTTATTTTTATTTTTGATTTTTTTAATCCATTTAATTCCAATCCTTTCTAGTAATCAAATAAGTTCTAAGTATTTATCTCTTAAAAAAAATTGAAGCAATGAAAGAGAAAGAAAATTACGTTAGCGGTGAGAAGAAACTTTGTCCCTAAAAATGGTTCATTATCACATCAAGGACCATATTTTCCTTATCATTATATTTTATAGGCCATAGAGTAACCCAATAGTATATTACATATGAAATATATTCATATATATATATATATATATATAAATTCACATCATGGTCCACATTTTCATTTTCATTTTATTATTTCATTTATGGTCAGTTTTGTGGGCCATAAAGAATACCCCCAAAAAGAACACCATTTACAAGAAGCTTGTATGGATACATTGTGCACCTTCACAAACATATGTAACCCATTTGTTGGTACATGGGGTGCTTGACTTGTGAGTATACTTCAAGTCACGCTTCATTTCATAATGAACTGTTTCTAAATATCTTCTCATGTAAAACTGTTTTTATTTTATTTGGCTCAAAGAAAAATACCACTTAATTGATGTTATGTTGTGGGTCTCATATCGGAAAACCTCACAAGTTAAGTGAAATTTATAAATTTAAGGGGTTCAATAAGATAGTCTTTTAAGATATATTCTCTCTTTAAGTTTGTGCTCATTACATGTTAAAAATATACTTAAATAATGTAACCTTTATAATTATATATATCGGTGATGTATATTGGTAAAGTCTTGAAACAAGAAAGGTATATTCAACAAAGATAAAAGTGAAGTAAAGCATTTCGTAATTAATATGAAAAGAATTAAAAGCTATGTTGTGCGTAATTATTGTTGATAAAAGTAGAAGAGTTGCACAATATTAATGCTATATAAGACATTCACTGCACAATCAATATACTATTTAAACATTTATTACTATAAGGAAAAGAAGTTAAGACTACACACTTTTACAGTCTTGTTGGGGAACTTTGAAAATAATAATGGAAGGATTTTCAAAGTACGTATTCTTATATGCAGCAGAAAAATATATCATTTTATATGAAAACGCAAGAATTGGAACTTCGTTTCTAATGTAAAAACCATGTTAATTTATAAATAAATTTGTTAATTTATCAAGGACTACAACCTCTTCATTGGTTGCGGAAAATATTGCTTGTTCAATGAGATCAAATAAAAATATAAAATTGGGTGCCAAACTTTAAGTACTTGCTTGATAAAAGTTAAACATCAAGGACTAAATCAATAATTAACACAAACTTGAGGTATCAGAAATTTTACTATATTAAAATAAATAAGTTAATGGCACACGGTTCATTACACTACTATAAATTCAAAATTTGTCAATAATCTGTTAACAATTTTATTACATATGTTAATGTATTTAAATTGTATGAAACAAGCATGAGATGAAAAGCTACAAACTTGATTTGTTGCCAACGGGTTACTTTGGGATTTGCAGTGGGCACAAAATTTAACTTAGGCAAGGTTATTTTTAGAATATTGGCATAAAACATTTGGATATTACAATTCGTGATTTTACTTAGGCGAGGTTACTTCCCAAGTTTCATAATTTTCATACTTACTTTTTTAATTAAGCAACGTAGAGGCAAATCATTTACTAGTTGTTTTTGACTTATTCGGTTCTCCTAAACCAATAGATGCCTTCTTAATTCATTTGGTTGGTTTTATGAGAAAAGAATTACATTTCTCTAGTATAAAATTTTAAATGAAATATCCTTAAATTATACTTATATTATCATTACCAATAATAATTTTTATTTAGAGATAAAATTATATTTTGCAACAAAAATTTGCAAAATATTTTTTGCAACGTTCAATTGTCCTGAGGTTACCATGCTTTTTCAAAGTAGAGAAATCATAAAAAAATAATGTTTGGATCAAAGTGAATTTAGATTTTAGTTTGAACCATAAATCCTCAATTTGGATTTTGGATACATAAAAGTTTTTGGATTTGGATTTGATCTAAATCCAAATCCTTGTTTATATTATAATTTTTTTTTATAATTTCAAATTCTCTCTATACCTAGTTATTTAAAATTCTAGTCTCTACAACTTGTTCTTTTCATGTTTTTACTATCAGCACCTCTATTACTCATGCCTATTCTCTCATATCTCATTCTCATATATCATTGAAGAATATATGTAAGTTCATCATTGTCAATCTTTCATTTTTGCTTTGAACTTCAAGTCATCCCTCTTCTTCCTTTAAAAATTTTTACACAATCCAAAAAATTTACTTTAAATACATGAATTTTAAAGGTATGATTGTAAATTTAAATCTAAATTCAAATCAATTAATCCAAACATCATCTAGCTAAAGTAATTCTTTTTATGTGCAAAATACTTTTTTCAATATTTGGTGTGTAAAAATATATTTTAAAAAAATAATAATCAATTTATATACTTGTTACTCCTCAGTTCTTATGTAGAACAGTTGTTAATTTCAATTTGAGGTTAACTGGTACACTCTCATCTGATTAGTGAAACCATTCACTCACTAGAAGAGTTTAATTATCACCATATTTATCACCTTTATTTAAAATAATGACTTAAAACTAACAAAATTATGAAGTCATAAATGAAAACAATCATTTTAGAAAAGAAAAGTAAAGTTTAAAACACTTAAGCTAATTACAAAGCTTACAAAATTAATTGCAAATAATGAGTCTATATGACTAGTTTTAATTATGAAATTCTTTTTTTTCTAAAAAGAACTCATCCATTAACCTCAAAAGTATAGACATGTTATCAAAGATTAAAGTTAACTTCTAAAAGAAGTTAATGCAATAAAAAATAAAGAAAATTATATTAGTAATGAAAAGAAATTATCTCTAAGAGGGGCCCATTATCACATCAAGGATCTTATTTTCCTTAGCACTATATTGTATAGGCCATAAAGTAACTCCTAAGATTACGTTGCATCTGAGAAGAATCTGTCACTTTATAATTGGACCACATTTTTATTTTTATTGCATTATTTCGTTTATGGTCAGTCTTGTATTATAGGCCATAGAGGATACCCCAAAAAGAACGCCAGTGAGAGTAAGCAATGTTTGAATATATTTTGCCTTCACAAACATATATGCAGAAGTCTTTAGTCTTAATTTATTTGGATGTATTATATCTTTAATTTCTATCACCCATTTGTTGGTACATGATGATCTTGACTTGTGAGTATACTTCAAGCCACGCCATTTCACAAGAAATTGCTTCTAAATATCTTCCCTTATGAATATTTTATTTTGGTAATATTATATCTTGGCTCAAAGAAAAATACCACAATTAGTTTATGTTTAAAAACACACATAAATAAATTACAGAAAATGACTTATAAAAATTAATATTGATTAAATCATTTAAATTTTCTAGATACTCCTTTATAATTTTTTTGTTTAACTAATTATAAATTCATTTTTTTATTGCCTACCCGATATCCAGAGCTTTGTCCTGACTAATATGGATTTGACCGGCATCGTGCATCTGGCTATAGTGGGTGAGTCTTCTAGCGGAGGTTTTCTGTAAATACAAGACTTGAGTTTGAGACTTTACTTAAGCAGAACCGAACCGCTTACTACTCAAACCAACCCTTGTTGGTAACTAACTGTAAATTTAACTAACGGATGTTTATAACAAGTGTAAAGAGCTTCGATCCTTCAAGCTTTTTTGTGATTCTATGGAAGCAATTGACGTGATCCGTGCAGAGGTTTCCGATATGCATGAGGAGATTCAGAGCTTGCTAGCTGCAATGGGATTGGCATGTTGACCGCGATGCCAATAACTAAGGCAGCAGACGTTGTTGCTGAACAAGCTCTGGGGCAGGTACTTAACTTTTGTGCTTTGCAACTTGCTTGGAAGTTGGAAGATGAATAACTTTGGAATGTCTCAACAAAAATAGAAAAAAAAACAAAAAGAAAAACAAATTAAAAAAAACGGGCATTGAATAAAAATGGGAGAATTTCAATAATGGACCCTTAATGATATTTAATTACATTCAAAGCCTTTAAATTTTTAAAATTTCACTATAATTTAGAGGTATTGATTTGATATTAAATTTATGAGAGAAATGATAAAATTGCCTCTTCTTTAAATTAATATAAGGACTTCCCTACTTCATCACTTGTTAATTGCCCTACTTTATTTATTTATTTACTTACGAAATATTAGTAATTGTCATACTTAACTTGTTTATTTCTTTGAAATAAAATCAAGTGAAGGTCTAGCAATGAACAAGTGAATTAGGGTAATTAACAATTGAAGTAGAGCAATTAATAATAGTTTGTAAATAAATGAACAACATATAGTGTAAGAATCAACAAGTTATTTTAAGATAATTTAAATACCTAAAATAAAAACATGTGAAATAGGTTACATTTAGTGATTAAATAAATAAGTGAAGTAAGTAAATTAACAAGTGAAGTATAAGAGTACTGATATTAATTTATAATATTCTGAATCCAAGTAACCAACACTTCCTTTGACCACTGTGCTAATGTGAAACTTGGACATCCCTGTGGGTCCTATTTTGGACAATCTAAAATCAGAAACCTTAGCCACCCATTTGTGATCTATTAAGATATTTGTGGATTTCACATCACGGTGAATGATATTGCGGTTCGCACCAGTATGAAGATAATGCAGTCCAAGTACGTGCGGCACCAACGCACATCCCCAACCTTTGCTTCCAGGAGAGAAGAGGGTTATCTGAATCATAAAGATGGTCACGGAGGGTCCCATGAGCCATGAACTCGTAGACGAGGATCAACTCGTTGCCATCGTTGGAGTAACCAATGAGAGACACTAAATGATCGTAACGAAGTTGAGAGAGCAGAGTGTTGTGTTTTCAATAAATAGAGGTCTTCTTTCTCCTCTTCTTCATCGGGTACCCCTATTTCATCAACCAGGAGGACGGACAATTGGAAGCGTTTGAGCCTCTTCTAATCTACTACACTATATTGGGCGAGCATGGGAAGCGGTCGCACTTGCCAATTGATCTTCGTTCTAACGTTGGGCCTCAAAATTTTATTAAAATAAAATTTAATAAATATTACTCCCTCTTCAAAAATATAAGGTATTTTTAACTAAATTTTACCTCAATAAAATAGTTACATATTTTTCAACTAACTCTACTTTTTCATATTTACTCCTTTTAAACATCCTATAATAAATATAAAGTCATTATCAATAGGGACACTTTTGAAAAAAAAAACAATGATTACACCTCGAAAGAGTAAAAATGTCTTACATTTTTGAACATCTAACTCTTCAAAAAATGCCTTACATTTTTGAATAGAAGGAGTATTATTTAATATTTAATAATTTAAATATTATTATTTATAAATATTCATCCAAAATTTATAAATTATTTTTAAAATATTAACAACTTAAACTAATTTTGTAAAAATTTATAGATTATTTGTAAATTACAAGTGAAGATTTGTAGATGATGATGATGATGATGATATTTACAAATAATTACAGAAAATGACTTTATAATAATTAATATTGATTAAATATTTTAAATTTTCTAGATTTTTTTTATAATTTTTTTATTCAATTAACAGTCAAATTATCGAATATTTATAATTGAAGTATAAAAACTTTGATCCTTCAGCTTCTCTGTGATTCTATGGAAGCAATTGACGTGATCCGTGCAGATGTTTCTGTGATGCATGAGGATTGGGCGTTATAAAGGAGATTCAGAGCTTGCTAGCCTCAATGGGACTGGCATGTTGAAATTCATGATTAACCGCGATGCTAATGGGGCAGCAGACTTCCTTGCTAAACAAGGCCTGGAGCAGGCCTCACACTTTGATGCTTCTTCCTGGAGACAAGCCACTGTTCGCCTAAGGAATGTTGATCTTGGCTAAGCATAATGGAACGTAGAGTGCCATGTGCTCAACTTTTGTGCTTTGAAAGTTGCTTGGGAGATGCAATGACTTTGGAATGTCTCAACAAAAATTAAAAAAAAAAAAACACAGAAAAAAATTGGACATTGAATAAAAATTGACGTTGTTGTCCTCTATAAAAATTGACGTTGTTGTCCTCTGTAAGCGTCAGACTTATTAACTGTTGACGCTGACATGACATTACAGGGCTGCTTGCTTGTGAGTTCGCTTTTGGTGGGTGCTCACCGTTCAAAATTTTAACTTGAATAATTCAGATTTTAAGATTTATTTTTATATTTTTATTTTATATTTATTATAAAAATTATAAATTTTTAATGAATTTATTTTATTATTAATTTAAACAATATAAATTTAATCTAAATAATTTAATTTAATATCATTTTTTATACTTTTTATAAAGGAAAAACATAATTTTAAGTCTTTGTATTTTGTTCACATTTTGTCATTAGTCCCTATACTTTTTCTTAATCTTTTTGGTCCCTATAATTTTACTCTTTATTATTTTATGTCTCTTCAAGATTTTCATACTTTGTTTGTAGAAAGACTTAAAATAATAAAAAAAATAAAAGTATAGAAATCAAAAACATTAAAAAAAAGCATAGGGACAAATAACAAAATGTGAGCAAAGTACAGGGACTTAAAATTATTTTTTTTTCTTTTATAAATTAACTATCCAAATGTATTTTAGATAGTTTACATTTAAAATTTTTAAATTGTAACTTTTTCTTATTTTTTTAAAGTGTCACTTTAAAGATTATTTTTCATTTTAATATTATATTTACTAAAATAAAAATATAAAAAAATTTTAAAAAATGTTTATTATTAAATCTAGATGCTTCAAAATATATCTGGATAGTCAATTTATAAAAATTATAAAAAATTTAATGTTAAATTAGACCATCCAAATTAAATATGTACTGTTTAAATTGATGATAATATGAATTTATTAAAATTTTATAGTTTTTTATAATAAATATAAAATAAAAATATAAAAATAAAATATGGTTCAAACTGCTCATCAAGTAATGGACACCTAAACCAAACGCCTTGTTTGTTGAGGAGAATTGATATGTACTAATAATTGTGATGGAAAGACTTGGAAATATGGAAAAACTTTTTAGAAAGTGAAACTTCTGACATTTACAATTCAAGAAGGAAAGCACCACAAACAATAGGCCAGTCTGCGTTGATTTATAAGTTTCATCTTGTACACCCACCATCAGACTATCACCTACTAGATCCTGATCCTTCTTCAACAATAATCTCTTCATTCAGAGTCCCACCAAGCTTTGTCTTCTCTGCTTTGTTTAGCATCTCTATCAAATACTCGAGGCCCAACATCACATCTCCCATGGATGGCCGTTCATTCCCATTATTATCTAAGCATTTCAATGCAATCTTTGTGTATACCTTTAAGCACTCTGGAGTCACGCTTTCCCTCAAGAATGGATCCACCGTGTCATAAATCTGATTCTCATCAACACATCTTCGAAACCACTCTACAAGGTTTTGTCGTTCCCTCCCCACAGCACGGAGAATAGGAGGCCTCCCACACAATGCCTCCAGCAAGAGCACACCAAATAAGTACACGTCTGACTTATCAGTCAATACTTGCAACGTATAGTATTCTGGATCCAAATAACCAATGCTTATGTTAATGTTAGATCTTGAAATACCTGAGGGTCCTACCTTTGATAGTCCAAAATCAGAAATCTTGGCCATCCAATTTTCATCCATTAAGATGTTTGTCGACTTGACGTCACGATGAATGATTGCATGTTTTGCCCCTGTATGTAGATAATGCAATCCTCGAGCAGCACCTAGGCAAATCTCGACCCTTTGTGTCCAAGAAAGTGGCTGGTTATTAGAATCATAAAGATGCTCACGAAAGGTCCCACGAGCCATGAACTCGTAAACGAGGATCATCTCATTGTCATCTTTGCAGTAACCAATGAGAGATACCAAATGATGGTGACGAAGTTGTGAGAGCAATTCAATCTCAGTCTGGAATTCTTTGAGCCCTTGTTGTGAACCTTCTTTGAGCCCTTGTTGTGAACCTTCTTTGAGCCGTTTGATTGCCACTGAAACTGAACCATTGTCAATGTGGCCCCTATAAACATTACCAAACCCTCCAACACCAATAATCAAATTATCATCAAAATTATTAGTGGCTGCTATAATCTCATCTAATGAAAAGCAGCGACTCAAGTCAGATAACAAAAATGAGGATTTATTTGTTTTTGATGTCAATGTTGGTTCATATCCCCATCGTGAATTCCCTTCGTTGATTACACCTCTAGCCAATAATCGATAGAAAATGAACAAAACGATGAGAGAGAGAAGAATGAAACTGGAAGCCGCCCCGACAACTATAGAAATTACCCTCTTTTTTGGTGGGTTTTTAGATGCCTTCGGAAGTAGTGGGGGAGAAGGAAGTTGATCAGGATTGGCACCTCCGAGATTGTATTTGAAGTCACTTATCTTCAGAATTTCAATACCATTCAATAAAACGTCTCTGTAAGTGCTTCTTGCATATGGGTGTGGTTGCAACTTAATTGTTAGATTCAGTTTCTTCAAGCTTCCTTTGCCCTGCATGGACACTGCATAGTCCCTATGGACAGGAACCAAAATCTGCTTGCTACTCCATATCATTACATCCGCGATATTTTCCACCAAAGCATCATCTATGAAAATTTGGAAAACTCTGTCTCCAACATTTTGAATGTGTTTGTCAAACTCACAAAAATGCAATCTCACCATGTAAGTAAACTCTGAGTCCACTTGAAACTCCCAGGTCACATTAAATTTGGATGTTTCTTTCATCCCGTAGTTTCGAGCAGTCTTGTATACTTCATCTGGTGCAAAATAATTTTGACCATCTTCGTGTGTTAGACTCTGATTGCCAAAAGCTGCTGATACACTGTGTGGGCGCTCCTTCTCTAAGTATGGATTATCTGGGTCCCAAGTTCTAAACATGCCAGTATCTTGATTGGGAGCCATCTGCCTTCCACCAACATTGATTCTGTACACTGTCTCAAGAGCACTTTTGTTTTTGACAGGAAACTGGATGGTTCCGCCATCTTGCAGCATAGCCTGTGGGTCATCAAGTCTAGTGTAGTAAAGATAGGAGGGCATAGAGACGACCTCGATCCCATTGACGAAGCATAGGCGTTTGGACGAGATAGGCTGGGCGTGAAGGTTATCATAAGCTCCTCATCGGGGTCAACAACGTTGATGCAGTACTCTAGTACAATGGTTTCTTCGTCATAGTAATCAGCGGTGATTGAAGCATTGAAGTCCTTGAGAAGAGTGTGAGTGCCTGCTCTGACGGAGAAGAGAGAGTCAGTGCGAAGGAAGTTGGGGGTGTAGGAATATGGGTTAAAATAAAGGCGAATAAATTTTTGGCCACCGGTGTTCACAGGAAACATGTACAAAAATTCAGAGCGAGAGAGCCGTGTGGTGTTGTAAGGGATTCTTTGGTCATAGGGAACACTGGCGATTATTGAGTTGTTGCTGTTAGAGGATTCGATCGGAGAGAATCGTCCAGAACCTATGTCTCCGGTCCACTTCCGGCCATCTACAGAAGAAAAATCACCAGAGCTGCCACAATTGACGGCAAAATAATCATGAGGAGTGTAGGAGGCGATGCAGGTAATGAAAAGGATGTATATTTGGATGAATAAAAGAAAGGACAAAGCTTGCATTGGTGGGTTAGTCATACTGGAGACACCTATCCCGGTGAAGCTCACCACAATCAACGATTACAGCGAAGAAGCGAGAAGTTGGATTTGAATCCCACGCGTGTCCTAATTACACGTATTGGATGAGTGTCTCCACATGTCCAAATCATATGCTCTTAATACGATCAACGATTTTAAGAAACTTAAACACTGAATTTGAATCCCTTTTTTTGGTCGTGCCTGAATGCCTTCATTATTCAGTGTCGAGATGAAAGAACATAGACGCGGACGACTTTCAGTGTCCCAAATCCGACAACACCCATCATCTTCCTTCGGCCTCAGCATTAACGCCCTTGACTTTGGAGGGTTTCCAGATCTGAAAAAACCCACCAACTCAGCATCAAGCTAGCGCTGTCTTCATCTGAACAAACTAATAAAAGATCATCAACGCTTATTTCTCAGTTCAGCCTTGGTAGGAACTAAGACTGATTGAGATTCACATGCACAGACAAAAAGCGTCATGAAGCTAAATTCAATTTGTTGGTATGATTCATTTGCATAAATGGAAGATGCAGAACAGAGCACACAACATCCACAATGTTAACTAGAGGGGACTTTTATTATTTACTAGGAAAAAGGTCCATGTTCATGGCCGTCGACGAGACGGAAGAATAGGACACAACAACGTTGCTGGAAAGAAAACTCCACTTGGCTGGATTGCAAAGGAACACAGAGCATAGCAAAATAGATGGCGTACAAGATGATTGTTTAAGAAAGTTGGGGGGGGGGGGGGGAGAGAGAGAGAGAGAGAGAGAGAGAAGGATTAAGTGAATGCCGAATTTGACTATGTAAAATCTTTGCAGCCATTGACTGTGTTAAAAGCATACACACTCATCCAATGCCTGTTGCTAGGACACGCATTGGATCCAAATGCCGAGAAGTTAGCTTGTCTTACATCCATGCTTTTATTTTATATTTTATAGTTTTTTTTTTTTTTACAAGGCTATATTTTATAGTTGTTATTGAAAAAACCAGAAAAGAGGCGGGGGGAGAAGCGATGGAGCTAGATTGAAAGACCTTATAAATAAATAAGGAAAATACTTTTGTTATTGTTATTATTATATCACCTGGCCAGTACAGTTACTATTACATAGCTGATCATTAATTTGTTAATCAATATCAAATTAGCATTTGCTTATTTATATAATAGTTAAAATATATTTTTGATTTCTAATTTTACAAAAGATTTAAATTTAATGCATTAATTTTATAAAATATTTATTCAGTCATTTAACCCTAACAGGCTAACACTATTAATTTTAAATGGTTATTTTTTTATCAATAATTATTATTTAAAAAAAATTCAATTTAACATGTCAATATTTAAAAATATTTTATTAACATTTAAAAGTTAAATGTAAGACTTTTTTGTGAATAAAACTAACAGTGATAGAATTAAATGAATAAAAAAATTTATAAAATTAAGGGAATAAAATTAAATTTTGTGTAAAGTAATTAAAAAACTAAATCTATAACTTAATTTTAAATAATTTAACATATTTATCATAAAATAAAGATTGAAGCCCTCATTTAGTCATTTTGACCGCCCCCACCCGGCGGCGCCTGCCAGGAAACTACGTCCAACGTAACACGAGGGTGACAATTTGTGGCCAATGGATAAATGGGAAATTAAATATCTTTGTCCCCACATTTTTAACTCATTTTGAAATACTCCCAACTTAGCAGTTTATAAAATATTTTTTGTTAAAATTATATATATTAATAAAATTTATTCAATATATTTTATTTTTTTATTTTTTTAAAATATAAATTATAAACTTTTAAAAATACTTTTCATTTAATATCATCTTATTTATGAAATACTCTATCCGTTTAAAAATGTAAGGTAATTTTAACCGAATCTCACCTCTCAATAAAGTAGTTACCTACTTTCAAATTAATCCTAACTTTTCATATTTACCCTTATTAAATATCCTATAATAAATATAAATTTATTATTAATAAAGGTACTTTTTTTTTAAAAGAAAATGATTACACCTTAAAAGACTAAAAATGTCTTATATTTTTTAACATCCAACTTCTAAAAAAATGCCTTATATTTTTGAACTAAGAGCAAGGTACGTAAAATCGGATCGGTCATTAAATCGGTCATGACACTGGGTCACGGGTTAGTAGTTCAATCGGGGTTGAACCGGGGGTTGAACCGATGGCAAATTGGTCATGATTAAAATAATACAATTTAAATAAAAAGACATTAATTATAAAAACATTCAACCAAATCCAACCACTCAAAAGTCTAATAATAATAAAATACTATATTTTTGGGCTTAGCATGCTCTGTCTCTAATTTTTCATTTTTTGACTTTAATTTTACTTTTTTTTGTTATCTTATTTCCGAACTCAGAGCTCTGAAAAATTAAAAATAAAAAAAATAAAAAATGACATCATTTTGGGGTAAAAGTTTGAAAAAATAATAACCCGGTTAACCCAGTCAACCTACCGGGTTGACCGGGTTATACCGGTTCACTCCCTCACCGAGTTGACCGGGTTATACCGGGTTGAACTTGGGTTGATCGGATTATACCAGTTCACTCCCTCACCGAATTAAGGGTAAACCCAGACCGGACAAGGGATCGGGTCACCGGTTTTTGGGTTGACCCGGCCGGTCCGATCCGGTTTTCAATACTATGACTAAGAGAGTATTAAATTAAAAATGATAAAAAATAATATTAAAACAAAATATAATTAATGAAACATTATTTTTATTAAAATATCTTATATTTTAAAATACCAAATCATTTTTAAAAATATCTTATTCCTTGTACTTAAACTTTAAACAACTCCATGTACGTACTTTATACGGTTAGCTTCGTCGGTCCGCAAGTTTTCAAAAACAATATAAGCCCCTAAATGGCGTTCATTTTAGCTTATATATGTGGCTAGACAGAAAATGATGTGGCAGGTAAGTGTTCGATACATGAGATTAAGAAAACACCAAAGAAACTAAAATTGCTGGTTTTAACAAATGAAGCTGTTTGAAGAAGGCTGATTCGAGAAGACGGAAGACAGGGCTGTGAGTGGCGGGCAAATTAAGAAAGTTTGATGCGGTGGTGTGTTCATGTGATGTAGGGGGTATATATTATTTTTTATTTTAAAAATATATATTAGATATATTAATTATATTAATATAATTTATACTTATATTAATTATATTAATTATAATTTCAATACTTGCAATTCTTATATAAAACTAAAGATTTTTATATTAATAATTTTAATGACATAGAGTAAACATGATAATATCTTTCTTTATAATATATTAATCATATTAATATAATTTATTCTTATATATGTCTATTTAATAACTTTTATTTATATCATATTTCTTGTTTTATTTGCAGAAGAGTAATTAATTTAGTACATTTCAACTAAAGTAGAAGAATAATGATTTGATGTTGTGTTTGGCTTGCCTGTTGTTGTTGCTATTATAGCCTAGAGATCACTTGTAATTGCTATCATATTGTATAGTTGTGATTAATGTAATTCAATAATTGACTTTAAATTATTGTGATTTATGTACTTGCATTGTTTTGATTTTAGACTTAATAAATTATATGATTCAAAATTTTAACGAATATTATTATTCAGATTTTTTTTCGATGTTGTCCGATTTATTGGGACAGTGGGACGCCTCGATCTCGTCCCGATCCCATCCTGATTCCTAATGGGATGGGATGAGACATGAGACAAAAATTCAATCTCAATTTTTTTTTTCAGGATAGGACACGGGACAGGGGTGTCTCGCTCGTCCTGTCCCATAAACACCCCTAATGTGATGCTTTTCTAAATCATAGCTTATTATATATCAACTAATTTTTAAGGATAATTAATGATAATTTTAATCCATTGAGTTTACTTCAATTAAAAATTTTACTTCTAAAATTTAAATTTTATCGATTTGATTTATTATGATTTCTTAAAGAATATTAGTCTTTTAAGTTTTAAAATATAAATTAACATAAATTAACTCTTATTAATCTATGTGCACTATATTGATGACTCAAATTTTTTTTATGAAACTTAAATCAATTTAACTTTTATTAATTTAATCCTTTTATATATGTATGTTGCATTTTGTTCTTTTCTTTTTATTTTTCTTTTTCAAATTTTTGTATAAATTCTTTTCCTATCTAAATAGTTATACTTATTTTCATTAATCCACATTGTTACTACTATCAATATTCTATTGTCCATATTAGTAGATTTTAACAATTACTTTCTTTTTAAATAATAAAGACCAAATATATAATCAAGATAAATTTAAGGGAATAAATAAAAACAAAATTAAACTTGAAGGCTCAAATTGATAATTGAGACAAAGTTAAAAGATTAAAAATTTCATTATGGCTCCCTATGTTACTACTTATTTTAGTTTTCAAAATCTAAAATAGAAAATTTATTATGTTCATCCACTTTATATTTTATTACTTAAAAATCTTTGATCTTTTGCTTAAATTTAAAAAGAGTACTTAAAAATATTTACTCCTTTAATAAAACTTTAAAATGTTCATCCTAAACTAAAATTATATTTAGATTTTAGTCTGTCTCTCTTGCGCCATTGATGTCTTTTAATATATTGCTAGGTTTTGGGATTTCTTTTCTCTCTCTCTCTCTCTCTCTCTATATATATATATTAACAGCATGGCTTATTTAGCATGGGGAATGACTTCTTTGAAAAATTCTCAAGTCCCTTTTTGATTCCTGTCTTATAACATCTTTCAACTCTTTAAAATGGTTGGCCTCATATATAAATGTGTCGAGATCAGAAGAATGACAACTTTCATTGTGTCCCTAGCAACTAATTAATCTCATCCAATCTCTCCTCATATAGTAATCAACTCTTATAACTCTAATTAATTTCATATTTCACCAAGTGATCCTCAAGTTTTTGTAAAAGAAGCATACCTCACTGAATTACACTTTAAACAATGACAGATAATTCTTTTTAGATCTTTGGCATGCTTTAGTGTAAACTTAATGAATTCTTAAACTACATCCTAATATTATTAAGATATGCACCTAGCAGACATCAATCTTTTATCCATAATATCAATTCAATGTTAATCATTTAGAAAGGAAATATGATTTATGACTCAATACTAATTAGGACCTTCTCTAATTTTATGTGAGAAAAACCAACCGAAGATAGGAAGAGCAACAATAGAAGAGAAACCCATGGCCAAACCCATATAAATGATGACAGTGATGACCAACGGCATTTTTAAGGTGGTGAACAATAGGGAAAGGCCAAAAGTGGCATTTCATTGTGAAAGGGAGAGGTTTCGTGGAGAAGGGGAGAAGTTTCATGGGAGAAGAGAGAGTTTTGAAGGTTCTAAAGACCTAGCAACTCATGAAAATGATGCATTTGAATAATTTTTAAATGAAACTATGTGGCGGTTGTTTAAAATAACTACTATATACTTTGAGACTGTATAATACACTATTAAAAAAAAGAGCTATATGTAGTGGTTATTTCAATAACCATTTTATAGATGATGCGGGATTTAATTCCAAGCACTATATTATAGTTATATAAAATAACTTCTAAATAGTCTCTAGATCTATATGGTGTGGTTAAAATAATTAAAAACCCATTATCATATAGTCTCCATGTTTTTTAATTTTTTTCCCAAAAAACTATTTAATGGTTATTTTGAAATAACCACTAAATAGTTTCTAAAACTATATAGCGGTTAATTCTAGTAACTGTTATATAGTCTTTTTTGAACTTTTTTTAATGTAGAGATTATTTAGTGGTCAGCTCCATTTTGAAACTATTTAGTTGTTGTTTCTAAATAACTACTAAATAGTCTCATTTAAAATTCTTTCAGTTTCCAAAATCTTCACAGACAGTAGCATTTTAAAATAATCAAACTATCTTTTCCTCCCACAAACCTTTCCCATTCCCCATGAAACAACTCTCATTGATCTCCAAAATTGATTTTCAACCAGACCCAACCTTCCTCTCGCTACAATAGATCTGACCATAGAGAACGTTTGTTTTTTCCAATAAAGGACGGTTGTTAACCATCCTCTATTGCTTAAGCTATACAAGACAATTATAGGACGTTTGTTAAATAACCATCCTATATCAAATTCTAGATTTAGACTAAATTTAAAACCAAATAGACGTTATAGGATGATTATGACCGTCCTCTATATAAGGCCATATAGGACAGTTATGTCCATAATGGTCCTATAAGGCTAGTTTTCTTTTTCCTTAAATAGGGAGGTTCCTTTTCTAACAGACCTACAATACAAAAATAGATATACTCAATAATATTTTAGAATAGCCCAAAAATCATATACACACTACTCAATTCAAAACTATAATGTTTAAAATTTAATTACATCAAAATTATTCTATTTAAAATTCAATGACATAAATCAATTAATTTGAACTAAAATACCAATCCCTAAAATATCTAAACTATATAGTGACAACTAAACTAATCTATTCCTAAACTAACTATATATTATTTGTAAGATCTCACTCTACTAATTAGAATTAATCAATAAAACTCATGGTAATCAAAAGATTAACCCATGAAGACGATTACCAAGTTTTAGTTCAAAATTAAGTGATCCCAAGTTTTCTTAATCAAAATGAATTTAAATCAATTATAATCTTATATATCAGAGTAAAAATAAGTTACAAAAGTAGGGGATATCTTAGAGGAGTGAAAAGAATGAAAACAATTAAAAAATAACTCCTTTACTGTGAAATAAGGCAATATGCTGCAGCTCGTGCACGATGCACCATGGCATGTTGCACAAAATATCAGCAGATTCTGTTGTCATTTGTTCGATTCTTTGTCTAACATTCGAATGACATGATTTAGGTATTTATGGAAAGCTCTTTACATAAACTAGTTAATGGGATGGGTTTCACTTCTAAAATAAGTCACACCAGAAAGTTAGACACTCAAATACATTTTGACCATTTTTCACAACTTTCCCACAACAAGGATGTCCAAAACCTACAACAAGTGTCAAAAGCTTTTCCTACACCTGAACCATATCCATTAGACTTAGGACTATTAGTATAACACATCACACACACTTAAACACCAGTATATCGTAAAGTCACTCCTCAACCTTTTTTTTTTACCAAAAATAGAGGGGGAGGCAAATTTGCTTTGCATTGCATCAAAACCAATTAAAACATGTTCAAAATATTATTTCTACACTTGCACTAGTGTTTTGGCCCTATTGACATATATATCTCTTTATACACAAATACTCAGGACCCAAAATACAATTCAAACATTTTCAATAACAAAATAGTGTAAGTGCAACTATATGCAACCTAAAATTAGCAATTGTATGCTATTACACAAAATAAATAGATACAAGAGGCATACTAAAGGAATACGCAGATTCCTAGGCCTCAGTAGCTTTGTCCTTCTCAGCACCAGAGCTAGAGCCTGAAAAGTATTAAAGAAGAAGGGTAAATTTAGCCACTCAGTAATCAAGGTAAAATATACTTTATGCAGTTATATATCAATTGTAAATCAAACACATGCTTATGAAATCAAGTACTTAGAACATGCTTTAACACATATAATAACTTATTAATCCAGTTATCACATTTTTATCTCACACATGTTGGGAAAATAATCACAAGACACTTAAACATGTGACCATGACCTGATTTATCACACGACTTGCCACAATTTAGATCGTGTGACACGTTGTAAGTTTACATAGGCAATGATCAACCAACCTCATATCTTTCTTATTTCCTTAGACTGAAATCGTGGTTATAATATTGAATAGTGCTCCATTCATGTGATTGGACTACCCAAGATCACCAATCGTGAGGTGTGACTCGACTAAAGATCACATAGCTCACTCTCAAACTATGGCTTCCCCTACTCTCGAATCTCTAGAGTGTCTCATATCCTGGGCTATTCTCCTCATTGAACTGGTAGACATAGCTAGGTTTTAGTTCTTCGACAAATTATAGGATAGTCCTTCGACAAACTGTGGGACAAGGCTATACCCTCGTGCATTGGAGGGTAGCCTAAATACCATATAGATTTTTCTTTACTCCTAATCACTAAGCGAACTCTTGCCCGCTAATCATGCCATAAATGATGTTCACTCATTTTCACATTTTCATTTATTATTTATCACAATCACATGTTGGGTTCGTGATCATGCACTACTCAAATGAGCATCCAATAACATTTCACAAGATTATCCTTACTTATCACACTAATCTATTTCTTTATTAACACGAATGTACCTCAACACAATATCACATTCATCTTCCCAAAACATATACACATCCATAGTTTGAAAACCATCTTGATTTCACACCTCACATTTCAAGCCAAATATGACATTATGGACAATTATGTTTTCAAACATTAGAAATCAATTCATGCATGTAGTGTTCACAACTTTACAATAAACAATTAATTAACATATAACTACCCAAAGTAGGGTTCCCTTGGTTACCTTAAACATTTGAGAGGCAAAGGTCTACCCCTCAATGTAATAGCTTCCAAGCTTAAATTCTCAAGCCAAATAGGTGTCCAAGAGCTCAATCCATAATTTACCAAGTTAACTTTCATTAACATTACCCAAACTCAATCATTCAACTCTTATTTCTCACTTCTAAATTGCTCAATACCCACTTTACATGAGTTTGAGCCTATTCATTAGGTTTATTAATTATCTTTAGTCCCCAATAACATTAATAAGCCACTAAACTTCCATTAATGGCATCACACTCTTCCAACAACCCACATTAATACAAATTTTGGATATTTATGGTGTCCAACAACTCAAGACACTAAAATTCATTATACATAGGTTTAGATACTCTAATCTACTCCTATTTAACTCTAGTTGAGCCAATAGATTCAAACCCATAACTTATAAGGACTGAAAATTAACTTCCACTATTAAACCTTAACCATAAACTCATAAATGTGGAAGAGATGGGGAGATTTGTAACTCCCTAAGACTAAACCATAAATTTTCCCTTACTAAAGCACGTTTTGACTCCAAATTATAGCAACCTAAGGTTTAACCCTTAAGGATTACAAAATTGTAAAGTTTTATAAAAAGAATTTCTCAAAATTCTTTTAAAAGAAATCCCAATTTCAATAATTTAAATCTCAAACATTATTTAATAAGTTTGTATCAGAGTTTTAAAAGTCAAGCAGAAGCTTGAAAATCAATTGGGACCCAAAATAATGAGTTTTTAAACTCATAAACAAATTTTATGTAGAATATGTCATGTGCACTACAGCTTATAGCATGTGCGCCACGGCTCATCTTCTCTGTGCCATGCACCGCAATGTGAGGCACCATGTGCCGTGGTGTATTGCACAAAATTTGACAACACCAATATTGTCATTTGATAGCATAGGGAGTGAACTTTTCATGCGTCCCAAATCTCTATCCGACGTCTGATTAAGGTGGTTTCAATGTCTACACGGAGCTTTCTCCTAGCTTTAGCTAATGGAACTGGTTTCACACTCAAACTCATTTTCTATAAAAGTTGGATATCAAAACTTATTTTGATCACTTTTCACAAAATTTCACAAATAGGATGTCCCAACTCAACCATATGTGCCAATAGCTTACACCTACCATCCGACCACACTCAATGGGCTCTTGCAAACTCATGCAATGCACCACACATAATCAAAAAATACTTATATCACAAAATCACTACTCAACCCCAATTTCACAAAACATAAAGGGGGAGGAAATGTTGCACAAAATCATCAATTTAATTCCAAATCCTTCAAAATACATATGTTTTTACTTACACAAGTATTTCGGCCCTACCCATAGGTTTACAACAAAAACTCTCTAACCTAGGGCGCAAAATACACTAGTTATACACAAAATCATGCAAGTAGTGTATGAATCATGTCAAATAATCCTAGTTGGAAATTACATTAACAAATACACATGAAAGTAACAAAATAGAGGCATATAGAGGATTACTCTACAATCCTGGGCCTTTGTATGTTTTCCTCTACTCAGATCCGATGAGTTAGGTTCTAAAAATAGTGAGAATTGAGGGGTAAGTACAACTACTCAGTAACCAAATTTCACTTAACCTATAAAGTTGCATGTCAATTGTAAATATATGCAATTAGGTAAATAAGCACAAATAAGACATAATACTCGGCCACGATACACAAAACTAACAACCATGTGACTGGGCTTGCCACAAAACACTTTATCGTGTTATTTCATAAAATATAATATAGGGTCATAAAAATAACAACCATATGCCCTCAACACATATCAAACCACAAAACTAACAACCATGTGGCCAGACTTATATGCATGATTATATGCCAACCTTATATCCTCCTGTTACCTCCGACATGAAACCGATGGCTATCACATGGTTACGTCCTTCACAGACTAACCTAACCTTTCAATTGTAAGGAGCTACCAGACTAGGGTTAACTCACTCACTTATATAATCTGGTTTCCCTTAATACTAACAACCATAGGGTATCGTACCCTTAATCTAGCCTCCTCATGAATCGGTGGAGACTAGTTAGGTTTGAGTCCTTCATAAAACAAGTGGGACAGTCCTGAATCAACCATGGGATAAGGGCTACCTTCCAATTTCAACGGTCGGTGCTAAGGCTAGCTCCCAATTCCAACTGTCACTACCAATACCACATGGATTTAAATCAATCTACTCCTTTCCCTAGGTGAACTCCTACCAATGATCATGCTAAGCACATTTATGACATATTATGCATTTTAATATAAATTTATGGCAAACAATCTCATATACTCATTTTAAATTACTCTACACATTCAACATATTATATATCACAAATTTTCACTTTTGTAACAACATGCTACAAGTAAACTTTTAAATCACAAGTAAGTGGCATAATCAACATTTTCTTTTCCAAAATCATTTCATAAGTCAAACATTGCTAGCATGCATCATACATTTAAATCATTAATTATATTTCACAAACACAATTAATATTCAACCATAAAAGTTAAGTTTCCCTTGGTTACCTCAAACCTTTAAGAGGTCAAAGGTTTACCCCTCACTATACCAACTTCCCAAAGCTTCAACAAACTCAAATGGTGTAAAAAATGAATCTTAGTACATCCATACCATAAGAATACCATCATTGTCTAAATCTTAAAGATTTATCAACATCTAACTTCACACACTCTATTTTATTAACTCATAGTCACTACTCATTCATACCCAATGGGCTCTTTAAATTTTATTAATGCATATTATCATTAACAACACCTCAAACCATCATTAATGCACATAAACCTCTCCTAACTACCTCATAAATATCAATTTTTGAATAATAAATGCTCCCATGGACCAACCACTTCCAAAATCATCAATGTGGTGTTCCAATACCTTAAACAACTCTCATTATTCTCATTCTAACCAATGAAATCAGTCCTATAGTCTTATAGACTGAAAATCCACCTTTTAACTCAAAACCTACCATAACTCATCATAAATGAAGGAGAGAAAGGAAGAATGAGGCTTACATTACCTACCTTGGGTGTTTAAGAGCTTTGAAATGTCAATAATGGGAGCTAATAAGCATGCCTTAGTAGAACCCTGACGTTCTCTTCATTTTCTTCCTCTTCTCTCTTTTGTTTTCTCACATAGATGCGATTTGATTTATTAAAAATTTTGCCTATGTACTGCAATGCACGCTGCCTTCCACCGCGGTGCATGGCACAAAGGAGCCTGTTAGTCAAATTTGTCTCTGTGCACTGCAACAGACTGACCATGTGCTGCGGCATCTAGCATAGAGGATAATTCTTCACTTTTTCTTTCCCTTTCCTTGCCTGGGTAGCCCACCATTATTCCAGACCCACTTCTAAGGCTGAAATCACAATAATTACGCCAAGTTAAGCCCCTTTGACCATACACATCATTAACTCACTAATTACCCTCATTAGGTTAATATAACAGGATTAAATTTTCCTAAATGTTACAAGATTAGTGAGTGTGGTACTTACCTTGGGTGTTTGTAGCTTTTAAAATACTCCTAATGTCATCCAAGAGTGAACCCTAGTAGAACTTGGCACGTCTCTCCATTTTCCCCTTTTTCTCCTTTCCATTTCTGTCTTAATTTTGAGACTGATAAACTGTAGAAAATGACCATGCACCACGGCAAACGCAGAATGCACCGTGGCACATGGCACAGAAAGGTCTTCATTTCACATTTGAAGTGTTTGTCCATTACAGCAGATGCTCTTCATGCCACAATGTGTGGCACAGCAATATTAACCCTCCATTTTCTTCTCCTTTTGATGCCTGGGTAGCCTAACTTAATACCGAACCTACAATTGGGGCTGAAATACAATCGAATATGATTATTAGACCTCCTTGGCCACACACCACTATAATTTACTTAATTTTTCTAATTAAGCTTAGTAAATTAGGGAATTAAAAACTAGGATGTTGCATTATCACCTCGTGTTAGATATGATCCACTTTTCATATGCATATTCACTCTACTCTTAGATGATTTCATTACCATGGGTATCTTTAAAATGAGGAGTAGCATAGTCTGGATAATATTACAACATACATGATAATGAAGTTAGTTGATGACAATTAATATTCATTATAATATAAAAATAATTGATAAAAAATGATAGATACTGTGAGGGGGATTATAAGCTGCCCATGAGTGATGATGTCATTAGCATACCTCATCACACAGTAGCTACAATCATGATTGTTGTTGATATAAAAAAATGAAACAATTGAATAATTGGTAATAATTTAAACATACTTATATTACATTGCACTCAATGGCATCCTTGTATTCCTTGAATGACCTCTTATTCAGAAGATTTACATTAATGCGATATAGCATAATAGCCCTAATATAAGGAAGATAAACATGTTAGAAAGGTAGAAGTTTGGAAAAAAAATAAAATAATAATTACCAAATATACTTGCCTATTGAATAGCTTCATCATATTCGGTCGGTTAGTTAGATCCCTACTATAAGGAGTTGGATCTAAATAATACACTTTTGGAGCTTTGGGATCTACTGGCTCAATCATAATAAGCATCTAGTATCCCTTGGGACAATTGGATGATGTGTGTTACAATTGAAATTTGAAAAAGATAATGAATTGCAATTAGGGCATTAGAAAACTAAGTAACTCACCCATTCAGATAAGGAATAAAAAACAACATCCCTTTTGAAGCTGATCTTTCCTTGAAATACGTAGTTGATGTTTAAGATTGCTATTGCAAATGCTTATCCTTCTGATTACCTTCAAAACTTGGGAACTTATAGGGATTGACAAACATAAACCTCAATCCCAAGTTACTAGGGATGATGAAGGTATCGTACAAGTACCTGAATGAAGAAATTGACATAAGTAGATATGAATAAAAATAATAGCTAGAACTGTGAATGGGAAGAGTAATTAAGTACCTCATATAAATGTTGATTGGTCTGTAGATGACCTCATTGCGCATTAAGACAGTATTGATAATGTCAAAGTCAATGATCTCAACAACCTCTTTTCAATACATGTCATCATTTGGCAGTACAAATTGTGCCACCATGTACTTTGTCACACCCCAAAAATAGAGGTTGACCGGCACAGGATGTGGACCATATCACACATCCCTTAAGCCCTAAATTGAGAAATCTTCTCTGTTTTTTTTAAACATAGTTGAATTTGTACTGAAATTTCAATAGAATCTTCCTAGTAATTAGGATCTTCCAAAATTTTTTTTTCTGTCAATATTTTACACAAAATATAATATTAATCAGGAACTCAACTCCTTCCAACCAGCAAACGACATATACCATAATAGAAATTTAGCTATAAGCTATATGGAGCTAACTAACCTTACTTTCAAAATAAAATACATCAGTTCAAATGTTTATGTCAAAAGGAGATAAAGTGAAATGCCACCACCCAGATCAATTTTTCGCCCTTTTAAATGTCAACAGTAGGATCAGTGCCCGTTAACAAATCTGAGACCAAATAAGTTTCCAGTGAATAGCATCCCAACAATAAATAACTAAATATGTATAAAAAGAAAGTTTAACATAATTATGTGTGTTAGAAATAAAAATTTTGTGCAAACAAATATATAATAAACTTCGTCAAAAAGGACTTATGTAACTTTAAATAAATTCTTGATTCATTAAAATATCATATTAAATGTCATTATCATGTACTTCCAATAAAGCAAATAATTGCATAAAATAATTATAAACTCATAATTATAGGGACTTATCAGAACAAATAACAAACGTGGACACACAGTCCACGGGAATAAATAACCAAACGCGGCTTATGCCACAAAGACAAACGTGGACACACCAGTCCACGAGGGTAAGTAACCAAACGCAGCCGAAGCCACGAAACAAACATGAACACACAGTCCACGAGGGTATTGCTAACCAAACGCAGCTTGAAGCCACGAAACAAACGTGAGTACTATGCTCACGAATAACCATCCCTCCGTTTCACGTGCGTTGGCCATTGCACGGGGCTAGCACCTCCTATACACACCCTGCTAGCTAGGTGTACCATGGCGCGCCAAGGGCTAATGGAACTGTCGTTAACAACCAGTGTTCTATATAAAGTCCCTTTTTAAAACCATTTTCAAACATGCGAGAAAATCATCACTTTTAAGATACAGTTCTCATTCTCAAAATCAAACTCGCATGAATACTTTTAAACATTAAAACTTGCCAGAAGCAAATTTCATATCCAATGCTCATGCTTGCATTTATTGAATAATCAAAAATTTCAAAGTCGAACTCGCATGAATCATTCTCTATATCAATCTAATATTTGATAAAATAAAAATCTCATAATCAAAGTCCAAACTTAATTTAATTGATCAAATAATATTTCAAATTTGATAAAGCTAATTTCTCAAAATAAAGTAATGTTAATAAACAAATATCCAATAATCGCATTAATACTATTAAAATGATTTCCAGAAAAACGTAATATTCTGGTAAAAGAAATTTTGATTAAACAAATCAGTTGGGACGCTATCCACTTACCTGAAAAGCTAGCAAGATGAAAATTCACTCCTTTTGAACATCTCTCAGTTGCCTTTTGGCTACTCTAATTACCTAAATAAGAAGAATGAATAACTTTATTTAATGATAACTCCACTTCATATACTACCAATAAAAGTAATCAACCTATTATCTTATCTAGAAATTATCAAATTTTTCTAAATCAGTATTTGTCCCTAGCCCAGCAACCATATTTAAAATATTTTATTTCTTTCTCTAGCTAGCCAATAATGATACCCTTATGTTGCACTCATACCATCCTTCTTGGTAACGAGTAAATAATTTATCATTGATAATCATCAACCATACAATGCCCCAATATCTAGTTTGTCTCACAGTAGCTTCACAGTCAAAATTCTTCACCAAACTCAAGTAAATGCCATAAATAATTAACCTCCAAACCAAATATGTCCCTTTTCTCTTCCAACTGCCTTATCATATACAATAAAATTTTATTAGGCTTCCTACAAATCCAAAAACTTCCTCCCAACATTGCCACAACCTTACATAGATATTTCAAACATCAATACATAAATAGAAATTTGGTACTTGAATTATTAATGAAAATATTCTCTTTAAAACCTCTACTTCTAATTTCAACTTTCTTTCAAGCATTTTTGCAAAAATTTTATATGCATCCAAAATCAAATAAATACTAAACCTCTTCCTCAATTATTATGCTTCCCAACATTTTTCCAAATATCAATATATAGATGAAACAAGCTCCTCAAATCCCCCTCCTTTTTAACAGGAAAAATAGCTTTTAACTTTAAAAGTAAAACCCAAACTCACATTCATCTTCATTAATCATAACCCAAAAAAAAAACCATACTGGAATTATTTAATGAAAATGTTTAACTAAGTTTTAGATTTCAGATTAATCCAATCCCCTCCCTGCACAATCATATACGGTAGTTGAATAAGGGAAAATTCACAACCATTTTTCACACACACACACACACACACACACATATTTCAATGGCAACTTAGGATTAACCAAGCTTCTCCTTCAACATAAATCCACTTTAATGCTCAAATAAAATTAAATCTCCATTCACGTTACTTTCAGCAGCAAAGAAAGGAAGGAGAAAATTCTATAATCTCAGCCAACAATGCACACCAAGCAACAAGGAAGAGGAGGATTGAAATGCCTAACCTTAGATCATTAACGACACATAAAGGAAGGAGAGAGAGGGAAGATAACAGCACCGAATAGGGGAAGCATGAAGGAATTACAGTTTTAACGAAGATGCCAAAGTAACGACAGAAAATGGCCAAACACTTACCGGAACCACCTGCAATGATGGATGGACAAAACTCCAGTAGCGACGGCGATGAACAGACAAGTTGGACGACTAGCTAAGTTGAGCAATTTGTGACGCAAAATAGGGGAGACGACAGTGGTGATGTGAAGCATGGAAGGAAGAATTTCGATGCCCCCACAGCCATAGCCACACCCACAAATGCAGCAGCAACTTGAAGCAAGAAGAAGGAAAAACCATCGCATAAACAGAGAAGAGCAGAGAAGAAAAAGAACAGTCGACGACGCGGATGAAGAACGGACGAACGAGTTAGGCAAAGATTACCAATAATGAACGCTGTGAAACAAGACGGAGAAGACGACGCATGGACCCTTAGCATTAGTCGATCATGGTGATTGTATACCCAAGTCGGTGGACATGCTGGAACGAAGAAGGACAGAGATGAAAGTTTCCAGAATTCTCTGCCTCTCTCTCGTCGGCTCTCTCGTTAAAATGACAGAGGAAGAAGAAAATTTGACTTAAAAAGGGAGGATTGAGAAAATTACAAGGATGAACCCAAATTTTTTTCTTTTTATATTATAAGAGACAAGGTATTTTTCTTTCTGTTTTTGTCTTTGTTTTGTTTTGTTTTTTTTTTTTAAATTTTTTTAACCATAATAAAATAAAATTAGCCTACTACTTAAGAGAATTTGAACTTTGAATCTTCCTGTAAATTGCTGGCTTAAATTCTAATAAATAACCACCATCTATTTGTTAAATTAGAACAATTAAATAAAATATCAATTAGTAGAGAAATTTATTAAATTCAAAATTTAGAGTCATTACATACTTGGCCAATTACACATACTTTGCTAGCATATTTTGATTTGTCTTTGGAAAAGGAGAAGGAACATCTACTAGTGCTAGCTTAGAGGTCGATAGTTTATCAATTTTTAATAGTTGACTTGATTGTCTGGGGGTCATTCCTTTTGGACTAGGTACTAATTAACATCAATTATTAGAATTTGAATTGACTATAATTGGAATGTGAATTGAGATAGTGTAATTTAATGGCATACTTATAGTGGAGTTTCTTCTACTCCCAACAAAACAAGATGCTTAGCCCACACAATATAAGACCCAACCGCATTTGCTACAATTTTTAACTCATAATTTTGTTTAAGCAACTTGTAATTGGTATCATCAGGCTTAATAATAAGCCCTTTCACCCATCGTTCAAGTATAGGCTCATAGTAAACCTATTACCCTGAGACATTGTACATTTTCCTTGTGGCAACTCTATGTCTACTTGGGCTATCTACTCAGAACATACTGTAATGTCCTCCTTGACATTATTAAGACAACGCTCATACACATTGTTGTGATAATTAGGATTAAATAAAATCCCATAAAGAAGTTATCACAACTCAAGGGTTTAAAGATAATTAGTTTAAAACATTTGGATCCTAAGAAAATCCTTTTTAAAATATTATTTGAGCTCAAACCATGGTTGAAAAAAATCAATTTAGAACAAATATGAAAGCATGGAAATCAAATCACATCGAATTAGGCTAAAACAAGCCACTTTTCAAAAATTCTGGCCTATCCACCATGGCAAATGGCATAGAGGGATGAGTCCCTCGAAGGCCTCTTGCGCCGCGGTGCGTACCTACTATCATGATAGCATATTGCTATCATGACAGCCCTCCGAACTTTTAGAGCGCACCATTTCATCATCCGATGTCCGATTTGAGTGGTAAGTGTTCACACGAAGCTCTTTAAGCCCTCTAGCTAATGGCACTAGTTTTACACTCAAACAATTATCCGTTTAAAAGATAGACACCCAAACCTAAAATGGTTTGTTTTCACCTTAAAACACACACAATGGTGTCCAACTCACAATACTAAATGCCATTAGTCCCAGAGACACTTTAACTACCTTAAATAGACCACACACAATATGATAATTCATTTATATCACACAAATAAGCAATTATGTTCAAAATGATCATCAAACCCCCATTTGACAATAATATAAAGGGGTGGATTGTATTTAGCACACACATCAATTTGGTCATTTTAGGCTTATAATTTACTTCAAATTCATCCCTTGTAATTCTAACTTTGCCCAACACACACACACACACACAATCCATCACATTAACCTTGGATCAGGATACATACACTTATAACAAAACCATACAAGTGATATCCAAATTAATGTCATGTTCCTAAGTTGGCATTATATATTGACAATATTCATTATAATACCCAAAAAGAAGAAAAGGGAAGAGCTATACAGCTATGCTCTTCACTCTTCAAATGCTCCTTCTTTCTCCTTGCCCTTACCAGAGCCGTCACTTGTAAAATATAACCATAGGTGAGATAAGCATCTCAGTAACTAATATAGTTTATCAAATGTTTATTACCACAAATAACCATGATAAGGTATCAAAACTATAGTAATATCAAGTGTATTATATTTATGAGATAAGTGCATCTTTTCACAACAATTCCATACAATTTCACACTAGCATGATCATCTAACCATCGAACCTCCAATGCTCTCCGACATAAAACCATAGGCTCTCCTGGATCAACCACTTATTGACCCAAGCACACTTTTAATGGTAGAAATACCCGGCCAAAGGTAATCTAACCCACCTATAGACTATGGTTTTTCCCTCTTCACACACTTGTGATAGAGGCATCGTTGACTCCTAACTACACCCTAACGGGTACTAGGGAGTTGCCAGACTATCTAGATATCCTATGGTAATAGTCTCATATAATGCTGCATCGGATGCCCTATGGTGCCAGTCCGATCATATGAATTTTTTACTCACATATCTTCACACACACACATCCCCACATATCTTGGGTGAACTCTCACCCCCTATGATCATGCTTTTTCACACTTATAACTACTTATTCACATTTTCACAACATTTACTTTCATATTATATATATATAGACACACATATCTATTGGAATCAATGACTTTTTAAAAATCCATTTCACAAACCAAATGTTTATGCTAAAAATCATTTTTCAATATCAAATCATGCATAAAATTCTTAAACCACAAATTTATCAATTTGGTTTTACTTTTACATAGTTATAATAGTTAATAAATACAATAAACTATATTGTTACCTCAATCCTTTGTCATACAAAAGGCTTATCGTGGCTCAACGTTAGTTCTACATATTCTATATGCACGATATGGCTTGAGCAATGCTCAATTTACACAATCAAGTGACAACCATTAATTATCACTCCGGATAACTCTGAATTCACTAGTTTTTGAGTGTCTAAAATACCAAATTCCTTTTTTAACAACATCAACAATTCCCAAACACTCTAACCATCCTATCAAATATCCCCACACACTAAAATCAATAACCAATATCCTACATTATCTTAAAATCTTCAAATTATACCTAGGGTTTATCAAAACCCTTATAAAAAATTTTCAATCACCATAAAACTCATAAACTTAGGGTTAGAGGCTTGATTTAACACCCCAAGACCATAAATAAAACAATGAGTTCGGTCTAAATCTAAGGAAACCAAAATCAAAGCTCCCATTGCCCTAAATATCCAGATTTTCGCATAAAAGAGGGAGAAGAGAGAATGTGCAACTTACCCAATGTTGATTCAAGCTTTAAATGCTTCCAAAATAGTCTAGGGATCATGCTCTAGCAGACCAAGAGCTCCTCTCTGTTGCTCTCTCATTTTTCCTTCTTTCTCTCTTTTGTTTTCGATATGTTTTCACAAACTGATAAGTGTTGATTTTGCATATGCACCGTGATGCATTGACATGCCTACCGGGGCGCATGGCACAAAAAGTCCCACTCCATACCAACAAAACTATGATATATATCATTTATATATTAATATTAATAAAATTCAAAGAATATTCACTATCAATATATTTTAATTAAATATATTCAAATTTAGAATTCTATTCATTTTCTAGTTTTAGATTCATATTAACTATACTGTGATATTAACTTTACTATATACAGTAGCATTATATTGACTCACCCGTGCATAGTATGGGAAGCATTAACTTCTAAAAATAAATCATATAAATGTTTGAAAAAATTTTCATTCCATGCCAACAAAACTAAGTAACAAATAACCACATACTTGTATAATTCTTTTCACATTGTACAACATATGAAATAATATATATATATATATATATTGAATGTTAGTTGTTTTTGTCACAGCTCATTTCTAAAGGCATTATTTACATTTTTGGACTAAATAGGAAATAACTTTGAACTATATATGAATCAATTGCATTCAAAATTAATAATTATATCATGTAATACTATTATTAACTAAGCCTAAAAATATTGAATTGAGTGGATTCTTGTATTATCGTATTACAAACTTACAATTTCTTTATAAGTGACATATAACAAAACTAGATTACAAATAATATCCCTTATAATTTATTCCATGAACTTAGGAAAATTTAATTTATCTTCTTTTCAGATTTTATTATATATATATATATATTTAAAAGACTATATAATTTGATTTACTCTTATTCAAATGAAGTGCCTATGATTTAGCTAGAAAACATAATTGTATAAAAGGGCTTGAACCTGTACGTTTGCTACTACTTTCTTATTTCTTAACAACACCTATGTTTGTCTATTGTTTGGATCCAGATTTTTATACCTTCACTTGGAAAAATAATATCTAAAGTTGTAGAGATCCAAATATTATGATCTTGGGCTTTTCGGAAATCTCAAAGTGTTGTTAATAAAAGAAAAATATTAAACTGAACATGTCTCAGCCCAATTTATACAGTTAATTCGTGCAAGTTAATTATTCAGTTTGGACACTTAGCTTATTTCAGAATTCCTATGTAAACTTTGAAAATTCACCATTAATTCTAGAAAACACGTTTTTATGTGATTTTTGATTTGTTTGAAAACTGGATAAGTCTAATATATTAGAAAAATATTTAGCTGAATTTTTCATGGCCCTATTAATACAGTTTTTACGTTGATACCTAATCTCTATTCTGGACCTAATGCTTTATTCTTATTTCTGGACTTGTATATTTGAAAAATCATATCTCAAGATTTACTGACTCAAATAACGTGATCTAAGTATCATTTGAAAGCTTAAAATGTCTATTAACTAGTAATAGAATTTTATGGTTTTTCTAAAAGTCAATATCAACACAAAAACTCTGTTATAAGAAACATACGCATTTTTAACTTACACAGTCATTTATTTACAACTAGGTTGACTTTTTGTGTTTTGGCCATTACAAACCAGTCCAAAATAACTCAACATGGTCCAGAAGCACATTATGTCATATTACAACTGCACCATTTAGAAGTTTACAGGCCAAACTTAAAACACACATACTCTAATATTTACACAAAACTATTTTTAGGATAAATCCATAGATTTCAAACTTCATTAGCTTTTCCTTTGTCTTTACTTGAGCTGGCCCTGACATGGTTAATAAATTTTGGGGAATGAGATTATGAAAATCTCGGTAGCAAAACGTACACTTACTAAAGATATATATATTTGGTCCACATATTTTAATTCACAAACACACATTCAACTTTATGCACAAATATCTACTAGAACAGAATTATGGCAGGAAAAGAGATACTTTCTAGCTTTGCATTTCGAAAATCATGTTACTGCATTTAAAGTATATTATTTACATATATGCAGCATTCATTAACATTAAGCAATTCAACACATGCAGAACCAAATTTATATACTAGAGGAAGTATAAGTTCTGCTACTTTAGATTCTCTAGCTTGATAATATTTCTTCCTCCTTGTTATCCTAGATCACTTTTCTTTTGCTTCTTCTTTTCTCCCTCCCGTGACCTACTCAAGTCTTTCTCACACTCTCACTCTCTCGGTTTTGTTTGTAGAAAGAAAGAAATGATATGAAAGAGTACAAGACTAATGGGGTATATATAGGAGCAATAGAAACGGTGGTCTTTCTTTTCTCATTGACCGAAAATGAATTCTTAAACAAGAAATTCTGCCACCTAATCCATTTCTCTTCCTTCTGATTCTAATTCTATGACACCTAATCTAAGTTGCTGCCACCTAATAAAGTTTTGGCTTCCCTAGTTGGTATTTCCCTCTCTTTTTTTTTAATTATACTTGAATGTAGAGATAATCCACCGAATGATCTATTCTTATATATAAATATATTTTAATCATCTATTCTTATATATTTTAATAGAGTTGCTGCCATCTATTCTTTAATCGTTGACACAAATGAATGAATGAATATATATAATAATAATAATAATAATAATAAAATGAATTTGATGGAAGCAACGTGCTAATCTCATAATAATTTATTAACTAACCTTTAATATCATACATTCACTAACTTTCAATTTAATTGATATTTATTCTATTTGGTTTCACAACTGAAAAAGAGAAGAAATGATTAATCCTTTAATCTACCTCAAATAAATCTCTCAATTTAAAATTATAAAATCAACCTTAACTTTTATGCTTAAAATATTTTCTAAAATATCCAATTTTATAAATTATGTTACTACATAACAAGCAATTTGATAGATGCTAGTTTTAGGGATGTTATAGTTTTCATATTACTTGACACCTCTATAGAAATGACATTCATAATTCATAGTAATAGACTTACATCTATTCTCATTATCTTGCAACAAAATTTTCAATCCTTTATACTTCTTATTTTGAAAAAGCAATGTATAATTATCCATGTGTAAATAAAGGCTTGGATAAGTAATATTCAATTGAGATGGATTGATTGCACTTCCTAACGTTGACTTCGCCTATATCTATCATTAGCTTTGTTCTGAACTTTTCCTTGTTAATTATAATCAGTATATGCTATCCCATGCACCGCACAAGAAGCATATACTTTATGGTTGTTAGAATGGAGCAATAATTTCAAAATTAATTACTTGAATTAATTAAAATATAAATTATTTCATTAGATTTACCGAGGTGCTTGCACAAAATATATGGAAAAAAATCATAGTGCTGTGATAAACTAAGTAAGCAATTGAGATGTGCAAAAACAGTTTTTTATTATGATGATGTAAATGCGACTCAATATTTGTACATGTGAAAATAGAAATACAATTAACAATGTTTGCAGATCCCTTGCTTGAAAATTTAATCAAATTTTTAAAATCAAGTCCTTAACTGTAACTTTTTAACAAAGTAAATTTTGAACCCCACCCCACCAGAAGATAAAAGAAAAAGAAAAGACATGTTCATCTTAAAACAATTGAATAGATAAAACAATGAAAAAGTAAAACACAAAAATCTATGAATACATTCTTTCTAATTAGTGATTTGATATTTCGTCCACTTATTATGTCAAAATGAAGAAAATCTTTAAAAATATCATACTAAGTAAAATTATTCCAAAACTAACAAGCTTCATGTAAATTTAACCAATTTTTATTTCACTAACTCTAATCTCTAGACAAAGCACGATAAAGGTTCATCTGGCTTGTACCAAGATGATCTTCTTGCACCAACTTGTGCAAGTCCTCAAGGCTGCTCCAAATCATGAAATCCCATATTCAACATTAGTGCATACTAAAGTTATAGCACTGATATGGTGTTTGGATGAGATGGCAAAATGGCTCAGAAGACATTCATGTGATGTTATGCCAAAAGAAAAAAAAAAAGCTTGACGATATGCGTGTATATAGTTGCTTCCCTCTGCTGTTGCATGTTAGGAATTGTAATATCTCAGAAGTCAGAAGTTTCATTTAATCCACTTTTCACTTAAGGATCGAAGCAATTGAAAACTTTGGTGTGTACTTTAAATAATACAAATGGAGAAGTTGGAAATAAAAAAGTAATGTCAGCTTTATCATGGTTGGCTGGAAATTATCCAAATTAAGTAAATATGAAAAGTAGCGTCCAATATATAGGAACTAAGAATGACTTTTGGCTGTTCTAATTTTATTGAAGGAATTCACTTTGCAGCCAGCATAAAGCAAAACACTCGAGCTATTACAAAAAGTGACAGAACCTTGCCTACAACATCTTTGGTGTTAAAGGTTTTGAAAAGGGATTATTTGCAAGATGACCTGAGATGCTTTTTGCCTAGGTACAAGTTAAAGAATAAAGAGGTTGTGGCTGGAACTGGAAACCAAATTGCACAACAAAATCACATTAACCTAAATCATTACATTTAAGAACAACAAATTTATTCCACATCACCAGATCCACTTTTCACTCAGGGTGTGTATTATCATGATAAAGGAGATAAGAATGAGAATCCGACAAAATATACTAGTAACTGGTTCTGAACATTAAAAATTTTTCCAGGTCATTACACTTAACACCCATTGATGAAAGAATTTGATGGGCCTGAAGCTAGGAGATGGGGTTGGGTGTATAAGAGAAAGTCTAGACGAAGTAAAGCCCAAGACAAGAAGTGAATTGAGCAGGGGCAGAATGGTCACAGTACAGGGATTGTTCTGACAGTGTTAGAGTAGTGGTACTGCGTATATGAGGGTGAGGGTAGTAGGAATAGGTAAGGATTTATTTTGAGAGTGGAGAGGTCCTGGTCTCTCGAAAACTAGGTAGAGTGTGAGAGATATCTGTGTTACTGTTCCATTAGAAAGTAAGCTGATATTAGTGGGTGTATTCTCTATAGTTTTCCTTTGATAATAGAGAATTGCAGAACATTTTTTCAATATCATTTCTTCTTGTTTGGGCTGGTTCTATTACATTAGTATCAGAGTGGTGGTTTCTAGAGAACAATCAGCACTAGAATGGAGAACAGAGTTGAATATTTGGAGCAAGCAGTTGACGAAATGTAGAGACAACAAGGAGAAACAAATGAAAAACTCACTAGGGTAGACAATACGATAGCTACCATCATGCAGTAACTTGAAGCAATTCAAGTGACCCTTGCTATTACTAACTCACCACCGCCGCCACCACCTCTATCCACACCTCTAGAGGACCCACCAGAGGGAAACAACACGGGAGAAGCACACAATGTAAAAAATGAGGGCACAGGGCAAAACGATAGGCTAAAACACTATCAGTTAGAATTGCCTCTTTTTGAAGGAGAGGATCCGCTGGGTTAGATTTTTAGAGTCAAACGATATTTCAATATTAATAGGGTTGGGGAGCACGAGAAGTTAAATGCTGCCATAGTGAGTTTAAAGGAAGGGCATTAGCCTGGTTTCAGTGGTTGGACACCCGACATCCTGTGCGAACATGGCCCGAATTCAAAAAAGAGATGATTAACAGGTTCCACTGTCACCAACTTAGGGATGAACATGAGTAAATGTTGGTATTAAAACAAGAAGGGATAGTAATGGAATATAGAGAGAAGTTTGAGTTACTTTTTGCAACATTAGAAGATGTACCTAATGAGATGCTAGTCAGAGCATTTCTGAATGGGCTACAGGAAGAGATTCATACAGATGTCCAATTGATGCACCTAAGGGGATTGAGGGAGCTTATGGACTTCGCAGGTCAGGTCGAAGACCAAAATAGGGTAAAAGAGAGGATATCCGAGGAAAAGAGGAATCGAACGACCAGAGCAGTATTGAGGAGATTCTGGACTGAATATAACTACCCTTTCCCAAGTTCAGCATGGTAGAGACCCCTAAAGCTAGAAGCACGACATCTGGAACAAGGATCCCTATAGGTAAGAGCCAAGAGAAAGCTAAATTAGTACCTCCAAAAGTGATGGGATAGGCACAGTCCATAATGAGTGGCTCGAGCAGTGTAGTTCCATGAAAAAGACTATCTGAGGTAGAGATCAATATATGCCAAAAATTGGGCCTTTGTTTTAAGTGTGAGGAGAAGTTTGGCCCAAATCACAAGTGTAAAAATAGGCAATACAGGCTTATCGTGCTTGAAGAAGGAGATAGCAGCCTAGAAGATAAAATTAGTAAGCCCGAAAATGAAGAAGGCCTAGAGGACAGGGAGATGACATCTATGGAGCTGGCAATCACGACAACAATCGGGATCATAGGAAAAGGACTTTGAAATTGAAGGGGACGATGAATAGTTGAGGAGTGATAATCTTATTGATTGTGGGACGACTCACAATTTCACTGCGACAGACCTAGTGGAAGAGTTGCAAATTCTAACGCACGAGGTCAAGCGATATTCGGTGACGGTGGGTGATGGGCGATAAACATAGTCAAATTGAAAGTACCCAAGCATGCGACTCAAGATATAAGGAATGATCATTGAGCAACCTTTCTATCCTTTTAGCCTCGGCAATGTGGATGTGGTGCCAGGAGTTGAGTGGCTAGCTTCTTTGAGGGAGACTCGCATGAACTAGTAGCAGCTATACATGAAGGTAAGAGAAGGGAAAAGCTGGGTATGCCTGCGTGGAGATTCGATACTCACTAATACCTAAGTCTCTTTATGGTCAATTATAAAGGCAATCAAAGAGGAAGGAGTAGGATATTTGATAGAATTGGCCAAAACCCAACAAGAAGAATAAGACGCGCAGCAGGCTGATAGAGGAGAATATATAAAAATACTCAATAAATACCTTAAGGTTAGTACACTAATTTCTAGGCTACCACCTAAGAGGACATATGATCATGCAATTACCATCAAACCTGGGGTGCAACCAGTGAACACTCGTCCATATAGATATGGATTTGCTCAAAAGGTAGAAATAGTGAGGCAAGTCAAAGACATGATACTCACAGGGGTCATACAACCCAGTACCAGTCCCTATTCTAATCCTGTATTACTAGTTAGAAAGAAGGACAGAAGCTAGAGGTTTTGCATAGACTGTCGTGCACTTGACAACATCATAGTGCCCGACAAATACCTAATACTTATGATTGATAAGCTCTTAGATGAATTGAGAGGAGTAACCATATTTACTAAACTGGACCTCAAGTCTAAGTACCATCAGATATGAATAAAAGAAGGGGATAAAGCCAAAACATCATTTTAAACTCATGATAGCCACTATGAATTTAAGGTTATGCCTTTTGGATTAATGAATGCTCCTTCTACATTTTAATCTCTCATGAATAATATATTTCATGAGTATTTAAGAAAATTTATTCTTTTATTTTTTGATGATATTCTTATGTATAGTAAAGACAGGGAGATACATAAAAATTATTTGAGAGTTACCCTAGATTTATTGAAGCAACACTAGCTCATAATCAACCCCAAGAAATGTGTTTTTGGCTAGGCTCAAATAGAATACTTGGGCCAAATAATTTCAACTGAAGGAGTGAAGGTTGATTCGACTAAAATCTTTACAATGGTGCAGTGGCCGCAACCTCATAACTTGAAGACATTAAGAGGGTTCCTTGGCCTTACTGGGTATTATTGCAAATTTGTTAAGGGGTATAGCAAGATAGCAGCACCATTGACCCAACTACTTAAGAAAGATGTGTTCCAGTAGAATAAAGGGATACAAAAGGCATTTGAGGAGCTCAAACACACAATGACCACAGTGTCAGTATTAGCGATGCTTGATTTTAGTCAACCCTTTAAGATAGAAGCTGACACCTCAAGAAAAGGAATAGGAGTAGTCTTGATGCAAAAGGGGTAGCTTATTGCCTATTTTAGCCAAAAACTATTTGATAGACATCAATAAAGTTCGGTATACGAACAGGAGCTCATGGCAATTGTTCTCGTTGTCAAAAAGTAGTAGCATTATCCTCTTCCTGAGCTTATTAGTAAAAGAGCTAGCTATGGTGGAGTCCTATAGGATTACAGAGGATCATGAGTGGGAGCCTCCACACACTTCCTGGGAATCTACAGTGCTCAAAAAGTAGAAGAATGGGTAATTCTAAAAAGATTGTGATTAGCGTGGGATACGGGTTCAAAAAAGTGATACTGGAGTTTAATGCAAAATTAGTTGTTAACAAAATCAACAATGACACTTTGGTTGGTAATATAAGTCTCCTATATTTACAAATTTTATCTTTAATGCACCTTAACCAGAAGGTGCAAGTGATTTATATACTTAGATAGATGAATTGTGTGGCTGATATGCTAGCTAAGGAAGGTCTTCAGTCATCTTCTTTACTAGATGTGGTTCCTTCTTAATTAAGGGACCTTGTGACTAGTGAACAACTAGGATTGCAATCCCATCCTCTTTAGTTTCTGCTCTGAGCCTAGCCCTCTCTTATATAAAAAAATAAAGAGAAGCTGTATAGGCCATTTAAAAGCTATGGCTTAAAAGGTTATTCTTTTATAGATATACTAATATTATATTACTATGGTTTGAGAAGACCAAATAGATAGCTATTTATGGCCGGTGAATTAATTATGTTTGTTGTGAAGGTATCGGTCTGCCTTTCTTCTCTAAACCATAGTTTATTTCATAGTATATAAAGAAAATTTCAAGAATAATGGTAGTTTTATTCTTTCAATTTTACCTCAATTATTAATCTAGTCTTTCAAATTTAATTTTTATCAATTTGATCTCTTACAATTTGTTAAATAAGGTTAGTTCTTTAAGTTTTGAAACACAAATTGACTCTTAAATTGATCTAATGTATAAAATATATTGATGACTTAACATGGATATGCAATTAAATGAGAAAAAAATTATCTCTTAAATTAATTTAACTTTTTCTCAATTTAATCTTTTTGCATATGTTGCATTTTTTTCTTTTGTTTTTTAAATCTGTATTTATTCTTTTTCTATCTAAATAATTACAATACTTCTCAATAGATTTTAATAGTATTACATTCTCTTTAAACAATAAAGATCAAATTGATAACTATAACAAATTTAAATCACCAAATCAATAAAAATTAAGCTTGATAGATCACATCGATAATTGAGGCAAACTCTATAGACTAAAATTTTTATTGTCGAACCCTATTTTTCTACTTATTGGTTTTTCAAAATCTAAAATAGAATTCTTTTGTATTTTCATTAACTTTGCATTTTATCGAGTACTTAAAAATATTTAAGCTTTTGCTTAAATTTAGAAAAATATTACTTAAAAATCTTTAATCTTTTACTAAAACTTTAAAATGTTTATCCTAAACTAAAATTAAATTTATCTTTTATTTGGTCTTTCCTTCGTCATAAAAGCTTGCGTGAGAGATGAGGTATGGAATAGCAACAATGCAGGAGGATTGGGTTGGAAGTAAAGAATCAATAGTTGTACGTCTTTTAATAGGTAGATTTTGATATTTCTTTTTCAAAAAAAAATTACAATATGGCTTATTTAATCTGGGGAATGTTTCTGAAAAATCCTCAAGTTCATCTTGCATATCATCTCCCAACTCTTTGAGATGAGCAGCCTCATATGCATTTGTTTTGAAATGAGGGGAATGACAACCTCCATTGTGCCCTTTGTAATGTTCTAATTATTACCCCAGTACTTAGCCAAAACCTCCATGGTAATTATGAATTACACCATATGATCCCTAAATCATGGTTGTAGACTTTATCTAGTTATTAAAAGACTAATCATAGTAAAAAAGAAAAGACAAATAAAAGGTCTACTATAGTTAAAAGGCTTAAAATCAAGTATTAGAATGCTCACTTCACAATCTAACAACAACCTCATTTCAAAATTGGGATCCTAAGTTTAATAACTTGAACTTTGAAATCAAGTATAAACTAATTTAAAATAAAGTAGAAACATATACGAAAGTGTGAAAATCAAACTACACATAAGGTAACAAATCAATTTAAGGTCAAAAGAGCCAAAACATCATTTCTAGCACAATATGCCATGGCATAATGGAGATACATCATAGCATAAGGCATAGCAAGCACACTTCAGTGAAGTTTGGAATTACATTGTGGCACAACATTTTACGCTTCAATGTAAAATGCATAATCCATAACAGCAACATGTTGTCATGGCAAACTTTCTAACCAAATTTCTGACATGTCCTAAATATTTATTTGATGTCTGATTGAGGTGATCTAGGTATCTACAAAAAGCTCTTTCAAAACTCTAACTACTAGTACTGTTTCATTTTCAAACTCTAATCTAATTAAAAATTGAACACCTAAATGCAAACTAACACATTTTTTGAACCTTTTATCTTCTCATTTTTAACATTGTTGTTAATTCATATTATCCTTATAAGATATCTTTACACCACACTCCATTCACTAAAATCTCTCATTAATGAATAGGACATCACAATGCTCGACTTACTCATGATGATACTATCTCATTAACAAAATTTCATAACCTCTAACTTGAGATCTTTTTTATTTAAGTTACCTAAAACATGTTGCTAAGTCAACACTCATGAGTTCAAAAATCCAATTTATGGATACCAACATTATTAATATAATTATGTTTACTTGTCACCCTTAATGTTCATTGGTCTCATCCTATATACCATTCCAATAGTAAATTCAATTCTTAATCATGATCCTTAGTCCCTAAGGAAAAATTAATGCCTATTCTCAAACAATGATCTTAATATTAAAATAAATAAACACAAAAGCAGTCTACTATTGGCCTTTCTTACTTAATCACACCAATAATGTCATTACAATTATTGCCATATTCTAATTTAAGAGGCAAATTTCCATCAACTTCTTTGACTAGAAGGTCTTATTTTAATGCCACTAGCTACTTAGCTCTCCTTTTACAATCAACATCTAGTGTTTTATGTAGGGTTATACATATGCATAATTTTCTATAAATAGCTTATTGCCATTAAAACTTTCTCACATAAATCTTTACAATACAATATCAACTACCTTATTTGATGAAAGGCCACTAATTAGGGCATAAAACCTTAAGTTTTGAAATGAAACTTATAGTTGATAACCCATAAAATTACCAAATTCTATCTATTATATCAATTTTAACTTTAACTCAAAAAAAATTATTAAATTCATGAAAAATGTTAGGTAAATAAGGATATAACAATTCTATGACTAGCCAAAATGTATTGTTTCTAGTTTAGGGATATCTACAAAAGCCACATCTTTTTTCATAACAAGTCTGATTGTAAACAAAAATCTTCTTCCCTCTAGCGATATGATTCCCTCAATATATGCATTCTTTTAATTTGAGGAGGAAAATTCACTTTTATTTCTTCATTCTCTTACTTTCTATTATATCTCCTTAACATTTACATGAACACCATGGAGAATCTTACTAGACTTTAATGCTTTCATTGTATTCTCTTTATTTTTTGAGTATTTCAAATAGTTTACACTTTTCATTCTACACAACATATTCTTTATATCATTTCACAAATTTAGGTCAATGTAACTTGTATCGTGTAACATCTTGAGTTTCAATCCCAGGAACTAGTTATTAATCAGGGGTGGATTAGTAATTAGTAGATTGATTGTGATTTAGATGTTGAGTTAATATTTTGTGTTGTTTGGGTATTACATTGATAGAATTGAAGGGTAGAAAGGCAATCCAGGACAGAACGCGCAAGCACAAGTGAGAATTTTCTCACTGTGCCATGTATCGCGGTAGAAACTGCATGTGCTATAGTGCACCGTTCAAGAATCACTTAAAGCTAACATGAATAACTCGTTAAAATAGAAGGGAGAAAGCTGCAGATGTTTCAGGAGGGGTAGAGGAACCCATCTCTACTAGGGCAAGAAATATTTAGAGCTCAGGAGTTTGCTTCGATTAATAACTTGCTGAGTAAGTATCGTGCAATTCCAAGCTTTAATTCTACCACTTTTTTATTGAATTTCATCAGTTGAGGAATCAAATCATGAGATTATGAGGTGTTGTAATTTTAAAAAAAGGTTTAAAATAAGATATCAAATACAAAACTAAGATTTTGTGACTAGTATGGAGTTGAATGGTTGAGTTTTAAGTGTTTAGGCTCAAAATAGGCAAAAGTTAGGTTGAATGGTGAAATTTTGGTGGATGAATGAGTTAGGAGGTTATTAAGGTTGTTTGAGTGGCCTATAGGGCTTATGACTATAAATAATGGATAAATAAATTCAAAAGGGTTTAATTGAACTATTTCATATGTTAAGGGATTTAGTTTAGCCAAATCAATGCCTATGAAATGTGTTGAGAATTGACTGAGGGGTATTGTGTTATGTAGATTGAGATCTATGAAGTTGCTCGTGAGAATCTGCACCCTTGGGAGCTTAATATGATTGGCAACTCTTAGTAGCAAGGGTTAAAGGTAGCTGGAGTTACCCTTTTACTTGTTTGTTTGTGAAGTTGTTTGCAAGTATTTTGATATAGCTATATGCATTGTATTGTAAATTGATAGAATAGTAGCATTGTGAAAGTATATACATGCGGGTGTGTGAGTATTGATTAAAATGAATTTGAAGTGGCATGTGCACTGACATGTATCACATCCATGAGATATATCCTGGATTATGGTAATAGAAAATGCGACCGTATTTTGAGGAGGTCCAGGAAGTCCTAATGATCCAGAGTATAGAGCTTGCCTCCACCAGGCCGAACCTAGGAAAAGAATCCTAATGATCTAGAGGATAGAGCTTAACTCTTCCATGATGGACTTAAGATATTGAATGATCCATGAGGTTACCTTAGATTAGGGTAGGGGGTCGTGGTCGTACTTTATATAAGGCTAAAAAGTCCTAATAATCCAAAGCAAAGGGCTTGACTCTACCATGACAGACCTATGAGACCACCCATACGAAAAGAATGACTTGGTCTAAGCAATAGTATGGTGGGCCCTATTCCTTATGACTGGAAGTCCTGGTCCGAGTATAGAGTTTACTCTGCTATGGGGAACTAAGAATGCATTACATGAGCATAACGAGATTGATGAGAATGAATTCTTGTATATGCACATGTTATTGATTTTTTCATTACACATGCTATTTTATCGCTTGTTTATGATTTTGCATACTAGTTGGTAATTGGGGCTACCTCCGAGTTACTAGGATGTATGTCTCACTCCATTAGTTTTGAACATAAGTGAAGAGAATAAGAGAAGGCTAGGAAAGGAAGTGAGGCAAGAGTAGCCTCAATTGGTAGTGGTATAACTACCTTTGAGTAGAAATGAATGTATAAGGTGTTGATAGAGTTAAGTTGCCAACTAGGATGCATAAGTATATGTGAGTGTGAGAAAGTGAGTTGTCTTATGAAACTTGGTTGTATATTTGTATATGATGTTGCATTGTGTCAAGGGTACCTCAGTGGAGGGTATGTGGGTAGGTTTAAATGTGAATCAAGCAAGTATGTGTTGTATTATAACTTGTTCCACTAGCATATATATATGATGATTATGTGTTAATTGTGATTTGAATGTGACTTATGTTGTTGTATGAGAACTTAAAACAAATGGTACAACCTTGACACAAATAATGAAGCAGAGCCCTATTTGGAAAAGTCGAGTACATTTGTGATTCTCGACTATATATTGAGGCAAAGCCCCATATATAAGAGTTGAAGGAGTGAAAGTGAAACAAGTCTAGATGTATATATGATTTTGTGTTATATATGTGTTTTCCTCATATAAGACCACAATTGTGCTATATGGCTTTGAGAGGCCAAAATGGGCTATTGATGTAATATATGTGTTGTGTAGTGTTAATTAAGTATATGTGATCCTTTTGGATATGGTTCAAGGCCCGAAGTGGTCTAATAGGATAAGAAATGAGAATTGAACACTTAAAGTGTAAGTTTCAAAAGAAAAAGTAACTTTTTGCACCTAGGTGTCTAATTTTAAATTGAATTGTTAGATCAAGTCCAAACTTATTCTATTAGCTAGTATACGTTGTAAGCTTCATATGGATGCTTAAATCACTCTAATTGGACGTTGGGTGTGAGAATGGTGTATGTCGGAAATTCATCATTTTTGCTATCAAAATGATAGCAAAAATTTGGACAAATGTGCCACGGTGTATAACATGCCCGCCGCAGCGTATGATGTAGTCAAAAATAGAGTATGTGGTTCTGTGCCATATGTCACGGCACATGTGTTGTATGCCCCGGTGCATAGCCCTTTTTTGGGGTTGAGAAATTATGGCTTTTTGAGTCATTTTGATTGTTTTTATGTTTCTGCTAGCCCTTTTATTTGAATCTATATTTTTTAAGAAGTTGGGATCCAGCAATTTTAAAACAAACAAAGGGTTATTACTCTGATTTGGATTATGATTTGTGTTTGTTGATTGTGTGATGTGAAATGGTAAAGCCTAGATTGAGTCAAGACTTTACAGTTTAGATTTGGACTTTACATATCGCATACTAGGTTTCTTAATTTTACAACTATAAATTACTACTATCCATCCACACTATTAAAATACACATAAGATTCTTTCAAAAATTTATCTTGTTTACCATGCTTATCTTGATCTTGCTTCATACAACTCAATTTGTTCTCCTTTATATATATTCATATTTTCATTTATACTTTTTTTTAAAACTTTTGAAGCTAAGATCATACCTTTTCTCAAAACTAGGAGGTATGCCAGCCTCTATCTGTGCTCTCACATACATGTAGCTTAGGATAAGGACCCTTAGCTCAGTTCACTCCATCTTCCTTATTAACAATCTCTTATCAAATGTCCCAACTCATGGCAATTAAATCACACAAATATCTCCCATACTTTCTTTCTCATGCTTGGAGCAAATTGTTTTTTGAAATCACTTTTCTTGACTCCATCATTATGTTCTTCACCATATTGATTTACTATTCCCCTCTATAGTTACTATATCATCATTCCATCATTAATGCTCTAGTGAATCCTTCTACCCAATAATGAGAACATCTCTAACAAGTTATTATGCACCAAAATGGCACATTATTTGACTTAACCATCAACCACTATCTCACACTTGTTTAACCATAAGTTAAATTCTCCTTCTAAAAACTCTAGTTCCTATTAATATTAAGGTCAATCTCTAACGCACCCCTTATATCGTATAACCTCAAAGGCCAACTAGTGGCATACCTTGAATCTCCTATAGATTGAGGGTCAATTTATGGAACACCTTAATTCTTAACTTTTCCATATAATCCAAACATGTACTTGCTTTCTATAAAACTTAATAATCATTTTATTACCTCAAATCATCCCTTAGTTACTCACATTGCATAATTTTCTTATGACTTCTTAATTCTTTAATTTTCCCAACACTTATTCCTTTAATGTCAATACTCCTACTATGACTATATGCACACATAAATATGTTAGTTGGGTTTCTAATGATTCTATCATGGCTCTGACTTTGTGTCTATATCTATTTCTCCAAGAGAAAAACATGGGACAGACAACCTAATTTATTTTCATACTAAACATATGGGTATATGCATTATCTTTCATAAAATAATCATCCTAAACAAATGCACTTCTACCTTAACTATTTCTACCTTTATTCACCACAAAATTCCATTATTTTAAAGGCACAATTTTGTTAAAAACATGCCAATCTTTCACATCATTTCTCCCATCCTAAGGATCGAAGTGTAAGTCCCAGCTCAAACCGGACTTTAGCATCTCCAATCACATAATCAATAAATCAAAATCAGAGTAATAGCCCTTTATTTGTTTTCAAATTATGGGATCTTGACCTCTTAATACATATATTCAAATAAAAAGGGCTAGTGGAAGCGTAAACACAGTCAAATGACTTAAAAAGACACAACTTCTCAACCCTAAAAAAGGCCATGTACTGCAGCATATACCACATGCACTACGGCATGTGGTATAGAGCAATATGCTCTATTCTTGTCTGCATCATACACTGCGGTGGTCATATCATGCTCCGTAGCGTATATGATGGCAATTTCTACTGTCATATGATAGCTCAAAAGATGAACTTCTTCTACACGTCATTTCCACATCTGATATCCGATTAGAGTGATTGAAACACCAACACGAAGCTTACAACATGTACTAGCTAATGGAAAAAGTTTGGACTTGATCTGATAGTTTGATCTAAAATTGAACACCCATATGTAAAAAGTTATTTTTTTTTCTTTCAAAACATTCACCCTAGGTGCTCGATTTTCATTTTTTATCCCATTAGACTACTTCAGGCTTTAAACTAAGTTTAAAAGAACCACACACACCTGATTGACACCTCATATAACATATATCATATCAATTGTCCATTTTGACCTCTTAATGACACATTACACAATTGTGGACTTATATGAGGAATACACATACAACATACATTCACATATATATAACTAGACTTATTCCACTTTCAACCCAACTCTTACAAATGGAACTTTGCCTTACTATATGGTCAGGAGTCACAATATACTCGACTCTTTCAAATGGGGCTCTGCCTTACCATTTGTGTTAAGTTCTCATATAACAACACAATTCACAATCAATACATAATCATCACATCAATTCAAATTTAACACATATCCACAAGTGGAATAAGTTGCAAAATATCATATACTTGCTTATTTAGCATCTAAGCCTCCCTATGTACTCTCTCACTAGGGCACCCTCAGTGAGATGCAACATCATACACATACACAAGCAAGATTCATAACACAATTCATATACATATTTACTTATGCATCTTAGTTGGAAACTCAAACTCTATAAATGAATTTATACATTCATTGCATTCAATAGTATTCTTAACACTACCAAGTGAAGCTACTCTTTCCTCGCTTCCCTTCCCAACATTCTTGCACTCTCTTCACTTATGTTCAAAAGTAACAGAGTGAGATATATGTTCTAATAACTCGGAGGTAGCCCCAATTATCGATTAGTGAGCAAAATCATAAATAAGCAATAAAATAGCATGTGTATCAGTAAAATAATATCATATACATATATAAGAATTCATTCTTATGAATCTCGTCATGCTCATGTAATGCATACCTAGTTCCACCTAGCAGAGTAATCTCTATGCTTGGACCAGGACTTCGAGTCACAAGGAATAGGGCCCACCATACTATTGTTCAGACCAGGTAATCCTCTTTGCGTATAGGTGGTCTCCTAGGTCTATTATAGCAAAGTTAAATTATACGCTTTAGGTCATTAAGACTTTCTAACCTTATATAGAGTAGGACTATGACTCCCTACCTTAGTCTAAGGTAACCTCATGCATCATTCAATATCCTAGGTCTATCATAGTAGAGTCAAGCTCTATGCTTTGAATCATCAGGACTTCTTGTGCCTCCTCATGTTAGGATCATGTCCCCCTACTATAATCTAGGGTATTTTCAGAGATGTGATGCATGTCAATGTACATGCCTTTTCAAATTCATTTCAATCAATACTCACATACTCGCATGGATATTATTTCACAATGCTACTATTCTATTAGTTCACAACACAATACATGTAATTATATTAAAATACTTGCCAATTATTTCACAAACAAACAAGTAAAAAAGTTACTCTAGTTACCTTTAATGTAGTATCCCAATTTTTAATCTCCTGAATTAATAAGCTTAATTAGAATAAATGAGTGGATTTCAATGGTGTGTGGCCAAGGAGGTCTAATAATCATGTTTAATTGTACTTTAGCCCTAATTGTGGGTTTGGTATCAAGTCAAGCCACTCAGGCATTGAAAGGAGAAGAAAATGAAGAGTTAGTGTCATTGTACCACACCCTGCGATGTGGAAAGCATCCACTGTGGCACACAAACACTTTAGATGCAGAGTGAGGACCTCTCTGTGCCATGCGCTACTGCACATGGTCATTTTTGACAATTTATCAGTCATGAACCTAAGATAGAAATAGAGAGAAAGAAGGAAAAAATAGAAGAGGCATGCTAAGCTCTATTAAGGTTTGTTCTTGGACAATATTGAGAGTGTTTTGGAAGCTACAAACACCTAAGGTAAGTATCTTGCCTCTTAATCTCCCATTTTCTTCCACATTTATGAGTTTATGATTAATTATTTTTAGTCTATATAGGTTATAGGTCTAAATCTATTAACTTAAATGGAGTTAATGGGAGTAGATTGGAGTATCTAAACTTAGGTATAATAAATTTTGTTGTCTTGGGCTGTTGGACACCATAAATATCCAAAATTTGCATTAACGTGGGTTGTTGGAAGAGTGTGTTGCCATTAATGAGAGTTTAATGGCTTATTAATGTTATTCGAGACTAAATATAATTAATAAACCTAATAGATAGGTTCAAACTCATGTAGAATAGGCATAGGGCATTTTAGAAGTGGAGTTAAGAGTTGTATACTTGAGTTTGGCAATATTAATGGAGATTAACTTGTTAAATTGTAGATTTAGCTCTTGGACACCTATTTTGCCTTGGGAATTCAAGCTTGGAGACCATAAAATTAAGGGGTAAACCTATGATCTCTCAAAGGTTTGAGGTAACTAGGGGAACCCTACTTTGGGTAGTTATATGTTAATTGTAATTTGGATGTTAATTATGTATTTAATATGAAAATTTTGACTTGTGAATGATTGCATCATGCAATGAAACCTTACATTTATCAAATCACTTTGATATGTGTTAAATATGCTAAAGAGATGTCAAAATGAATTTTAAGTTGCAAAAGTGATATTTAAGATAAGTTGCATGTTTGTAATGTGTTTTAAATGAATAGTTGATAATGTATTTGTGAAGATGAGGAATTGTGATTGAAAAGGGGGGTGTGTGTGTGTTATCAATGAAATAAGAAATTAATGTTCACTTGGGTAGCGCTTGATCGTAAGCGTAATGTGCTAACTTTGATATTGAAGAAATGAAAATGTGAAAAAAGTGAGCATATATTTATGGCATGATCAGTGGGTGAAAGTTTGCCTAGGGATTTGAAGTAGAGAAAAAAATTTATATGGTATTTAGGCTGCCCTTTGGTGCATGGGGGTATAGCCTTGTCCCACATTTGTCAAAGGACTATCAAATAGTTTATTGAGGGACTAGAACCTCACTTTCTCTACCAATTCAACATGGAGAATAGCCTAGGGTATGAGACACCATAGAGATTTGAGAATGGGAGAAGCCATGATCTGAGAGTTAGTCATATGATCTTTGGCTGGGTTACACCTCATGATTAGTGAGCTTGGGTAGTCTAATCACATAGACGGAGCCTTATTTAGTGTTATAGCCTACGGTTTCAGTCTGAGAAAATAAGGAGGATATAAGGTTGGTTGATCATTGCCTATGTAAGTGTATGACGTGTCACGTGTTTTGAAATGTTGCAAGTCATGTGATAAATTGGGTTATGATCATATGTCTGAGTGTCTTGTGATTATATACCCAGCATGTGCGAGGTAAAAATGTGCTAAATGGATTAATAAGTTATGTTATGTGTTAAAGCATGTTTTAAGTACTTGGTTTCATATGCATATGCTTGGGTTATAATTAATATATAACTGTAAAAGGTAGGTTTTATCTTGGTTACTTAGTGGATAGACTCACCCCTTTTATTTAACACTTTTCAGGCTCTAGCTTTGGTGCAAAAAGGGAGAAGGCTTAAGAGGCTAAGAATTAGCACATTCTTATTGTATGCCTCTTGCTTAGATTTATTTTGTGTAATAGTATATGATTATCAATTCTAAGGTTGCATGCCATTATACTTGCACTATCTTGTTGTTGTAAATATCTAAGTTATATTTTGGGCTTTAAGTATTTGTGTATGATTATATATGTATGTTTATAGGGCCAAACTACTAATGCAAGTATAGAAATGATATTTTGAGCATGTTTTATTTGATTTACATGTAATGAAATGGTAAATGCCTCCCCCTTCTGTTTTTGGTGAAATGGGGTTGATGAGTGATTTTATGCTATGCTTATGTTTTAGTATATGTGACGCGTTGTATTGATGGTCCTAGGTCCAATGGACATGGTCCAGGTGTTAGAAAAAGTTTTTGGCACTTGTAGTGGGTTTTGGACACCCTTTTTGTGTGAAAGTTATGAAAAGTAGTCAAAATGTGTTTGGGTGTCTAACTTCCTGGTGTGACTCATTTTGAAAGTGAAACTCATGCCATCAGTTAGTTCATGAAAAGAGCTTTCCATAGATACTTAGATCACGTCATTCGGACTTCGGACAGAGAATTAGGACACATTGGAAGTTCACTTATTTTGTTGTCAAATGACCGCAAAATCTACTAATATTTCATGCAACATGCCATAGTGCATGGTGCTTGAGCTGTGGCATGTGGTACACAAAGCAACATGCCATAATGCATAGTGCATGAGCCTTGATGCATTGCACTGTTTCACAGCATATGAGTTGTTTTTCAACTATTTTTCATTTCTTTCACTCCTTCAAGGTATCATATACTTTCGTAACTTATTTTTGCTTTGGTATAAAGGATTTTGATTGATTTAAACTCATGTTGATTAAGAAAAGTTGGGATCCCTTAATTTTTATACTAAAACTTAGTAATCACCTTCAAGTATTAATCTTCTAATTACCATGAGTTTTATTAGTTAATTATATTTAGTAGAGTGAGATTTTATATTTAACCTTTGCTACTAAGGGTTACCAATCACACTAAACTCTTAAGCACAGTGTCACGTCCTAAAAATAGAGGATAACTAGCATGGGATGTAAATTATATCACACATCCTTTAAGCCTTAAATTGAGAAATCTTTCCATTTTAAAATAGTTGAATTTATACTAAAAATTATAACATACTTAATAAAAATTATTATAATAAAAGATTCAATATTTTTGTAAAAATTTTGGTAAAACCTCCCTTATAAATAGGATCTCCGAAAATTTTAATATGTTAATATTGTACACAAAATATAATATCAATCAAGAGCTCAGCTCCTTTCAGCTAGCAGACAACATATATCAAAATAGAACCCTGGCTATAGGCTACGTGGAGTAACTAACCTTACTTTCAAAATTAAACACATCAGTTCAAATATTTACATCTAAAGGAGATAATGCTAAGCAAAATACCACCTAAAACAATTTTACACCCTTCAGAGGTCAGCAGTAGGATTAGGGTTAGTTAATGATTCTGAAATCAAAATAAATTTCTAGTAAATAACATCCCAATAATAAATAATTAAACATGTATAAAAAGAAGTTTTAAAATAATTATGTGTGCCAAAGATGACAATTTTTGCAAACAAATATTTAATAAACTTCTACACAAAGGGCTCTATGAAACTTTAAATAAAATCTTGATTCATTAAAGTATCATATCAAATGTCATTATCATTTAATTTCAATAAAGCAAATAACTGCATTAAACAATTATAAATATGCCACTAATCAAAAACAATGAAAATAGATTCATCAAATAATTAAAAACTCATAATTATAGGAACTTATCAGAACAAATAACAAATGTGGACACACAATCTATGAGGGTAGATAACCTAACGTAGCTTATGCCACAAAAATAAACGTGGACACATAGTCCACAAGAGTAAGTAACAAAATACAGCTTGAGCTACGAAACAAACATGGATACATAGTCTACAAGAGTAATGTTAACCAAACATAGCTTGGAGCCATGAAATTAAACGTAGGTATTAGACCCACGAACAACAAACGTGAGAATAGAGTTCATGAAATTGAAACTAGCTAATCATTAGCTAAGGTGTCAAGGGCTAACATAATTGCCATTAACAACCAGTGCTCTGTATAAAGTCCTTTTCAAACTCAATTTCAAACATGTGAGAAAATGATCATTATTAAATAAAATTTTCCTTTTTAATGTCAAACTCACATGAAACATTTTCTATATCAATCCAATATTTGATAGAATGAAATTTCATAGTCAAAATCCAAACTTGTATTTATTGATTAATTAATATTTCAAAACTGATAAAGGTAATTTCATACAATAAAGAAGTTTAATCAACAAATTATCCAATAATCACATCGTTGTTATTAAAATGATTTGGATAAAAATGTAATATTTTGGTAAAGAAAATTTTTATTAGAAAATTAGTTGCGACACCATTCACTTACCTGAAATTCTCAGGATTCAAATTTTGTCTCTCAACTTTAATTAAATCTCTCTTCTTCCAAACACCCTATAAATCATATTCAAATTTTATTCAACTCTCAACCAGTGCAATAATTCCTTTTCAACATTCCTACTAATAATCAACTATAATAAATTTAAAACTTTAAAACCAAAGCTTTACACTACAAAAAAAAAATCCTCATTATCATTTTATCAAGGCACCATATACATATCTTTTCCAATCCTCTCATAACCACTTTAGCATTTAAATATTTTCTCAACAAACTATCGATCTCCAAGAATTTCAATAACCACATATTATTAATTTCATAGTCAAAATGTCTTTTGCAACTTTCAAGTCAAATTTATATATTAATAACATCTAAACTAACTCTACTTCCCACAAAAATCAATGAAATTTCAAAATCAAATTCAATTCTTTCAACAAGCATTTTAACAGACATCTTATAAACACTAATCTCCAAGTATCTCATCTTATAAGCTCTTCTCTTCCTATGCCAAAACGTAGCTAGCATTAAGCTCAGCCGAAGTGTTATAAACTTGAGTTAATTAAATCAAGCACATATGTAGGAATCAACATGCTCAAGATTATGATTCATGAAGATATTCACATGTACTCATTTTGGAAAGATTATGACAAGCAATAAAACATATTAATCTCATTAAGCTAACTAAAACTATGAATTAAACTTCATGAGGCCGAAATCATGCACAAGAAGAAATAAAATTCAAGTTGCAACAATAATCTCTCAATCATATGAATTATCACTCAAGATTACAAGTTCATAGAGTCATACAAATTTATAATTCCAAAAAGAGAAAAGTAGAGAGAAGAAAATCAAAGTTAGCTAGAAAATAATACAAACTCATGGTTTCCTCCTCCACATATAGCTCCTTTAAAAATTTAGCCTTGCATCTTCAAGCAAACTTTAAGATGAAGCTTTAACTTCATGGCTTATTTCCTCATGATTTTCACCTAATGAAGACAGGGTTTAAACCTTGAGAACTATTAGGCTTTGTAGAGGAAGAAGAGAGGAAGAAAATGGTGGTGGTTTGGTAGAATTTACCAAACCAATGGTTAGATTGATAGATATGGAGGAGAGAGAGTAGAAGTGTAGAGAGAGAAATGAGAGAAAATGAAGAACATGAAGAAGAAATATGAAATTGTGCTTGCTTGATCTGAAAATCTGATCCTAGCCTCATTCAAATCTGTTTGGATGAAATTTAGGAAAGTTTACCTGCTAAGCAAGTTGCCATAACACTAATTACAAGTCATAAGGTCAAGTGAGATTAATGATAGTCTAGGTTGTAAGTCACTTAGGTGATAATTCTAATGCTTGCTCTACTAATCCCATATGTGCATGTATATGAAAAGCTCTTATGCTCCCTTAATTGCCTTGGAATTCATACCTAATGAAGCTCAAATTTAGACTTGAAATTTTCCTCCAAGCTTCTCAAACACATTACAATCAACTTGAGCTTTGACAAGTCAACTTGATCCCTTGTGTGCAAGTACATGAAAACTTTATGTGTGCCTTATTTTCGCCTGAAAATCATGCCTAAATGGACTCATTCCAGGTCTGAATCATGTCTATAATTCTCCTTGGAAGCTCTCTTCAATTGCCTTGAGTTATGTCTTCATTTGTCACACTAATTCACTTAAGTCACAATTAAATCAAATAATCAAATAACCATAGTGTGACATTTATTTAATTAGACTAAGATATGAAATATTTAATTCATTCAAAATATTAAAATTACTAAGGAAAAATGAATATGAAAGCCTCACAAGACTCAAGTGTAGACAAGCAAATACTTGAACCAAAATTAAAGGCTAATTGGAAACCTTTAAGGAGACAACCTTAAAATGTTGTCTTTTCCTAATAGATATCAACCTAGGATGAATTAATGAAAACTAATTAGATCAATCATGTTAGCTCATCAAAATACATAAATCTCAAGCTTAACTTTAATTTGGTGGAAAAGTGCATTTTATGACTAAGTTACCCTTAATGCATGTATTTTATGACCAAATTGTACTAAGAATGTGATATCAATGCATATGGAGACTCTTAACATATAAAAATGGTCCTAAAACTAATGCACAAATAAAATTCTCAATTTTCCCTTGAATTCCCAATGAAGTGCAAAATAACCAAAATACCTCTAATATGCACACGTTCTCACTACGGCCCAAAACCCTAATTTAACACCAAGAATGCACATTTTAGGGTTTCTTACCATGAAATGTGGTCCTAAATGCCTAAGAAAAGTGTGTAACAAATATGAGCTATTAGGACCAAATCTACATTGTTAGCTCCTAAGATCCAATTACTTGAAGACATCACATAAAGAGCTCAAAAGATTAAAAGGTAATTCATCTATCCACCTTAACTTAAGTTTATTCGATCCATATCAAGATAGGGATTTAAATTTTTAATCTTCCATTACGCCTGCCTATCCAACAAAATCATTATCAATGTCACAAATTATTCGCTTCCAGGTTTTAAATTTAAACACTTTAATTATCCAAAACTCTCAACTCTTGAGTTTATTACACCACATTTGGTTTATTAACTCCTACTAGTGCTAACTAATTTGATCCATCTACCACCATTAGTGGCTTCCAACAATCCCAACCTTCATTACTAATAGAACTCTAAGTTGCAAATTCATCCATAATTGAGTGCCTACTCTCATGGACATATAAAATACCATTGTTTAGGCTTAAACAACCCAAACAACTCCCATTAACTTTATTTAAGTCAATAGGCTTGGACCTAAAACTCTCAAGGTTTGAAAATCATCCTCTATCTACAAATCCTAATTTAAAAATGGTGTAAAGAAGAAGAGGAATGGTAGAAGAGGCTTACCTTAGTGATTAGAAACTCTAAATCTCCCTAAAACACCAGCAAAATCCTACCTTAGTAGAGAGAATCATGAGCCCCTTCATTTTCCTTTGTTTTCTTTTTGTTTTTACACACGCAAAAGCCTTGTCAAGTCTGATTTTCAACATTACACCAAAGCGTAAAGTCACACCCCTAAAACAGAGGGTAACTGGCATAGGATGTGAATTGTATCGTACATCCCTTAAGCCTCAAATTAAGAATTTTTTTAAAAAAAATAATTAGATTTGTACTGAAATTATGACATCTCTAATAATGATTGTTTTAATAAAAGTTTTAATATTTTTATAAAAATTTTGGCAGAACCTTCTTTATAAATAAGATCTCTCGAAATCTCTATAACAGAAATTATTATAGTATGCATTCAATAGATTGGAACTATATTTTCCAGATACAAACAGTCAACAAAAAAGAACAAAAATTAGGATCCTAGCTATAGTTAACGTGGAGCTTCTAAAACATAAATTTTTTTTAAATAAAACATCTAATTGAATATTTACATTAAAAGAGAAGGGATTTACAAAAATAAATATTTATCCAGCATAGTTGCAAACCCTTAAAGGTCGGCAAGAGGTCCAGCGTCAATTAATAAATCTGAGACCAAAATAATTTTTAGTGAATAGCATCCCCAAAAATAGAATTTAACAGAGCAAAATAATAAGCTTACTATTATATGAAATAATTGAAAAGAAATTAATTCAGAATAATAACTCACAATATCTAGAAATATTAATTATAATAATAAAATGTGAATGAGTTAAAATTTCTTGAATCTGATATGAAAAGGGAGGATAATTTATTCATAATTGAGTGAAAGTAGCAAACTTACTAACTATAAACATTGAAAATTCAATATATTAGCTGAGAACAATCAATATAACATAATTATGAATTTGAAGATCAAGAAGTTCCATGTAACTTCAAAGTACTAGACAACCAAATTGATAATAACAAAACCGTTCAACTCTTTGTGATTGTAAAGCAAATTAAATAAATAAATAAATAAATAATAAATAAGAGTACCCTTTATAAAATAAAACCAATAAAGTGTTTATTCATAAATCAATTAAAAGCTAATAATTTTAAGGACTTTTGTAGAACAAGTATCAAACGTGGACACACAGCCTATAAGGATAAAATAACTAAACGCGGCTTATGCCACGAAAACAAATGTGGACACACCAGTCCACGAGGGTAAGTAACCAAACGTGGTCGAAACCATTAAACAAACGTGGACACACAGTCCACAAAGGTAAGTAACCAAATACGGCTCAAGGCCATGAAACAAACGCGAGTGCTAGGTTCACGAATAATAAACATGAGAACAAAGCTCACGAAAACCAAACTAGCTAGTTATTAACCAAGGTGCACTAAGGGCTAACGGAACTGCCGTTGTCGACAGTATTCTGCTTAAAGTCCTCGTGAAATCATTTTTCAAACATGCAAGAATAATCATTTTTGAAAGACAATTTGCGTTCTCAATATCAAACTCGTATGAATCATTTCAAATCTCAGAGTTTGCCAAAACATTGTTTCATAGCAAATGTATAAGCTTGTACTAGTTGAGTAACCAAGAATTTCTAGAGTAAAATAAACAAAGATGTCTCCATCGATCTTGAAAATATATTTCGTAAAGAAAATACATGCATATACTATAAGTTAATTAACTTTCACCATCATTCTAAAATTTTCAGAACCAAAATGATTTAATTAACAAAGTACATAGTAATCATCGTAGTTATTAAAATGATTTATATGAAAATGTAATATTTTCAAAAACAGACTACTTTAATTGAAAAATAATGGGGTGCTATTCACTTACCTGCTAAATTCCAAACCCAATGATTTCCTTCCTCAATTCTTATCAAGGGACTCATCCTTCACATACCCTATATGAATAAATAAAACCTCAATTTGCTTCCTATAGTTATATAAACTTTATTCCATTACCAACACAATCTCAACCAACTAAAGTATTCAAAATTCAAAAAATCAAAATTCATATCTTAATAGTTTATCAAATATCATCACTTACCACCAATTTACCTCATATTATTCTAGTCATAACTACTATTTATATAAAATATGGTTTTCTCATACTTTGTATCGAACACCTTAAGTGAAAAATTTCCAACCACCCACAATTAAATTTATCATGCTTATTTTATCTATTTCTCAAACATCTTAAATGTATTATCAAGATCAAATGATAAACACCACTGTGCATATGAATTACACAACATAAATCTTCTAAAACTTCAACTTACCACACTATAGCTCAAGAATCAAACTCTTCGCAATGCTCAAGTTAAAACTCATGTAAATGAAATTTGAATCAGTCATGCCTCTCATCCTACTAAATAGAATTTTAGAAAAGTCCAAATCTAGCAAAACTCTTCAAACAAGCATCTTACCGAACACCTTATAAGCACTAATCTCAATCTCATGCCTAAGCCCGTCCCTTCCAACTTCATCCTACGAAATTCTCAAAATCAATCAATCCAAACAAAATTACTTTAACATAAACTTCAGACCCACATATATCATCATGAACGTATAAGATATTTTTCTAACTCAACTTTGAATTTTCAATTTTTTTTCCTACACAGCATGGATAAAGGCAGAACCAAAAGAAAAAATTTAAAATTTCATCTCCATCACTTCACCCACTCACACGCACAAAATTTATCCAAGGAAAAGAGAAGAAATTAAAGCTCCTCACCTCATATAAACCCAAACACACGAACAAGGAGAGGAAGAAATCATGCTTGTATAGAAGAGGGAAAGGAGATTGTCGTTGAGTGCAGATAAGAGATGAATAGATCGATGACTGATAAAACAAGCAAAAGAAAGCAAACCATCTTATACTCATCCATACAGTCACCAACAGCGTAGAAGAACAAGCTTCGGCGAGCTAGAACAGAGGAGAAGAAAGGAATAAAAGCCACGAGTTGCTGGATCAGCTGCTATTTCTCCATGTAGTGACCAACACTTATAACCCTGATCGATTCTATATTTTACCAAATAGCCTTCATTTTTTTATGGAGATGCAAGCCTTGTAATGTCCGCCTTGACATTACCAGGGCAACACTCTTACATGCTGTTGTGATAACTAGAAATAGTTAAATTTCAAGTAAAAGTTATCACAACCCAAGGGTTTAAAAGATATTAACTTAAAATAATAGGATCCCAAGAAACCTTTTTTTTTAATGTTGTTTGAACTCAAATCATAGTTCAAAATTAATTAAGTATGGTAACGGAAACATAGAAAGCAAAACAACAAATGAAAAAAGTTAAAACAAATCTAGAAATTCTCTAGATTCTAGCTCATCCGTCACGGCGGATGGCACAAAGGGACGAGTCCCTCGAAGGCTACTTGCACCACGGCTCAACTACCATGTGCCGTGGTGTGCACCTACTATCATGACAGCAAATTGATGTCATAACAGCTCTTTGAACTTCCGGAGCACGTCATTTCGCCATCTAATGCCCAATTTGAGCAATTCAAGTATCCACACAAAGCTCTTCTAGCCCTCTAACTAATTGCATTAATCTCACACTCAAATAATCATCCATTACAAAGTTAGACACCCAAACCCAAAATGGTTTGTTTTCACCTTAAAACACATTCAAAAGTATCCAACTCACAATGCCAAATGCTATTAGCCCTAAAAACACTTTTACCACCTTAAATGAACCACACACAATATGTCGATTCATTCATATCACACAAATAAGCAATCACACTCAAAATGACCACCAAACCCCCATTTGACAATAACATAAAAGGATGGATTAAATTTAGCACATATCTCAATTTCATCATTTTGGCACATAAATCACTTCAAATATATCACTTGTAATTATAACTTGGCGAAGCACACACACTTAATCTACAACATCAACCTTGAACCAAGATATGCACACTTATCACAAATTCATATAAGTGATAATCAAATAATGTCATATTCTTAGTTCGCATGATGTAATAACAATATTCATTACAATATCCAAAAAGAGGAAAGGAAAGAGCTATACAACTATGCTTTTCACTCTTTAGATGCTCCTTCCTTCCCGTTGCTCCTACCAGAGCCCTCACCTATAAAATATAACCACAGGGTGAGATAAACATCTCAGTAAGAAAATCATTCATTACTATTAATTAATATGCACAATCATAAGGGAGTAAAGCTTTTAAATACCATAATATACTAATAACATAATTCAAGATAATCTTTCTCATTTCCACTATAGCATATTCAACAATTCCTTTTTGTAAACACAAGTCATTTACCACTAGCATGATCATTCTACCATCCAAGCCTCCATATCACCCCGACTGAAGCTATAGGCTCTTGGACCAAGTGCACATTCACGATGGCCCAAGCTCACCTTTAATGGTAGGATCTATTAGATAGGGAGGCACAGCAGAAGATTAAAATTTTGAAGTCCCTATCTTGATGTGGACCAAACGAACTCATTTAAGTCAAAGTGGATAAAAGAGTTACCTTTTAATTCTTCAAACTTAGCGCATATTCTCTTCAAGAGTTTGGATCTCAAGAGCTGACAATATAAATCTGCTCGTTCTACCGGTATCCATATGAATAGTTCTTTATCTCGAACAACATGCTAACGCTCTCAGCGTCCGTTCTTCTTTGAACGTTGTTTTCCTTTCTATAAGTTGTTTCGTGGCTCTCAAAGTGTTTTTGCTGCAGAACTTTTCTAACTCTATCTTTATAAAGCACATCCCTATCTATATATAGTATATGGATCAGGGTTTTTGTCTTCCACTTAAAGAGCCCATGAAAATTTAATTAAATTTATGTCATAAATTTAATCCATGATATCATACTTATTTCAAATTTATCTTATAAATTCAAATTATAAAACTAACATGATATTCTCTCATATCATGTTAGTTATTAAATTTAATCTATCATATAAAATTAAATTTAAAACTAACACAATATAATATAATATATATCACATATACATATTATATTATATATGTACACATATATATATATATTTCAAAAATATATATGTATATTATATTATATACATTTAATTTTATATATCATATACATATACATATATATATATATATTAGATATATATATATATACACATATGAATATATATATATATATATTTTGAAAAAATATATATATAATTATATTTTGAATTTTATATTTCATATAAATATATATATATAAATATTTATTAAATAAATATTCAAATATATATATATATATATAATTCATTCACCCTACATTACATTCATTGAATCTAAACATATTCCTGATTTAATGAATTTAGATATTATAACTCGAGTTGGGCTGTTATTGTGTTCAACCCTATAGGCCCATATGAAATTGGCAGTAGGCTAATTATGCTATTAGCCCACAAGTCACAAGTGATCTCTAGTAAGACATTGCAACTACCTAATTCACATGGGGATCAATGATCCAATGTAACCTATCATTCAACCGTATCACATCTCTCTTGTCACGCGATATTTCAGTCAAGTGTGACATATAGAATTGTCATTCTCCTTTACTCGACTGTTACTTTCTCGATCTCTGAGTGGACTGACTATAGCAATGAAAAAACCCTTTCCATTGTAGTATAGCCAAACATTTTCTCAATCTTACTCATCGAAGAGCCTAGTAATATCTCTCACTTAATGTAAAGGACAAATTCCATCTTGACCACTCATATTCCTCTATATGAATATCACTAAACTCAATCATAGCATTTATGATCACCTAATCAAAGGTGACTTTTGACTAGGTCAAAGTTCAGTAGTCATCATGTAGGAATCCATAATGATCTCATATCAAAGGGCTTAGTGATATAGTTACATATGAGATAAGCTTATGACTTGTACTATATAACTTTCTCATAGGAGGTTGGTCCAATACCTTGTACTCTTTCAAGTGCCTATGACTTTGATTTATATTTCTATAATTAATCAAAGTCATACTAGTCTTGTTTCATTTATGATCTCTTATAGATGACCGACCAAGGACATTTAGGACAATCACTATAGTTTGTCCAAGGATACAGTTATCATAGTGAACATGCAATTGATATGATAACAAAAGAAAAATTCATTAAATAACAATGTGCAATGTGCATAGTATAATGATTGGTTCTAGGGCACAATTTCTAATAGGATCACCTGGCTAAAGGTGTCCTATCCCACTTTCAGACTATGGTCTCTCTTATCACACATGAATTGGAGTGTCGTTACTCCAATACTGCATCATTGATATTAAGGAGCGTCATTCTCCAACGCCGTATCCCGCATGGATACTAAGGAGAAAATCTTTATCACTATGCCTTACAAGACACTAAGGAGATACATTTCATATGGACTTCTACTACTCCTTCCTACGAGTAAACTCCCACCTCTTATCATAATCATGCTTAATTTGCCACAGATTTCACACAGTTATGAAAAGTCATTACTTTTCACATATGGATTTAAAATCTTTATCAATTTGAAATTAGATTCTAATGCACAAGGAAAATTATCTTTCACAACATGCCAAGCTTTCAAACACATATAAACCAATATATTTATCTACTTATAGACAGTTAAGCAATATAATTAAATAGTGTAAATTATTCTGTTACCTTAACCCTTTGTCACACAAAAGCGTAATAATGGCTTAACGTTAGCTCCATACATTCTACATGCATGAAGTAGCTCGAGTAACACTCAATTTACACAATCAAGTAACAATCATCAATTATCACTTCAGATAATTCTCAAATTTTCTAGGTTCTAAATGCTCATAATACTCAATTTCTTTATCTAACCACACCAACCATTTCAAAACATCGAACCATCTTATTAAATATCTCAACAAACCAAATTCATCATTCAATTCCTCACTTTGTCTCAAAATCTTCAAATTATACCTAGGGTTCGTCCAAACCTTCAATAAAATTTTCAATCACCATAAAACTCATAAACTTAGGGTTAGAGGATTGATTTAACTCCCTAAGATCTTAAATAATCTAATCGGTTCAGTCTAAATCCAAGGAAACTGAGATCAAGCTCCATAGTACCACTTAAGTCAAAAATTTTGCATAAATGGGGAAGGAGAGGGAATGTGAAACTTATCTAATGGTGATTCAAGCTCTAAATGCTCCCAACATGGCCTAGGGATTGTGCCCTAGCAGAACACAAGCTCTTCTCTGTCGTTCTCTTGTTATCTCTCTTTCTTTCTTCTATTTTTGGTCTGTTTTCACTTTTGATAAGTGCTGATTTTTACATGTGGGCTGCGACGCATTGGCGCGCCCGCCGCAACACATGGCACAAAAAGTCCCACCAAAATTTAAACTCTCTTCCGTGCCATGGGCTGCTTAAACATTGCCCTAGCCCTCTCCTAAGGCTGTCCAAAGATTCAAAAACTATATTAATCTCCCATAAACCTCATTAATCAATAATTTATCTAAATTGATCAAATTTCTCCTGAAAACATTAATAATTACTAATTGGAAAACTTAAAATGTTACATGCTTCACAGAATTACACTTTAAACAAGCATAAATAATTCTTTCCAAATCTTTAGTATGCTCTAGTGAAAACTTAATGAGTTCTTGAATTGCATCCCAATATTCTTAAGATGTATGCTAGTAGAAAATCATCTCTTATCCATAACTAGCCACAACTTCATTCATTACACAGGTTGGCCAATTCAAAAGATGCAAATTTAAGTAAAGATAGTATAGTTCAGATAATTATAACCATAATATGTGGCATATGGTCAGGCAGGAAATGAAGTACTGCTTGACAAAAGCTTTTGTATCCATAGAAACTTAGTATTTGGCAAAAGAAAAAAAAAAGTGTTTAAAAAAAGGAAGTCATTCTTCAATGTGTTTTTACACTATTTAGGCAACTCAAAAATAATGTTAAAAAAATGCATTTTCTAGATACTTTTTTATAATAGTTTTGTTTAGCTAACTGTAAAATTAACTAACGGACATTTATAACAAGTGTAAAGAACTTCGATCCTTCAAGCTTTTCAGTGATTCTATGGAAGCAATTGACATGATCCGTGCAGAAGTTTCCGAAATGCATGAGGAGATTCAGAGCTTGCTAGCTGCAATGGGATTGGCACGTGCTAATAGGGCAGCAGACTTCCTTGCTAAACAAGGTCTGGGGCAGGCCTCACACTTCGATGCTTCTTCCTGGAGACGAAGCTACTGTTCGTCTAAGGAATGTTGATCTTGGCTAATCATAATGGAATGTAAACTCGTAAAGTGCCATGTGCTTAACTTTGCGCTTTGAAAGTTGCTTGGAAAATGCAATGACTTTGGAATGTCTAAAACAAAAATTTAAAATTGAAAAAACAAAGAAAAAAATTGGACATCAAATAAAAATTGATATTGTGGTCGTCAATAACAATAATATTGCAATTAATAACGTTGAAATTAGTGAATGACGGGGCCCAAAGGATGTACATTGATGACAAAGTGGTCCAAATAAAGGGGTCCACCACTTTTGGAGTTTTCATTTTGCAATATAATCTTACTTGATGAGCCTATTTAATTTAATTACAAAATAAAAGCCACGTTTTTTAAGCATAGTACATTATAAAATATGATTAGCTCTGAAAATGAACAAAAAATAGAAGCATTACTTTTAATTTTTCCCTGTAATTTTTTGTTTTGCATACGTACCCATCAACAATAAATATCTCATGTGATACAATATTAATCATTCAATTTAATTGATGGCTATTAGAGATTTTGTTATATGATACATAATGAGTCTTCTCTTGAGGATTATTTTAAAGTTTTTGACAGAAATATATTTTGATAATTTTTAAATGATAATAAAATTTAATAATTATAATTGAAATACTTATTAATTAAGTGAATTTAGACACCCAATCCAAATCACCAACAACTCTCACTCTCTAGTACTAACTTGAACAATTACACGGTTCATCTTTACACTGTTTAACATTTGGACAGAAGGACAAGGGAAGATTGTTTTTATAAACTACATAAAAGAACGAAGTTCGGCCCTAAAACAGAAGTGTAATGGGGATTAATTTATGTAAAATAAATCAGTCAAATTCAAAATTAATGTAACGTGTAAGAATAAAAATTAATTTTTGAAAACCATTTTATGATGTGAAATTAAAAATTTAAATGAAGAATTATTATATTACATTAGATAAACTATGTTATTATTTTATAGGGAAAAACATAACTTTTGGTCTTTATACTTTGTTTGCATTTTATTATAGATCCTTGCACTTTTTTCAGAGTCTAGGATGCTTCCAAAGTCTCTATACTTTGTTTATGAAATGACCTAAAATACTGAAAAGCAACAGTGTAGGAACTTAGAATATCAAAAAAAAAAAAATATAGGAACCTATAACAAAATACAAGTAAAGTACAGTGATCATATTTTCCTTATTTATATAAACCACATCCAAAAGAGAATATATTTATGTATGTTCTGCATAAAAATATAACTGAAAGATATGTCACCATACACAGCATTTCTGCTGAAATATTTCTCTTAATGGTCGGCGCCAGAAAAAGCGTCAAATATTGCCAAAAATAATTTTCATTATTTGGGAAAAAAATTGAAAGGAACACTAAATAATTTTCAAAATGACTTGATTTAGAAACAGAAAGTCACCTATATATATATATATATATACACACACACTACTTGATGACCCCTCCCCTAAACGGAGAATATCAACCAGGCCCTTTAGAGAGAATGCCCAAAGTTTTCCATAAATATTTTTTTTTGAGCAAGTTTTCCATAAATATTATTGTAAAAATTTATCGAACGAATTGAACTTTCGATATACTAACTTAAAGTGGGGAAATATCAACTAACCGCACTAAAAAGACATAATTACAATTAAACCCCAAAACTTTTTAAAATATCACTGCATAAATTGAACAAGTTAATCTTTAAATCTGACAACTTCTTTTTAAAAATTAATAAGTTGATGATTGAATTTTAACACATTATTATTTGACAAGTTTGTGATTAGCTAGTTATTGACAAGTAACTTTTTGAATTTTGACAGCTTAATTAAAGGAAATTGACAATAACACTTTTAAAATTAACAACTTTTGTAAAAAGACTTTTAAAGTAAATTCATAATACATATTTTATTTTGAACAATATCATCTTTGTTAGTTCAATGATCATCAAATTTTAGTAAATCAATAAAAATTCATGAGTTCAAACTTTCTCTTAATTACCTTAAAAGGTTGGTCGTAGTTGACCAACACGTTGGAGCTCTTGTGGCAACATAGTATTCTCGCTGGTAATGAATCTCCGACGGTCATTGACGACTAGTGTGGTGGCAATTTTTTTTTTTTAATGACAATGAAACAAAGATATTTTAGAATAATTGACGGCACAGAATTTTATTATAGTTGAGGTTAGGCCAATACTGATTTTTCATAAAACTTTGGGTCTTAATTGCAATAATGTCTAATTGATATTACCGGGGGAAAAAAGTGATCGAACTTTAACCCCGAGAGTCCCAAAACGTATATTTTGACAAAAAGACAAAAATAACATGGTCTATATTTCAAAAAAGAAGCCCCATTTTCTGCACGAAATGTCCAAAGGCAAAAGTGTGGTTTATATATTTTTTTAAAATCAAAAAGAAAAGGCAAAAGCAAAGGAACTTCCTGAAAAGAAATATTTAACACCAATAGAATAACAATTTTTGGACCAAACTTATATACTTAAAACTTTACATTAAGACATCTAAATTTTTTATATTATTAAGTTAAGATTGATTTTACTCTTAAAACCCTTTTCTTAAATTATTTTTTTGAGGAGTAAAAAATTCCTTTCACTATTCAACTGCTAGCTTTGCCATTTTCTGCTGCATGGCATGTGCATGAGATTTATGCATATTGACAAGTAAAATTCTAACCATATTCTTTTGTGTTAATTTTCTTTTGAACTTTTTTCTCTAGAAGTAATATTGCTAGGCACCCAAAAATCTTGTTAAAATAAAATTTAATAATTTAAATATTATTATTTATAAACATTCATCCAACATTTATAAATTATTTTTTAAATATTAATAGCTTCAACCAGTTTCTCAAAAGTTTATAGATAACTTATAAGTTGTGTGTACAGATTTATAAATAATAATAATATTTACAAATAAATTACAGAAAATGACCTTATTAATATTGATTAAATCATTTAAATTTTCTAGACATTCCTTTATAATATATTTTTTAACTAAATGTAAAATTAACTAACGGATATTTATAACAAGTGTTAATAACTTCGATCCCTTAGGCTTTTCTACGTTTCTATGGAAGCAATTGACGTGATCCGTGCAGAGGTTTCCGAGATGCATGATGAGGAGATTCGGAGCCTGCTAGCTGCAATGGGATTGGCATGTCCACCGCGATGCTAATAACTAAGGCAGCAGACGTTGTTGCTAAACAAGCTCTGGGGCAGGCGCTCAACTTTTGTGCTTTGCAACTTGCTTGGAAGTTGGAAGATGCAATAACTTTGGAATGTCTCAAGAAAAATTAAAAAAAAAAAACAACAAGAAAAACAAATTAAAAAAATTGGGCATTGAATAAAAATGGGAGACTTTCAATAATGGACCCTTAAGAATGCTTAATTACATTCAAAGCCCATAAATTTTTGAAATTTCACTACAATCAAAGTGTACTGATTTGATATTAAATTTATGAGAAAAATGACAAAATTGCCCCTCCTTTAAATTAATATAAGAGCTTCGCTACTTTATCACTTGTTAATTGCCCTATTTTACTTGTTCATTTACTTATGATATGTTATTAATTGTCATACTTAACTTGTTTATTTCCCTAAAATGAAATTAAGTAAAGGTCTGGCAATGAACAAGTGAGTAGGGCAATGAATAATCAAAATAGAGCAATTAACAATAATTTGTAAGTAAATGAATAATATACAGTATAAGAATCAACAACTTATCTTACAATAATTTAAATACCTAAAATGAAAATATGTGAAGAAGGTAGCATTTAGTGAGTAAATAAATAAGTGAATAAAGGTAATTAATAAGTAAAGTATGAAAGTCTTAATATTAATTTATAGTATTCTGAATCCAAGTAACCAACACTCCCTTTTCACCACAATGCTAATGAAAGACCTGGTCATCCCTGTGGGTCCTATTTTGGACAATCCAAGGTCAGAAACCTTAGCCACCCATTTGTCATCTATTAAGATATTTGTGGATTTCACATCATGGTGAATGATAATGCGGTTCGCATCAGTATGAAGATAATGCAGTCCACATACGTGTGGCACCAAGGCACATCCCCAACCTTTGCTTCCAGGAGAGTGGAGGGTTATCTGAATCATAAAGATGGTCACGGAGGGTCCCATGAGCCATGAACTCGTAGACCAGGATCAACTCGTTGCCATCCTTGCAGTGACCAATGATTGTAACGAAGTTAAAAGAGCAGAGTGTTGTGTTTTTAATAAATACAGGTCTTCTTTCTCCTCTTCCTCATCGGGTGCCCCTACTTCATCAACCAGGAGGACGGACAATGGGAAGCGATTGAGCCTCTTCTAATCTACTATACTATATTGGGTGAAGACAGGAAGCAGTCACACTTGCCAACAGTGGTAGAGCTAGGAAAGGTGATGCAAATTAATTTTAAAAATGATAATTTAAAAAGAATTATTTATTATTTTTTAAAGTAATCATACATTTTATAATTGTCCCCTACTTATTGTCAAATGCTATTAAAAATATTTCCTTTCATATAAGTCACTAATTTATGATATTATTTATATATAAAAATGTATAATAATTAACTAAAGATTTAAAAAAATTAAATAAATAAGAATATTGTTTTTTAAAAATCACATCAGAGTCTTGCCAATTGATCTTTGTTGTAGTACTAGGTCTTAAAGTCTTGTTAAAATAAAATTTAATAAATATTATTATTTAATATTTAATAATTTAAATATTATTATTTATAAATATTCATCTAAAATTTATAAATTATTTTTAAAATATTAATAGCTTAAATTAGTTTTGCAAAAAATTATAGATGATTTGTAAATTGTATGTGAAGATTTGTAAATAATAATAATAATATTTAAAAATAATTGCAGAAAATGACTTTATAAGAATTAATATTGATTAAATATTTTAAATTTTTTAGATTTTTTATCCAATTAACAGTCAAATTATCGAATATTTATAATTGAAGTATAAAAACTTTGATCCTTCAGTGATTCCATGAAAGCAATTGACGTGATCCGTGCATAGGTTTCCGAGATGCATGAGGATTGAGCCGTTATAAAGGAGATTCAGAGCTTGCTAGCCTCAATGGGACTGGCATGTTGATCGCGATGCCAATAAGGCATCAGAAGTTGCTGCTAAACAAGCTTTGGGGCAGGCCTCGCACTTGATGCTTCTTCCTGGAGCCGAAGCTATTGTTCGTCTAAGGGATTGTTGATCTTCGCTAATCATAATGGAACGTAAAGTGCCATGTGCTTAACTTTTGTGCTTTGCAACTTGCTTGGAAGATGCAATAACTTTGGAATGTCTCAACAAAAATTTAAATAAAACAGAAAAAAATTGGACATTGAATAAAAATTGATATTGTCGTCCTCTATAATGATAATGGGGCGACTAATAACTTCGAAATTGGTGAATTATGGGGCCCACAGGATGAATATTGATCAAAAAGCAGTCCATGTAAGAAAGCAGTCCATGTAAGGTAAACGTCAGACTCTAACCGTTGACGCTGATATAACATTACAGGGCAGCTTGTTTGTTGAGGAGAATTTATATGTATTAATAATTGTGTTGGGGAAGACTTGGAAATATGGTAAGACTTTTTAGAAGGTGAAGCTTCCAGCATTTACGATTGACGAAAGAAAGCATCACAAATTTTGATCAACCACCACCTTTTTGGTCGGAAGGTGGTGGATGATAATAAGAGGACTCTTAAATGAGTTGTTTTGTTGGCCAATTTAGCTCTAATTTCTCCTTTGTAATTCCCAAAAAAAAAAGCACCACAAACAATCTGCTAGTCAAACATTGATTTATAAGTTTCATCTTGTACACGTATATTATTCCTGCATATTAGGGTTTTCACTTTTCATCCTAATTCTATAAATAGTAATAAAGCACCTTGAGCCTATGCGCCTCTTTCACACAATTCTATAATTTCCCTTTTGTTATCTGTATGAGCACAAAGCACCATTTGCATTGTCTGTCCTGGCTTCTATGCCCTGCAAATTTCTTGGAAGATACAATATAGCTTTAGCTTTGAAATTAATCAAGGATGTATTCGCCTTTCTAAAACAAGTCTTGTATATAAGATTATAAATATCCCATGCAATAATACATCAGGCGACATCAAACGAGTAAACGTTTATCTAATATTCCGTGTCCGCTTATTAGATAGAGAATTGTTGTATTATAGCATGGAAATACTTTATCGTTGGAAATGTACATATGTAAAAAGACTTACATGACTGAAATGACTTATGAGAGGCGTTTGGTTTCTAATGCTTAAAAGAGTTGAATCAATTTATCTTAAAGTTTTGAATTTGCGCCTTGAAATATGTAATCATGTTAAATAAATATGTTAAAAATATTTTTGGGGTACTCAGGAAAATGGATAAGGATGAGCGCCAAGGCCCACACAAAAGAAGCGTGAAGCTTAAGAGCATGAGATGAAGTAACAAAGAACAGGAGCTAAATGGGTATTATTTAAGCTAAGAACAAAATATGTACAAGCATTTTTTAAAATGTATTTTACTAAAATTTCATTACAATTTTTAAAAAGCTTTATATTGAGCATTAATAAGTAGAATATAAATAAAACAGATAAAAGGAGTAATTAATAATGTCCTTGTCGTATAAAAGGCATGTTATTGGAACATCACATATTTCTGTGTTTTTTTGGGGTAAAATTTCTCTGTGTGTTTTGACAAAGAGAATTCTTTCAAGTTGAGATCCGCGAATTTTTATGAAATTTTTTTAAATTTTTTCTATTTTATTATTTTATGATAACATACAAAATATTCTCTCTCTCTCTCTCTCTCTTAAAAAATTAAATTTCAAAAAATTCACATATTTTTATTTTATCAGGATCCATTCCCTTTGAAAAATATTAGTACAAGCCAAAATCATGCTTAGCCAATCATTTGACGAGCAGATCAAACCTACTCGAAATCATCAAGTTGCCGTTTTTTTTTTTTTGTTCATCCCCTTTCTGAAAGTGAACCCTTTTCACATTTGTTTTCGTTAATTCATTATTAATCTAATTTTTTTATTTGTATTATAATACAAATAAGACTCTTGCATATCCAAATCTTTAATAAATTCCTTTACAAATTGTGGTGCTATCTAGCGTTCCCCTTTTATAACAAACATCTTTGTTCTTCGTAATTGTGCAATTCTTCCCCCCCCCTGCCAGTGTAATTGTGCAATTCAAAACTGTATTACTGGTTGACTTACTCTATAATTTAAGGGAGTGCTTCTCAGGATTGTTGTATCTGCTTGCTAGCTTTCCTCAGAACACTTTTCTAGTCTTATTTATAGGATAGAGAGATAATTAATTTTGGTCTTATTTATATGATATTTTACTATTTTTTATGTTCATTTTTATATTTCTATCCTTATTAAATGCTAAACAAATTAATACAAATATTTTTTTTCTCTTTATTTGGGGACAGAAGTGAAAATTTATTAAATTTTTAAGCAAAATTAATAAATTTTAAAAAATTTTTTAATTTGAATAAAATATGTTAAAAGTGACTATAAATAAGACGAATAAAGTAGCTTGCATGATATGGACCGAATTCTGACATATTGGACCGTTAACGTAACTAATAATAGATTGCACGCATTCTTATCGAATATGTATTTCAGTTTTATTTATTTGTTTATTTGAGTATTTTTAAAACTCATCATAATGGAACGTAATGTCATGTGCTTAACTTTTGAACTTTGCAACTTGCTTGGAAGATACAATAACTTAGGAATGTCTCAACGAAAGTAAATAAAACAAACAAACAAACAAAAAACAATTGGACATCGAATAGAAATTGATATTGTCGTCCTCTATATAATGGTAATAACTTTTAAATTGGTGAATGATGCGGCCCAAAGGATGAATATCGATGACAAAGAGGTCCGTTAACGTCAAACTTTTTTTAACTGTTGACGCTGATATAACATTACAGGCCTGCTTGTTTGTTGAGGAGAATTGATATCTATTAATAATTGTGATGGAAAGACTTTCTAGAAAGTTAAGCTCCCGGCATTTACAGTTCAAGAAGGAAAGTGCCACAAGCAATAGGCCACTCTACGTTGATTTATAAGTTTCATCTTGTACATCCATCAGATCATCACCCACTGGATCCTGATCCTTCAACGATAATCTCTTCATTCAGATTCCCAACAAGCTTTGTCTTCTCTCCTTTGTTCAGCATCTCCATCAAATACTCGAGGCCCAACATCACATCTCCCATAGATGGCCGTTTATTCCCATTATTGCAATCTTTGTGTATACCTTTAAGCACTCTGGAGTCATGCTTTCCCTCAAGAATGGATCCACCGTGTCATAAATCTGATTCTCATCAACACATCTTTGAAACGACTTTACAAGGTTTTGTTGCTCCCTCTCCACCGCACGGAGAATAGGGAGCCTCCCACATAGTGCCTCTAGCAAGACCACTCCAAATGAGTACACATCTGACTTATTAGTCAATACTTGCAATGTGTAGTATTCTGGATCCAAGTAACCAATGCTTCCTTTCACTATTGTGCTTATGTTAATATTAGATCTTGAAATACCCGAGGGTCCCACTTTGGATAGTCCAAAATCAGAAATCTTTGCCATCCAGTTTTCGCCTATTAAGATGTTTGTGGACTTGACATCGCGATGAATGATTGCATGCTTTGCCCCTGTATGCAGATAATGCAATCCTCGTGCAGCACCCAGGCAAATCTCGACCCTTTGAGTCCAAGAAAGTGGTTCGTTATTAGAATCATAAAGATGGTCACGAAAGGTCCCTCGAGCCATGAACTCGTAGACAAGGATCATCTCATTGTCTTCATTGCAGTAACCAATGAGAGATACTAAATGATGGTGACGAAGTTGTGAGAGCATTTCAATCTCAGTTTGGAACTCTTTGAGACCTTGTTGTGAACCTTGTTTGAGGCGTTTGATTGCCACTAAAACTGAACTGTTGTCAATGTGGCCTTTATAGACATTGCCAAACCCACCAACACCTATAATCAAATTATCATCAAAATTATTAGTGGCTGATCTGATCTCATCTAATGCAAAGCAGCGACTCAAGTCAGATAGCAACAATGAGGATTTATTTGTTTTTGATGTCGATGATGGTTCATGTCCCCATCGTGAATTTCCTTCATTGATTGCACCCCTAGCTAATAATCGACCGAAAATGAACAAAACGATGAGAGAAAGAAGAATGAAACTAGAAGCCGCCCCCCGAACCATAGAAATTACCCTCTTTTTCTGTGGGTCCTTAGACGCCTTCAGAGGCAGTGAGAGAGAAGGACGTTGACTAGGATTGGCACCTCCGAGATTGTTTTTGAAGTCACTTATTTTTAGAATTTCAATACCATTCAATAAAATATCTCTGTAAGTGCTTCTTGCAGAAGGGTGTGGTTGCAACTTAATTATGAGATTCAGTTTCTTCAAGCTTCCTTTGCCCTGTATGGACACCGCGTTGTCCTTAAGGACAGGAACCAAAATCTGGTTACCACTCCATATCATCACATCTGCTACGCCTTCCACCAAAACATCATCTATGAAAATTTGAAAAGCTCTATCTCCAACTTTTTGAATGTGTTCGTCAAACTCACAAAAATGCAATCTCACCATGTAAATAAACTCTGAGTCCACTTGAAACTCCCAGGTCACATTAAATTTGGATGTTTCTTTCATCCCGTAGTTTCGAGCAGTCTTGTATACTTCATCTGGTGCAAAATAAGACCATCTTCGTATGTTAGACTTTGATTGCCAAAAGCTGCTGATACAATGTGTGGGCGCTCCCTCTCTAAGTATGGATTATCTGGGTCCCAAGTTCTAAACATGCCAGTATCACGGTCGGGAGGGATCTGCCTACCACCGACGTTAATTCTGTACACTGTCTCGAGAGCGCTATTGTTTTCGACAGGATGCCTTCCGGTTCCGCCATCTTGCAGCATAGCCTGGAGGTCGTCAGGATTGGTGTAGTAAAGATAGGAGGGCATAGAGATGACCTCGATCCCATTGACGAAAGCATAGGCGTTTGGATGAAATAGGCTGGGCGTGAAGGTTATCATAAGCCCTCCATTCCGATCAACAACGTTGACGCAATACTCTCGTATAATGGTTTCTTCGTGAGAGTCATCAGCGGTGAATGAAGCATCGAAGTCTTGCAGAAGAGTGTGAGGGCCTGATTACGGAGAAGACAGCATCAGAGCGAAGGAAGATGAGAGTGTAGGAATATGGTGAAAAACAAAGGCGAATAAACTTTTGGCCGTCAGTGTTTAAAGGAAACAAGTAGGAGAACTCGGAGCACGAGAGGCATGCGGTGCTGTAAGGGATTATTTTGCCAAGCGCGTTGGCGTTTATTGATGAATGGTCGTTGTTGGAGAGTTCATAAAAAGAGAACCCGCCTGAGTCTTTGTCTCCAGTCCAGCTCCGGCCATCTAAAGAAGAAGTGCCGGAGCTTCCGCAGTTGACTTCAAAATGATCATCAGGAGAGTAGGAGGCGACGCCGGTAATGAAAAGGATTTGGATGAATAAAAGAAAGGACATGGCTTTGTTGGTGGGTTACTGATACTGGAGACAACTATCTTGCTGAAGCTCACCACAATGATATACCGCGAAGAAGCGAGAAGTTAGCCAGGCATCCATGATTTTATTTTATTTTTTACAGTATCAATTAAAACCAGAAAAAAGGGCGGGGCAGAGAGAGAAGTGGGGACATGGAGGGACCTTCTAAATAAAACCAAATAGTGATGGTATAAATAATTAAATAAGGAAAATATGCTTTTTAGTTATTTTACAATTAATATCTGGCCAAAAAAGTTAGTATCAGTATCATATAATTATTTAAATGTTAATCAATATCAAATTAGCATTGTGTTTATTTAATTAATTTAGCATATTTATTATATATTTTAAGTATTAATTAAGATAAAAGTTCATCTCCCATAGCTTCTCAAAATTTAATCCATATAAAATACAATAGATACTCTCTATTCCGTGGCTGGCTAACCTTATCCTTATATGGCCCACCAATGTGCCATCGAAGAGGTGACAATGGCAATTTCGGACCAATACATAAAAGGGAAAACTACCTAGTGCCCATATTTTGACCACATTTTTTTTAGAAAAAAAAAGAGAAAAATGACAATTGGAAATCTTATAAAAATACTGATGATAATTACAAACCCTAAATTATTAAAATCTCAATAAAAGACTATAATCTTTACTTGCAATAACTAAGCTTGAGATTCTTAACGGATTTGTGTAGATTTTCATATAACAATACAAAGATTCTCAAATATATTTTATTGATTTTCAAATTAATAACAAAAAATTATAAATGATTAATTTATAATTTACAATTAACTCTTGTAAATTTTCAACTAACATTATAAATAATCCTAAGTGTATTTTCTACACGTGATTTATATATATATATATATATATATATTAATAGCAAAAATATATCGGCTTCCAATTTATAATTAACTCTTGTTAATTTCTAACCAATGTTACAAATAACCCCAAATAAAATGGTTTATTTGTATATTGACAGCAAAAAATTGATATTCGCAACTAACTCTCGTAAATTTCAAAAGGAGGTTACAAATAATCATAAATGTATTTTGCTGATTTTCCAACTAACTATTTATATTTTTTTAATTGCAAGTAAGAATCATAGTTTGTTATTAAGATTTTAATAAATCAAGGTCTGTAATTCTCACTAACGTTTTTATGGGATTTCCAATTATCATTTCCCCTTTAAAATATGTATATTTGATCAAAGATGGTTTTTGATCAAAAATATTCCAAGAGCTATCTAAGTCATGACATTTCCTAGTAAGCTATTGTAGCAATACTATTACAATCTTGTACTGTTACATTAATCTCTATACATAAAATTGATAGAAATTTGCCAGCTTTCGTTCACCATACGAATTGTGATCTCATCAACTATATTACGAAAAGGGAAGTTTGAGTTTTGTTTCTTGGTGATTAATTAATTAAAGTGATTACCTCACCATAGTCACTATAAACCCCAATGTTGTTCATTCCATGATATATAAGATTAAGAAAACACAACAGACGCTACAACTGCTGGTTTAATAAAACACAAGCTTTTGCCATTAACAAATGTGGCTCTTCGTTCATTTTGTTTGAAGAAGGCTGCTTCCAGAAGATCAAAGAGAAGGCTAAGTGTGGCCGGCGAATTAAGGAAGTTTGCTGCGGAATTATCGTTCTGTCCTGCTTTTCTAAACTATATCTTAGTGTATATTAAATAATTTTTAGGGATAACCAAAGGCGGAACCAGGACAATAAGAGGAGGGGGGAATTTTATAGTATATCTAGAATAATTTACTTGAATTTTTATTATAAATTAAAAATAATTTTATAATAGAAGTTGTCGCACTCGGAAATGCGACACGGATGGCGCAAGAGCGGAGGTTCCGCCTTCGAAAAGAAGACCGATGAAATAGAAGTTGCCACCAAAATTTTGAAAAAAATCTTGAAAAACCGTTTAAAGGAGGATAAGGATGGTTTGCGGAAATAAAAAATAAGTTCAGGAGTCGGTTGAGTGTGGAGAAGGTGTTAGGCACCCCACAACACTCGTTTGTAAGAACGGTTAACTGAAGTTTGTTGTGCTAAATTAATATGGTTTTAAAGTTATTTTAATTATCCCTTTTATATTCATGTGTTTAAACAATGATAAAAATTAAGCGAGAAATATTTATTTATTTACAAGGGGGGACTTAAATTAGAATCTAATTTTGAGACCTACGTATCCTGTGATGGGGATCAAAGTCCACATAATTCAAGCTTATAAGTTTATTGGTGAAAATATTTTTTTTAAGAGAAATTAATCAGAAATAATTCACCATTTTGTAAATAAAATAATTTTCTAAAATTTTGATATTTGTGTTTTTAAATTGTAAAAAGTGATTTAATTTTAATTATTTTCTCTTTTTAAAATTTTTGGAATAAGAAAAAGGTAAAGGGTTTAAATTATTTTTTATATTTTATGATTAAAAATTTAATTGCTATACCTACAGAGCCTTATTGGCTCATGTGATAGTGCAAGTATTCTATATGTTTGAGAAGATTCCAAACTCTCACATAATAAAAGAATTTACCAACTTAGTTTATTTGCTTAAATATTTAAATATTAATAATATCATTATTTTTTTAGTATGTTCATACATATATACCTTTTTTAAAAAGACTCTTAATCATCATACCTACAAATGATTATCCTAAATATCTGCAAATATTTAAAATTCTCACACAATAAAGGATTAAATAATATATATTTTGAATATATTTTAATGCATAGTTATACAATTTGCATTTTTAAACATAAACATTTCAATCGCTATACTTGCGAAGTCTTATTGACTTTCATGGTAAGATGATTATTCTAAAGGTCTATAGATATTTGAAAATCTCACATAACCAAAAGATTTAATACATTAATTTGATTAATTAATTTTATTAAAAACATTTATAATTTTATTTACAAAAAAATCATTTATTTACTATATAAATTAATAATTGTGAAATTCTGCGAGAATTTATTATCCCACACTATAATGCACTTAATTTAATTCTCTTTGAAGATTATTGAAATCTCTCATGAGACTTAAATATTTTATTAATTATAAAAAGAGAATTAATTTTAATAATGAGTCTTTAGAACCCATATTATTATATACAAAATTGATCCTCATACCTGCAAAATCTTATTAATCTTCATGATATAGAATCATTTTAGTTGGATAGTGACCCATGAAAACTTGAAATAAAAAATGTGATTCAAACCCATAATTTTTAACTGATGCTTTAAAATTTAAGAGCATACTATCATATTTACTAATATATCATCAAACACTTAAATTTGGATAGCTCTCATAATGCAAGCAGTAAGATCATGGAATTAGAATTTTGAAGAACTAGATTGCTAATCCATCTTTAAGCATTTAAATAAATTTAAACATGCATTAATCACCAAGTCAGAAAAAACATTCATTCAATACATGCCCATATAAAATTAAACCAAATTTCACCTATCCCTTCTACAACATATATGCACATAAAATTTGTCACAGCCATAATCACATTAACAAATCTTCAAAAAAAATATTTTATTTGAACCTGTGTTAATGTAGGTTTGATGCATTTTCTGAGAGTAAAGTTCTCTGAAGGTTTTTCACTATTGCGTTAATATTCTTTTCCTTATCATAGCCAATAGTGAAAGTCACCAAGTACTTTGACTTGGATGTCTAATCTCCCTCAAATCTTCCATCTCTTTCTTTTCTTTCTCTAGAGCTTCTCGGTCTCCTCTTAAAAATCTGAAGCAAATGGTAGGCCTTCTTTCCTCTACTTTGTTGTCTCCTCTCTCGTCCTCCTCTTCTTGGCTCTCTCTCTCTCATCCTCTATTTTTTCGGCTTCTCTTCTCCCTTTCATTCTCCATTTTGACGTGCCCTTTTTGCATGGTTGTGTTTCCTCCATCTCCTCCTCTCTCTCATCCTAGCTCTCTCTTTTTTAGTTTCGAATAGTGCTCTATTTTTCCTCGATTTTTCTCCCTTCTTTATCTCTATTTTTTGCTTCTGATCTCAGTCTCCTCTCCCCTCTTTCTCGGTGCTTCTTTTTTTTTCAATTTCTCTCATCCGCTTTTCTCTTGCTCCAGCCTAAAGATCCACGTCCCATGCATGCTACTATTTCTACATTTTCATCCATCTTGTGCTCTATTTTTCTTTCTACAACAAGCCTCTCTCACTCCCTCTCTATCTCTCTCTCCTACTCTCTTTTTATGCTCCATTTTTTTCAATTTTCCTTTAGTTTCTTGTGCTCTCTCCTGCTCAGTCTCTTTCTCCTTCAATGTTCTACTTTTTTTCGTCTCTTCTCTCTTTGTTTTCGGTGCTCCTCCTGCCCTTTTATGCTTCTTTCCTCCCTCAATTTTCTGCTTTGTTTTTCATGCGTGCCTATGTTTCCTCTGCAAAGTGAAGTTTTATTCTCTGTCTGTTGCGTGCATGCATGTGTTTCGTGTGTGCATGCTGATGCGCATGCATTTGAATTTCCTTCTGTGTTTTTGTCTTTCTCTGTGTATTTTTGGCTTTCTTCTTTTTTCTGTCATGTAGCGCCTGACTGAGAAAGATTTATTTCTTTTGGTTGTCTGTGACTTTGGTTTTCATTTACATGTTTTCATTTACGTGTCCTCTGTGCATGTATTAAGGATGAAGAGGGAAGAATTTTAGTTACAGATGATGAAATTAAAAATAGATGGGAGACTTATTTTTCTAAACTTTTCAATGATGGAGAGGATTCATCTAGTAACTTGGAGGATTTAGTAACTGGTGAAGGAGAACAAAATTTGTCATTCTATCAAAAAATACGTGATAAGGAGGTAAAGGAAGCTCTTAAGAAAATGGCAAATGGTAGAGCTAACGGACTTGATTGTATATCTATCGAAGCGTGGAAATGTTTAGGTGAAGAAGGGGTGAGATGGTTAACTAAGTTATTTAATGTGATTTTACGGTCCAAGAAAATGCCTGATGAGTGGAGGAGAAGTACATTAATTCCTATTTATAAAAATAAAGGAGATATTCAGAATTGTACTAACTATAGAGGGATTAAACTCATGAGCCACACAATGAAATTGTGGGAGAAAGTAATTGAGCACAGGTTGAGATTGGAGACAAGTATTTCTGAGAATCAATTTGGTTTTATGCCAGGTAGATCAACTACAGAGGCGATTTATCTACTAAGGGGATTAATGGAAAAGTATCGTTGTAAAGATAAAGATCTACACATGGTTTTTATTGATTTGGAAAAAGCTTATGACCGTATACCAAGAGAAGTGCTTTGGAAAGCGTTGGAAAAAAAGGGAGTACGGATTGCTTATATTAAAGCCATACAAGATATGTATGAGGGGGTAAAAACTAGTATAAGAATGCCTAGTGGTCAAACAAAGGATTTTCCTATAAAGATTGGGCTACATCAGGGATCATCTCTGAGTCCTTATTTGTTCAACTTGATTTTAAATGTTTTGACGGAACATATTCAAGAGGAAATCCCGAAATGTATGCTCTTCGCGGATGATATAGTTCTTATAGCAGAGACAAGAGAAGAGGTTAATTGCAAACTTGAGTTATGGAGGAGGACATTGGAGTCGAAAGGTTTTCGTCTGAGTAGAAGTAAGACGGAATATTTATATTGTAAATTTGATAAAGGACTATTCGAAAATAATTTGGAAGTGAAATTGGGAGATCAAATTATACCTCAAGTGGAAAAGTTTAGATATTTGGGAGCCATTATCCAAAATGATGGCGAAATCAGTGGAGATATTTCACATAGAATTCAAGCTGGGTGGTTTAATTGGAGAAAAGCTAAAGGAGTTATTTGTGACCGTAAGGTGCCTAATAAACTTAAAGGAAAGTTTTATCGTACTGCTATCAGACCGGCAATGTTATATAGTAGTGAATGCTGGGCTCTAACGGGACAGCAAGAGCATAAAGTTGGAGTAGCAGAAATGAGAATGTTACGATGGATGTGCGGACATACACGTAAAGATAAAATTCGAAATGAGCACATACGTGAAAAAGTGAGGGTGGCACCTATTGAGGAAAAAATGGTAGAAAATCGGTTGAGATGGTTTGGGCATGTACAAAGAAGACCAAGGGAGGCACCAGTGAGAAGAGTGGAACATATAACTTTGAGTCCGATTAAGAGAGGTAGAGGAAGGCCTAAGAGAACACTCTTGGAAGTTGTTGAACGTGATCTCTTAATTAATAATATTTCTAAAAGCTTAATAAATGATAGAGCACAATGGCGTCTTGCAATCTATGTAGCCGACCCCACCTAGTGGGATAAAGGCTTGTTGTTGTTGTTGTTGTTGTCCTCTATGCATGCAAGTTTGATCTTTTTTTTTCTTTCTGGCATTTCATGACTGTGTATGCTTGCTCTGTGAAGCTTCTCAAGCTCTGTACATGCATGTCCAGTATTTTTTCAGTCATTCTTTTTTTAATGCTCTTTTTTTTCTTTTTTTTATTAAGTAGATTAAGGGAGAGAAAGAAAAGTCTAATTTTATATATATATATATATATATATTTTAAATGGAAAACAAAAAGATTTAAGGAGATAAATTGAGAGAAAGAAAAGTCTAATTTTAATATATATATATATATATATAAATGGAAAACAAAAAGATTTAAGGAGATAAATTTAAAAATAGTTGAGTCTCAAAAAAATTGATTCCCCATATTTTTGAATGGTTGGAATAATTTGAGAGAGATTTAAAAAAAATTAAGCAAGATTTTTTATTTTGTTAAATTATTATTTTTTTTGAAAATATAATCCTAAAAAATGCTTAAATTTTATTTTTATATTTTTATATTTTTTTGTTATATATTATTATTTTTATTAAATTTAAAAATGCCTGAACAAAATAAAGTGTTCACAAAATTGATAAAATTTTTAAGATAGCAGATCATTTATATAACTTAAAAAATAAAAATTAAAAATATTATTTTTTATCATGATCAATATAATTAAGTTTCACTAGTGTAAAATGAGTTATCTAAATTGGTTAAAATTAGTCATTTAAACTGTTTTTGTAACCAGTTTAAATAAAACCTATTTAGATAAGAGAAGCATATCTAAACCAGTTATACAACCAGTTTAGATAAAAGTTTAAGAAAAAGATTTAAAATTTTTTAACTTTTAAAAAATGCACTTCTCAACCGGTTATGACATCATAGCAAGTTTAGATATCATCACCATAATTGGTTTAGATATCATGAATATCTAAATCGGTTATAATCATTATCTAAAATTCATGATATCTAAACTAGTTATGGCCATAACTAGTTTAGAAACTTTATTTTAATAAAAAAAATTCTTCACTTTTCTACTTAACCCAGCCATTATAGGTTGCAACCCTACAAATTAAAAGCAATATATACATCTAACTAGCTAGAACACAATCCAATTCAATCAAATTAATTGAAAAATATTTACAATTTCATTTAATATTCAATATCCAAATAAGTTTAATAATTTCTCCTAATTCAACTATACCTATCCTAAACTCACTCATTCAATAAATTATTGTTGTGAAGCTCTAACATAAATAATCTCTAGTGTATTCTAATTTCTTGGATCTCTTATTGGGGAAATGAAAATGAATCATTGAACATCTAAAAAGATCAAGGATAAGGAATTTAATTTAGTCATGTCATCACTCATCAATTAAACTAAGATTGACTTGATATAGTATAGGTCAACCCTAGGTCATTCTTTCTAAGGAGCAATTTAGGGCTTATCTTAAGTTTTTTAAGTATTTAAATACTAATGCACAAAGATTTAAAACTAAATGATATATTTCTACACTAAAATGCAGGTGAGAAAATACAATTTATGCAACTAAAACTACCTAAATGGATGTTAATGCTTATGTCACCTAAATACTATTATGCAATGCATGAGTCCTAAATTATGAAGGGGGTTTTTGTTTCAAGAAAAATGAAATATAAACTAAAGAAATTAATTCAGTGATAAAAAGGATTAATTAACAAAAAATTAAGAAAAATTCGATTCAATGTTGGTAAAGGACTTCACATGGAATTAACTTTCCTAACTCAATTCAATTAGTTAGACCAAAGGGAGATGAAAAGAGTGAAATTAATAAATTTAATTACTTAATTAAAGCAAAGGGGAACTCATAAGCACAAAGTCTAACACTTAATTCACTAGAGAATTTATAGTGAACCAAATGCTACAACATGAATTAGGCAAATTAAATTCATTAAATAATTAGACAAATTACCAATTTAATTGAACAATCAAGAGGTAAAAGGAACCCAAATTTGCAATAAATACCATAATGACAATTAAATCAATAATGAAAATTCAATCATTAATTTAATTGGTAAAACAAAGGTATATAAACATAAATTTCATAAATTCATTCAATACAAAATCAATCCAAATATCAATTAAATCTAAGATTTAAAATATTTACAACCTAGAATTAGATTGTACTCAAGTATTACAACTTAAAATTATTTAAAACTAAATAATACTAAGATCTTAGATGAAAAAGATAAATAAAAAATCACTCTCTTATGGTCTTCAAATGCAAATCCTAGGCTTTAGCTTCCTCCATGCTTATCCTAAGTTGTCTCCCAAGCTATCTCAAGCTCTCATGAATGAAGCTCTTCTTCTAAACTCTAAGCCACAAGTCACAGCCATGAGATGATCAATGGAATTGGAGTTTAATAAATGAGTGAATAGTTTAGGAGTGGGAGTGGGAGTGATGAGGCCATGGGTTGAAAATAGAGAATGGAAATGTAACATCTCAAAAACTTAACCTAAAATTAATTAAGTCAATCAAGGATAAATGAATAATTTTGAATGAATATTTAGAGGTAAATAATTTTAGTTAGAAGATTATTATTAAATTTAATTTAGAATAAAATCCAAATCCTAAATTATGTTTTTTTAGAAATAGAAATAATACATTATTATATAAAAGAAAAGATAAAAAGGAAAAGGAATAAATAAAAAAATAAGGAGGGGGGAACGGATTAACATCCGTGTGTGTATGTATCCAAATCTTGAAATTATTGTTTGTAATGCATATGTGACTTTGTTAAGATTCTCTAATTTGTGACCAAGTTAATTGTGACATGATTTGAATAATGAGATGAGGGTTGACGATGATATACATACTCTTGATTATAAATTATGGATTATGCATGGTGATGAATTGTATATGAGCATGTTGAGTTTGTATACGATGCCAATGTGATTTATGTAGTAACATGAAAATTGATCCATGAGACATGATTGAGATATGATGATTCTTGATACTTGTTGAGCAAGAAAGTTGATAATCATGTGGGATAATTATAAATTACATATATAAGAGTTATTGAAATGCATTTTCTCATGAGCATGATCAATAATCCTAGAGATTATAGTTACTACTTGCCTTGTAAGGTACTGTAGCATTGTTCTTATTAAGGGACTTAACCATACTAGCCTATCTAGAGTTTTGGGTTGACCTAATCTTGGGTATGACATCCCGTTGTGTGTGATTTGGTGGAAACCATGTTCATAAATGAGTAAGGTAACCCTGGTCCAGTAGCCCATCATGATATAAATAAGGCCTTAAGTAGTCTCATCACATAGACAATCCCTTTCAGTTATTGGGCCATGGATTTCATGTCAAAGGAAATAAGGGGATATAAAGAAGAGATTGATCATACATATTATTATTATCATGCCATTTGAGTGATTGATAGTTATGTTTAAGACTATGATTGTAATTGTGGAAATAAGAACATGTGGTAAATATGTGAATAATGTATATGTAGCCATTTGTACCAATTTTGTACAAATATTCAGTACTTATGGGCAATCATGCCAATTTTGTACTAGATTTTATTTTTGAGATTATTCACATGAGTCAGATGTAAATATGATTAACATATTCTTAATATGATTGTTTATATGGTTATCTTGATGAATTTATTAGTCACTTGCATTCATGATTAATTATCATGTATTTGTATAACTTAGATGTATTTTGGTTACAGAGTGGTGGTACTCACACCTCTCTTTTAATATATTACAGGAGCTAGCTCATCTGGGAAGAACAAAGGAAAGGAGCATTAGGCCAAGTGATAATAATCACTTCTCTAGGCCTTTGTCTTTTTATTTTGATGTGTGTATTTAGTTTATGATATTACTAACTAGGACAATATATTCTTGATCCACTTGCATTATAGATTTTGTATTGGGTGAAAATATATTTTGGGCCTTTGGGTATGCGATTTGGTACTTATGTTTATATTAGTAGGCCAAAATAATTGTATAAGTGAAAATAGTTATTATATACATAATTTGAGAACTAAAATATTGTTATGGTCTCCCCTTGTGTTTTGTTGTCCAAGGGTGAGTGGTTGACATTAATTATATATAAATGAAAAGAAAAATCCATACATATGATGAGCTATTAATAAATAGATGATATATATAGAGTATGATGACTAGGTGATAATTATTGTGATAAATGTAATTAAGACCTTAGCCCCTCACTATCAATTATGGAAGAGTTCAAGTGGCCAAGTGTTATGTTAGTGAAAACATATATTATGTGGAGCAGGACACAAAAAGAAAATAAGGGGGAAGTTTTCCATCTATTTTGAGATGTGTTTTTTAATCATGCTTTTGCACATATTTAATCAAAAGATGTGAGCCCTTGAAATATTTTAAAGATTTGGGATCCCTTTGTCTTGAATAGTTTGTGAAAATACATATTAAGGATTTGTTTAGGTTAATCTCTTATAGGATAATTCTTTTGGGTTGGTCCTTGACTAATCATACTTAGTGTAATGATCTAAGTTCTAATTTAGGATACTCATTATAGAAAATAATAGAGTGATTAATTGGTGGAAGAGTGGACTAAGAGGTGAGGTGGCGTGAATGGAGTGGAAGAAAATGGGTGATTCAAATTGGAGAAAGAGAAACGCTTGAGATGATGATGATAGACGCCGAAGGGGGAGAAAAAAAAAATCGAGAGCGAGCTTGAAGAATATTTCCCGGCGGCTGGGAGTGTTTATTGGTGAGAGAAAGAGAGAGGTTGAAAACAAATGATCAAATGGCTAGAAATGAGGGTAGAGAGTTTAAAAAAAATCCTAGCTATTAAATTCAAAAGAGCTAATAAAAAAAATAAAAAGAAAAGTGTAAAAATTTTTTAATTTTCCTTGGTTGTAAATACTCATTGTACCCTTAATGAACCTAAAAAATATCTTTAAAGTCTTGACCATTGGATGTCTCTTGGAACCCAAGAATTAATTTCCACCATTAAATTTTATTAATTGTGCTTCCATAACCTGACAAGTCAAAATGAACTTATTAATGTAGGTTGTGTCCAAAATAAATCTCATGTCTCATGAAATATTTGTAAATTAATTTTTTCAACAATTAAAATTTTCCAACAAAATGGCCAAAAACTCAAATAATGTGTAATAATTCAAATTAAGCTCAATTAAAGATTGAAAAAATTAAAGCATGTTAAAAATAGGAAAATAAAATATTAACAATGAACCTCAAAATTCCCATAATTAACCCAAAAATAAATTATTTCTCAAAATTGGCTAAAAATCCAAATAATATCTAATAAATTCAAATTAGCCCAAAAATCTCATTAAAATGCATGAAAAAGTAAGATAAAATATCTAAAAATCATGATTTATCAGAGATGAATCATTGAACATCTAAAAAGATCACGGATAAGAAATTTAACTTAGCAATTCCAAGTAAATAAAAAATAGATTAGACCTCTAAAATTAGATTTACCTCTTCAGTAAACTCTGTCAAGCTAGCCATGATGATGTTGTAAACATGTCTCAACACATAAAAGATACACAAGTTAGTAGGGGGTTGATGATAGCTCTATAGAATAACACAACTTTGTTAAGATTAAATTCAAAAAAAGTTGTGAGGATTCATGACATCCGTACTAAGTCCAAGTGTGAGGTTCTTTGGATCACTACTAAACTCAGGAAATAATGTATCAATTTTCTTCCATTGTTCTAAATTAGTCGGATGCCAAAGCATTCCATCAGAAATCCTCTCATCCACATGCCATCTTAAATTCTTCACATCCTTTTCATTAGCAAACAACCGCTTAAACCTCAACATAATTGGAAGATACTATAGCACTTTTGCAAGAGCTTTATTCTCTTTGTACCTTAGTGTCTCACATACTGGACACTTCTGCTTCTCTTTATGCTCTTTCCTTTATAGTATGCAATTATTAGGGCATGCATGTTTTTTCTTAAACTTGATACTTAGTGGGCATAGAATTTTCTTCACCTCATAGTAACGAATTGGCAGCACATTTTCTTTCAAAAGCATTAATTTTAGTAACTCAAGCATTTATGTGAAACTCTTGTTGCTCCACTTGAATCTAGCTTTCAAGTTCACCAATTCAAACACTACTTTCAACAGACTATATTCCTCACAACCCAAGTATAAAGGTGTTTTTGTATCACTGCATATATTATTATACTTCTGGGATTGCTCAAAGGCCTCTTTACCCACATTACGGATCATATCCTCTAACTGATCAATCATATCATCATCATAATCATCATGAACATCCTGAGATTGAGATGTATTTGTCATTGACATGCTTAGTTTTTCACCATGCCATATCCATACTCTATAACTTTTGAGAAACCGCTCACAAATTAAATGCTTATATATCTTATTTGCACTTAACCACCTCTCATTCAAACAGTCCATACAGGGACAAGAAAACGTTCTACAATCATCTTCAATATTGCTTTGAAAAAATTCCAGAAACCCTTTTACTCCATTAACATATTCTATACTCGTTTGTTTGGCATCCATTTAACTATGATCCATGTTTAATTTGACCTCCTAAAACATGACAGAGTTTATGGATTATTACTAAATACATTAGAATAGGGTCAAACAACAACTTCTAAAAAAAATAGGAAACAAGCTCTTTGGAGAAAAATATTCTTTAAAGGAATAGGCTTCCTTCTTATCTAATAGGTAGAAGGGAAGCCAATTCTATATTTTTTGATCCTTTCCATATGGATCAATGGGCTAAATAATAAGTTTAAAAAAAAAATTGGTAGAGTCTTCCTTAAAAATTTGACTCCCTAATGCTTTTACAATTGAACATATAATAGCATAATTTAATGAATCACATTCTAGCGAACAAAAATCCCTAACCCAAGCTCACAATCAAAGCACAAACTTTAGGCTAAATCATAAGTTTTTAAAAAAATTTGACAAAGTTTTCCTTAAAAGTTGAAATCTCAATAATAGCATAAGGAGAAAATAACACTATTTAAACAAAACAAAGTCACATGTAATGCCTAATGGCTTTAGGCCTCCTTCACCAGCACTCCATCAACATACAGAAACTAAACCAGTCATGTAGTGACAGCAATTTAATTCACAATAATTGAATATTAAGAAATAGGAAGTAAGAATGCTAAATCTAATTTCAAAACTATAAAATTAATCAAGCATGTTCTAAAATTTAGACTTGTGCCACATCATAAGCAATCTTTACACATCATACAACACCAATATCTAAAAATGAGAATAAATCTTTAGAGATTACCTCAAGCAAGCAAAATCGTAGTAGGTCTTTAAGCGGTCGTGGTCTTTAGAAATTCTCCCTAATTAATATTTTGACCTAGTAATAGAACAGTGATCGATTCAATGCAAGACTCTAAGGTCACATTTAGTTACAAGAATTTTGGCCTATAAAATGGTAATCATATCTCCATTCCAATCTTACATATGTTTGGTTGCTTATAAGAGACATGGAATGACATTTTCCAAGAATATGGATTACCAATTTAATATTAAATTTTTTTAAAATTTATATAAATTGATTATCCGTATTTAATATTTTTAACTGATTGCAACTTTTTTCCAAAAAAAAAATAATTATCTTAAAGTGCCAGCTTGGAGATTATCTTTAATTTTAATATTATATTTATGAAAATAAAAATTTAGACAAATTCTAAAAAAATTAATGCTAAACTTAGACTATCTATAGTATATTTAGATATTTAATTTATAAAATTTTAATATTTAATTGGACCATTTAAATTAAATTTGTATTGTCCAAGTTGATCATAAAGTAAATTTATTAAAATTTTTATAATTTTATTTTAATACATATAGATAAGAAGTAAAATCTTTAAATTTAGATTGTTTAAAGTAAAATCTGAATAGTTCAAATCTCATCACCTTGACTCATCAAGATGATGAGTATTAAAACTGATTTCAAATCTCTGCACAGCAAGCACGCCTCATGAGTGGCTGCTTTGCTTCATTGCAAACATATAAATAAATACTTTCTCAATCTCATTTAAAGAGTGAAAATAAATTTTTTAATTTTATTTATAAATCATGTTATTAATTTTTTATTATAATTTTGGACTCAGATGGATAGCTCCATGACACTCTTCCAGAGTCCACATACCGTTTGTTACGCTAGAAGTCTCCTTTCTAAGAAAGTAATCAAAGGTTGATTTTTTTTTTTTTTTTTGGGATAAAAATCAAAGGTTGAACGTTTTCCTTTAGATTTTTCAAAGGTCGCCCCACTCACTCCGTCCCCATTCCTCAACTTGCTTGACCCCAAATCAAGCGATTAATCACCTACAGATTTTTACACGTTTCCAGGCTTACTAGTGCCGCGTTTGAAAAAATGCGGCACAGACAGCACGCGAGCGAAGGTCCTGACTTTTGTGGCAGGAATCGGTTGAAAGGAGTCACCACTAAGATTTTGAGGGAAATTTCGAGAAACTGATTAATGTAGAATAAGAGTGGTCTGCAAAATTAGAGAATAGTTTTGAGAGTCGATTGAGTGTGAGGAAGGTGTTAGGCACCCCACAACACCCATTCATCAGAACGGTTACCTGAAGTTTGTTGTACTCTATTAATATAGTTTTATAATTATTTTAATTATCCCTTTTATATTCATGTGTTTGATATAAAAATGATAAGAAATAGGTGAGAAATGTTTATTTATTTATGAGGGAGGACGAACTTGACTCAGAATCTAACTCTGAGGCCTACGTACCCTATAATGAGGATCAAAGTCCACGTAATTCGGACTTGAAAATTGTTGGTGAAAATATATTTTTTTGAAGAGAAATTAATTAAAAATAATTTACTATTTTGTAAATAAAACAATTTCTAAAGTTTTAGTATGTGTGTTTTAAATTACAAAAAGTAATTTAATTATTTTCTTGATTTTTGAATTTTTGGAATAAAGAAAGAAAATAGTTTAAAATAATTATTTTTTATGTTTATGATTGGGAGTTTAACTACTATACTTATAGAGTCTTATTAGTTCATACGGTAATGCAATTATTCTAAATATCTGTGGAGATTCTAAAATCTCACACGATAAAAGAATTTAGCAATTTAATTTGTTTATATTTTTAAGTCTATTTTAAGTGTTAAAAATATATTTTAAGTGTGTATATACATGTTTTAAAGGTTCTTAATCATCATACCTGCAAAGCCTCATTAACTTATACGGTAATATGATTATCCTAAATATCTGCGAAGATTTCAAAATTTCACACGATAAAGGAATTAAATTTATTTAAATACATCTTTTAGTTTAATTAATTTAATATATAATTTATATATATCTAAAAAACTTAATCGTTATATTTGTAGAGTCTTATTGACTCATACGATAATATAATTATCTTAGAAGTCTACGGAGATTCAAAAATCTCACATGACTAAAAGATATAATCGGTGAATATGATTACAATTTAAATACATTAATTTGATTAATTAATTTTCTAAATTGTGTTATATGATTATTTGCAAAAATCATTTATTTATTATAAAAATTGAGAATCACTATATCTGTAAGGACTTATTATCCTACATGATGAGGTATTAATTTAAGTCTTTACGAAGATTCTTAAAATCTCACATGGGACTTAAATAAATTATTAATTTGGATTATAAGAAGAGAGTTAATTTTAATAGTGGGCCTTTAATATCCATATAAATATGTACAAGATTGATCCTCATGCCTGTAAAATTTTATTGATTTACACGGTATGAAATCATTTTAATTGGTTATGGAGACCCATACAATTTTCACACAACCAAGTTTATTTGAGACAATTGAAGCTATGTCTATTAAACACACATGGTCACATTCATGCAGATTTAAATTTCAATTGTTAAAATGACCTAGCAATTTTTATAATTATAGCTTAAGAAACAACCAAGTGTAATTTTAAAAAAAAATGTCTTCCCCATAAGTTACCAACAACATAAGCAACATTAATTGAAGCTAACATTGTCAAACAACATTAATTAATCACAAAGACTAATTCTTGAATGATTGCAAAACAAGCACATACTTGATTTTTAAAGAGAGTACATTCAAATCACTTTTACTATCTCGAGCCACATATATGGTAATTAAATTGAAAGGTTTTACATAAGACATGAACATCAAATTTTTTCAACCATTTAATCCATCCAAACTCGTGACTGAAGAAGAATGATTTCTATAGCCAAGCCATATAAGAACAGTATATAAAACCTTTGCAGTGTTCATGAGCAGCAACTGATCCCAGATATTTACAAAATGCAAGCTGAAATGAAATCAACTATGAAATATTCCAGATCAAAAGGAAAATAAATCATGAATCTTGTGTAATGTCTCTTCCTCTTTCACTCTCTAAAAAACGCAGGTCCTCTCTTGGTTCTTTCTTCCTTGCTCTTAGCCTTCCCTTTTCAAAACTCCTTCCCTCTGATCGTACTCGTCTCTTTCGACCTCTTCTTCCTCCTCTCTCAGTCTCTTTTATTCTCAAAAAACACTCATTCTCGTCACCTCTCGATTTCTCTTTTTTTCCTCCAGCGGTAACAGTTCCTCCTCTCCATTTTTCACTCTTGTTGCCTCTCGGTTTCTCTCTTTTTTCTCTAACCAGAATAACTCTTTCCCTCATCCTCTCGGTTTCTCTCCCTAGCAAGAACAACTCCTCCTTTCTCAGTCTTTTTCAGAAAACACACACTCTCCCCTCCAGTCCCCTTGCACTCTCGATTGCAAGCATTATATAGAGTGGGAAGGAAAGACGATTTACCGATTTCTCCTTTAGTCTCGGATCGCCATCCCTTTTGCGTGCGTCCATTCTTTCATCTTTTTCCTCTTCTTCCGCTACGTCACCATGGGTTGCCTCTTCTCCTGTCGTGCTTTTCCCTTTCTTTCGCTGCACGTTCTGCATGTGTGCCGAAAGTTCCTGCATCTCTGGCTTGTTCTGTCTTTCCTCTGCTTTTGCGACTGGTTTTATGTGTGCTCCTTCTGCTTTCTTTCTCTGCATTTGCTTCCTTCTCTTTGGTTCTCCGTCTCTCTTTCTTAATCTCTATGTGGTCGTGTCTCCTCTGGTCTCGTTGTACGGTGCTATTCTACTTCTTTCCTTCTTGTTTTGTGTCTAATCGAGTGCTTCTCTTGCTTTCCTTCTTATTCTGTCGTGTCTGGTTTAAGTCTTGTCGTGGCTGCGTGTGTGTGCACTCCTTGGTTTGACTATCTCTGCTATGTCTGACTCTGTTTTTACCGTGGAAAGCAATGTTTTGGGGTGGGTGATATATCATTTCACCCACCCTTTTATTTTTATTTATTTTTTATTATTATATTTTTTTTATTTTGTTAACCTAATTTTAAAGTTAATTTAAAAGACTTAACTTTCAAAAGTTAATTTCCAATGTTTTAAATAGTTAGAATAATTTGGAAGCAATTTTTTTTCTTAAATTTAAGCAAGATTTTTTTTTTAAATTTTGTTAGATTATTTATTTATTTTTAAAACATAATCCTAAAAAGGATTAAATTTTGTTTTTTGTATTTTTATATATTTTTGGTTATTTTTAATGAATTAAAAGAAATAAGATTCTAAACAATAAAAGATTATCTAGTTAAAACTAGACCCTATTAATTAAATTAAATTTTTTTGTTTTGAAAATATAATCCTAAAAAAGGATTAAATTTTACTTTTGTATTTTTAAATATTTTAGTTGAATTTATTTTTATTTTTGTTAAATTAAAAAAAAAGTTCGGATAAAATATAGTATTCACAACTAGAATGACTCTCAAAGAACGATTAATTCTCCACGTATGACTATTGACCCTATGGGTGATGACGTACCTTTTTTAACACTATTTTGTCTATGACTATTGAAGCTGCAAGTTTAGTGACGTATATATAGGTCACATTTAGTTACAAGAATTTTGGCCTATAAAATGATAATCATATCTCCATTTCAATTTTACATATGTATGATTGCTTATAAGAGATATGGAATAACATTTTCCAATAATATGGATTACCATATTTTTAGTAATGGGCAAGCCTTCATAAAACATGGGAGGAATTATGTCACCCACCTTGAATTCAATATGTTTTTTCAAAATGTCTTCGTTAACTTTTCATATCTAGCATATTTCTCTTGATTATTTTTTCATTTTTGCCAATAGTCAATTTTCTATTTTTTAAGTTGATTTTTCTTAAAAACTATAAATTTATCAACATTTTTAGTTTTAATTGTATTTATTATTTTCTCTTTAGAATATTTTTAGCCTTATAAAAAATTATTTTTAAAAGAAGTTTTTGAATTTTGGTCAAATTTTAAATTCTATTCCCTATGTATGGTATTTTATATATCTTTCTTAATATTTTTCTCTTACAAAGTAAAATTTAAATTTAAAATAATTTAATTTTTTAAGAACATTATGCGTGTGGGTATGAATTTAAGCTAAAAGCCTCTAGAAAACTTTTGAACAAAAAGGAAATAAGGCAAATACATTAATGCAATGAATAATATACTTATGATCTTTTTATTTTAATTTATATTTAAACAAATAATATAAATAAACTCCATTCCCTCCTACTTAAGTACTCTACCAAACAAATTCATAATCGCGATCATTCCATTCGTTTCTATTCCCCATGATTCCATTCATTTCCATTCCCCATGATTCCATTAACCAAATGTGAACTAAGTTTTTTAATTATTAGCAACACAAAAATTCATATGTACAGCCATTATTCCATTATAATACAAGAATAGAATGAGTTCTAGTATAGAACAAAAATTCATCCCACATACTTCTAGCAGCTCAAGTTATACAATTTGTTTAGTATTAAATGCCTCTTGGGCAAATGTTTTGAATATTTCATATTTTAAACGTAATGTGTTTATATATTGTACAAACATTATGCTTCATATTGATGACATGTTGTATCACATCTAACAATATAGATTGTATGTGGACTAGAATATCATTACAATGTTCACATTTAATTAGTATTAATTTGTATGAGAAATTTGGCCAAAAAATCTTGTACTAGGATAAATAACATCATATACTCTCTGTGTGTAAGAGGCTAATAATATCTTTTATTACTTAGAAGTCCTATTTGCTAAGAACTATATCTTGCCTTTAATTTGCTTGAAACTTTAAATTAAAATGTTGTTTGGCATGAAAAAAATAGTTCAACTAGGTTTTAATTTTTAAGTATGATAATCACTACTACAAAATAAGTTTACAAGAACACTTTTTTTTAACCTTAGGGAGCGCTTTTGAAGTGCTCCAATATCGAGCGCTCTGAAATGTATAGGAGCGCTTAAAAAAAGCGCTCCTGTATGTACGCAATACGGGAGCGCTTTCTGAAAAGTGCTCCTGTAAGGGAGCTCCCACACATCACACATAGGAGCGCTCTCTACAAGAGCGCTCCCGTATGCAACCATACCAGAGCGCTTTTATAAAGAGCGCTCCCATATATTACTTTACAGGAGTGCTCTTCAAATAAGTGCTCCCGTATATTACTTTAATTTTTTTAAATCAAATTTTTTGAAATTTCTCATTTTACGTCTCTTTAATAATGGCAAATCATAATATCAAAAACTAATTTAAAAATAATATCAACATAAAAATTTATATACAAGAAAAAAATTTGAAACTGATACAACAATTTCAATTTTCTAACTAACCTAATTTAATTTCTAACAAGCCTAACAAATGAAACTATTGTTATTTTTCTAACATTAAAATCTAACTTCCTATCACAAACAGCCAATAATATATTCTGACAACTCTTCAACTAAATTTTCTATTTACTCCATAGTAAAATGTGAATATCTTACTCCAACAAAATACTACACAAGATATGAAAGCAATATATAAGTAATTAATATTATATCAACTTAATTTCAAAGCTTTTGACTTACATTTTCAGGAATGATCAACTCTTATTGTGTGATTACTTCTCTCATAAACTTCATAACATAGTATCCACACTTCCAACCTTGTAATTGTGTAGGTACCTATAAAACAATAAAAGATGTCATTATCAAAATATGGTAGAAATAAATTTTAACTTAATTTAAAATACTTCAGCGATGAAATTATATATATGAATCATTTCATCAAGACAGTCAACATCATATGTCCCACTATCATGATCAAATGTTGAGTAGCTCGCACTATCCCTCCAATCATTTGCATTATTCCTTGTCTCCCCATGCATGGTCTAATAAGTATAAGTTGGATCAATCCTATTACATATTAAACGATCTTTCAATTCTATTGGCTTTATTCTTTTTCCATAGCAACATTTCAAACAAGGACATATGACTCCACGGGGGTCTTGATCACAACAAAATGCAAATTCAATGAATTCATCCACACCATCCCAATATTCTCTAGATAGTCGATTAGCCGACATCCACTTACGATCCATATCACTAATATGATCATCAAAATTTAATAAACAATAGACTTAGATTTCTATAAAAAAAAAATTCAACAACATCTTCCTTAAAAGAAGAACCTCCCAAATGATCAAACAATTAAATTTCACAACACAATACATTTAAACTAAAAAAATCAATTCATCCAAATAAAAATTTAGTAGCATAATGCATCTAAATTCTGTCAATCAATTGTAATTTAATTAATAACAATAATCTCCCTTAAAAGTATATTTCATAAATAAAATAAAAATGTTCAAGTAGTTTCCTCAACTTTAATCTAAATTATCAACTGCAAATACTCCATAATTCTAATATAAATAACTTCAATTCATATATTATTTATAATATTGATTATTAAAAATATATATAAATGAAATTTATTCTCAAAAATATATAAATATATCAATATATTACATTATAAATTAATTATTAAAAAAATACCTTTACAGTGTAGTCTTCATGACAGAAAATGGCTGTCTTCATGGCAGCAGCAGAGGTCTTTGCGGCCTTGCTTCCTCAGCTGTACAGCAATGACACACGACTGCAACGAAGGTCTTCACGGCGTCGCTTCCTCCGGTGTACAACAGCAGCGCAGATCTAGAACAGTGATGTAGGAGATGGCAGTGACGGTGACGGCGGTGTAAAAACAGAGACAAATGGCACGAAATGACATAGAAACAAATGAACAGTGGTGGACACTAATCTGGAACAGCAAATAGTAGCGAACGATGATCTGGAATAGCAAATAGTGGCAAACGATGATCTGGAACAACGAACAACGGTGGACGACGATCTGGAACAGTGAACAGCGGCGGAAGATAGACTGATACAGCGATGATCTGGAACTCGATAGGAACGCACAGCCTCAGCAAATGAGAGAGAGGTTTGAAAGAAACTCATAAATAGGGAAAAGAAAACTGACAGGAGGCAAAGAAATAAAAGACCACCTCTTCCGGAGTGCTCGTCAAAGAGCGCTCCAAAAGATCTCTTTTGGCCACCTCTTCTGGAGCGCTCGTTAAAGAGCGCTCCGAAAGATCTCTCTTTTAGAGCGCTCTTTGACGAGCGCTCCGAAAGATTAGCTCTTTCGGAGTGCTCATTCCAAGAGCGGTCCGGAAGAGTTGATCTTCCGAAGCACTCATCAAAGAGCGCTACGAAAGATAGTTTCTTTCGGAGCGCTTAACTACAAGCTCTCCCGAAGTTCTTTTTAAATTTTTTACAATATTTTATTTATATTAATTAGGAGCATTATCTTATTGAAAAGCCCGACATACAGGAGCACTTATTTAGAAAAGCGCTCCGGTAAATTCCGCATTCATATTTTAGAGCACTTTTCAAAGAAGCACTCCTAAATACCTGCTCCTAAAGATATATTTTGTAGTAGTTAATGACAATATAGTAACTACTAGACCAACTTTTAGGTCTACTGCAAGTACTAGCTACTGGTAATTAATTTGGCATGTATTGAATTATGGAGATTAATAATTTGATTTATTAAAATTATCATGTAAAGAAATATCCTTTTTCTTAAAGAACAAATTCATCCCAGAATTCATACACAATTAAGATAACAAATTTAACACCACAAGTTCAACATGAAGGGATATAATAAAGAACAATTCTAAAAGGCACTTTAACAAACACTTCATATGCACAACTCAAACATAATGACCTAAAGCCAATACCAAGCTGCTTTTTTTTCAAATTTAAAACTAGTATCATCTTATAGTCATAGAATCAAATTCAAGGATACAAGCTTGTCAAAATTAATCAACCAATTGAAGCTCAAAGCTACAAATATAGTAAAGCTTATAGATTGGAATTTTGGGTGCTTCATGGGAATTAAACAACATACCTAGGTTGAAGCATGGCCTAACATGAAAGATTGAAGCTAGAGAAACAAAGCAAGAAGCTCTATAAAGGTTATGAAGCTCAGTGGATATGTGAAACCCATATTGAAGCTAAGCACGAAGACCACAAACACAACAGACAAAAAATCACAAAAGAACATTCATTTTAGGGCACAAGCATAGCATTCAGGGTTCAAATCTGATCTAGGAACCTAGATTTGAAGATTTTGACCCTGATTATGTGATTTTAGGTTCAAGAATTTCAATTTCAAGGGTTTGCGTGATGAAAGAACTGAAGGAGTTGTGTTGTTTTAGAAAATGCAAAATGATATCTAAATCAATTATTTATTAAAACTAATTTAGATATGTTTAAAAAATAATTTTTTTAAAGACATCTAAACTAGTTATATAGTATAACCAATTTAGATGTGTGAAAAAAAATTTTTTGAAAAATTATAATATATGTCTAAACCAGTTTACTCATATAACTGGTTTAGATGTTATTTTGAAATAAAAAATTAAAATTTAATTAATATTTAAATCAGTTATGAGTTGTAACTAATTTAAATATAATTATCTAAAGCCTTCTAGTTATTTACAACAATGCCACTATCTCCCATTTCTAAACCATATGTGCTTGACCTGGTTTGGATATGTGGGTTTAAAAACATATTTTGCTATAGTATTAGAAAATTTTCAATAATAAATTTTGTCAAAAATTTAGGGAAACAACCTTGCAAAGAATATAGAAAAATAAAAAAACCTATGTATTTAATATGTTTATTTCCAATTAATTCAAAACATATGTATTTTTTATAAATTATTTATTTCATAACAAACTGTTGTTATTAATATTATTAATGTATTAAAATCTATTTTTTTATTTTATTATATACAAATATATTAAGAATATAAGGTCAAGTAGGTTTTGCCTATAAAAAATTCAACACTTGAATGATTTAGAAAAATAGTTGATGATAAAAATTGAAAGAAATTAAAAATTTATTCATATTTTTATCTACTAGTACCTATAGAGATAAAAAAAAAGAGTACTTGATGTTTAAGAAGAGTTTTACTTTATTAAATGTGTATTTGGTTGAAAGTTTTTGGAGGAGAGTTGCTCTCTTTCCCTTGTTTGGTTGATACTTCATAAATGGAGGAGAGGGGAGGGGAGGGGAGCACCTTGTTTATTATTAAATCATAACTAAATTACTTATTTATTTTTAAAAAAATTGTAAACTATGTTTGATTAATTGAAAAATTATGCATTATCTTTGTCCCTGTCTCTTCTAATTAAATAAATTTTATCACTTTACAAAAATTAATATATAGTTTTTATTGTCTAAAATTTTAATATTTTTTCATTAGATACACTGATAAAATATAATATTAATATATTTATTCTTTGAAAAAATATCACTAATATAAGTTCATATCCTTAAAATAATAAAGTTAGTAAAATATAAAATAATTATTTTTAATAATAAATCAAAGCAAAAAATTGATAAGAATAAAATTATCAACTTATTATTGATTCCTTCCCCTCCCTTCCTAAACAAAACAAATGTTTATTAAAATCTCTCCCCTCCCCTCAACTTCACTTCCCTCCATTAAAATCCCTCCCTTTCCATCCCCTCCCCTTCTCTCCTTTTGAACCAAACATACCCTAAGTGAAAGAGGAAACACAAGCAAGGCAAGAAATCAGGAATGCACAATGGAGACAATAAAGGTAAAAGTCAAACTTGAAAATTTGAGAGGGCAAAGTAGTAATTTTCTCCTTTAAAAAATATCTCTTTAATGTAGTAGAGAAATTTATATATATATATATATATAAGGAACATAAGACTACCCCTTGGGATAATGGTGCTTTTAATCCTTCAAATTTAACTCAGTTATCAATTTAATTCCTTAAGTTTAATTTTTATCAATTTAATCTGTTATGATTTATTAAATAAGGTTAGTCTTTTAAGTATTAAAACACATTAATTTAATGTGTAAAGAGAGAGAGAGAGAGAGAGAGAGTGTGTGTGTGTGTGTGTGTTGATGACTTAATATATATGTGTATATATATATATGTAGTTGAATAAGAAAAAAATTATCTCAATATATCATCACACTCCCCCTCAAACTCAAGATGGCCTTGAGTATTGTAACAACTTGTGTCACTTGATTTGAATAATGTATGATAGAGAGAGGCTTCCAACAAAGCAAATATAACCCAGGGTGATTCTCTAATGAATGAATCATAAATCAATACTAAACAAAATCTTGGTGTGATTCTCAAAGGAGATTAATTGGTTAGCTGAAAACTTAGGAGTAATTCTAGGAAGAATAATGAATTAGTTAGCTAAAAATTCAAGAGTGATTTTAGGAGGAATGAATTAATAGGCAAGAAACTCGAGAGTGAATTTGGGAGGAATGGATCAATAGGCAGGAGATTCAAGAGTGATTCTCAAAGGAAACTTAAAAATGATTCTCAGAGGAATAAATCACTATGTGGAAAGTTTATGAGTGATTGTCAAAGAAATGAATCATTAAACGAGAAACTTATGGTGATTCGTGGTGAAATAACTTATGAAGAGGGAGAAAGGGCTAGAGCTTCACTATACAAAACAAAACTTTAACTTGAATGAAATATAAAAAAGTTGATTAACCTAGGTTTAGTACCATGGAAGAAGTTAGGAGATAAATAAAGGAGACTTGAAAATGTATCATGCTTTATTGATAAGAAAGGCTTACAATATAAAAACTATCCTAATAAAAAGTAATGAATATAAAATAATCTAATCTCAACATATAACAAATCTCAATACAATAAATCTCCATACACAATATATCCTAACACTCCACCTCAAACTCAAGATGCTCTTAAATTTCTAACAACATGTATTGTTTGATCTAAAGAATATGTGAATCTCAACATATTGTAACAAATATAATATACACTTGTATTTTATGGATAAACTAAAAAAAATTAAAGACTGTTGACTTTCCTCCACATGATTCACTTGTTGGTTCCTATAGGATAAAGACATTCCCTCAAATAATCTCTATCTCATTTCATTAGATTGCCATTAGGATGTCATGGCAGAGGAAAGAAGGTAAAGGTAGTAAACAAAACAAAGGAAAGAATCACTCAAGGTGATTCTCTTATGAATGAATCATAAATTATCACTAAACAAAATCTTAGAGTGATTCTCAAAACAAATGAACTGGTTAGCTAAAAAATAGGAATGAATTAGTTAGTTAAAAACTCAAAAGTGATTTTGGAAGGAATGAGTCTGTAAGTGGGAAACTTGAGAGTGCATCTAAGAGGAATGAATCACTAAGTAGGAAACTCAAGAGTGATTATCAAAGGGATAAATGACTATGTGGAAAGTTCATAAGTGATCCTAAAAGAAATGAATCACCAATCGAGAAACTCAGAGTGATTCTTGGTGAAATAAACTATAAAGAGGGAGAAAGGGCTAGAGCTTCACTATACAAAACAAAAAATGAAATATAAAAAGTTGATTAACCTGGCTCTGGTACGATGGAAGAAGTTAGGAAAGAAATAAAGGAGACTTGAAAAAGTGTCATACTACAGTCTTAATAATAACTAATGAATATCCTAGCAATATCTAATAAATATAAAATAATCTTAAATTTCAAAAGATAACAAATCTCAATACAATAAATTTTCATGCACAATATACACTAACACTCCACCTCAAACTCAAGATGATCTTGAATTTGTAATAACTTGTATCACTTAATCTTAAGAATATATAAATCTCAACATATTGTAATATAACATAAACTTTTATTTCATGGATAAACTAAAAAAAAATTAAAGACCGTTAGACTTTCCTTCCCATCATTTACTTGTTAGTTCTTGTAGGAAAAAGATATTTCCTCAAATAATCTCTATTTGATTTCATTAGATTACCATTAGTACGTCACGGGCAGAGGAAAGAAGGTAAAGGTAGCAAACAAAACAAAGTAAGTGATTCTCTTATGCATGAATCATAAATCATCAATAAACAAGATCTTGGATTGGTTCTTGAAGGAGATGAATCAGTTAGCTGAAAACTTGGGAGTGATTTTAGGAGGAATGAATTAGTTAGCTGAAAACTTTGGAATGATTTTTGGAGAAATGAATCAATAGGTGAGGAACTCGAGAGTGATTTTGGGAGGAATGAATTGGTAGGCAAAAAATTTGAGAGTGATTCTCAGAGGAATCAATTACTAGGTAGGAAACTCAGGAGGGATTCGCGAAGGGATAAATCACTATAGGCAAAATTCATGAGTAATTCTCAAAAAAATGAATCACTAACTAAGAAACTCTGGTGATTCTTGGTGAAATAAACTATAAAAAGTAGAAAGGGCTAGAGCTTCACCAAACAAAACAAAACTTCAGCCCAAACTAAATATAAAAAGTTCATTAATGTGGCTCTAGTACCATGGAAGAAGTTAGGAGAGAATAAAGGAGACTTGAAAAAGTGTTATACTTTATTGATAAGAAAGGCTTACAATATAAAAACTATCCTAATAACAATTAATGAATATCTTAGCAATATCTAATAAATATAAAATAATCTTAAATCTCAATAGATAACAAATCTCAATACAATAAATCTCAATACAATGTATCCTAACATTCCACTTCAAATTCAAGATGCTCTTGAATTTGTAACAACAAGTATTGCTTGATCTGAAGAATCTATAAATCTAAACATATCAGTAATACATTAAAATTTATATATATATATATATATATTTTTTGATTTGATTGAATAAAATTAAAATATATTAAATATATATAAGGCTAAGGATATGACTCTAGTCCTTATATTTATTACCAATGTTAGACTTAATTAAGGATGGGGAGACTAACTTAGCACCTGATGCTTACATAGATGCATCTACTTCGATGTCCAAAAATTGTTTTTATATTGCTACACTAAAAAAAAAGCATTTTGTAGTAGTTTTTTTAACTCACTGCTACAGCAATTTTCGTTGCGATTTTAAAAACGACACACTATTACAAAAAAGAAAATATTGAATGGTTATTTTTACCTATATTAGATGGTTATGAACCATCTAATATAAAACTGTCATATATCAATAAAACAAATATTGGATAGTTATTAGAACCGTCAAATATATAATATTAGATGGTTCAAAAACCCGTCCAATATAGTGTCAGAATAGGTGGTACAAGTAAACAATATATTGGACGATTATTTTAAGAACCATTCAATATATGGACATATTGGACAGTTATGAGCATAATCATCCAATATACTGATGCATATTGGATGGTTCTAATATAATTATATATTAGATGGTTATAGTAAATAACCATCCAAAATTTTCAATAACCATACAATATTTTCATTATATTGGAAAATTGTAGTAAATAACCGTCTAATATATTGTAATTTTTTTAAAATATAATGCTATAACCATCCAATATATTACAATTTTTTTAAATACACTAGCTGCAATTCTTACAGCCCCCTACAACAATATAATATAAATACAGACCAGTCCAATCCAATTCAGTTTAATCCATAATTATACTAAACTAAATTGAATTATAGTAAACTAACAATTTTATTAAAATAAAAAAATTTGTTACCTATACAATTGCTCAACCTAGTACTAAGTAAAACAAAGTTGTTTACTAGACTAAACCAAAATTATTCTAAATTATAAAAACTAAAATGAAAAAGTGCAATTTACTTATTTTTGGCCCACAGCTGAAAAATGTACTCATACCATTCCTCAATAACTTCGTTGATATGACGATCTCCAAATTCTTCACAATATGAATCAGAATAATACTACAATAATGTAATATGACAATAGAGTTAATTATTTCAACAAATTAAAATTCATAATTACATATAATTTAATGTAAATAACATACATACCGCAGGAGAATTAGAGTCATTCCATGAGTGATGATGTCGTTAAGAAATCTCATGTCACAATATCCACAATCCTCACTATATGCTATTTGCCATGGGCACTGTATAAAAAAACCAATAAACATGTTATTGAATTAATTAAAAAACTAAAATTGATTATTAAAATTAGTAGTGAGAAGTACCTTTATTATCTTCCAAGTAGGATAAGCTGGATCATATGACTTGTACTTTAATGTTATAGGCAAGTTCTTTTCAGTGCGATAAAGCACCACAACCCTAATAAGAAAGAAAATAAGTTAAAATTAAAAATTTAAAATGAAAAAATTTATAAATATTAATCAAAATATAAACTTACAAATTAAATAATTTTATCATATATGGTCTATTATCTGGCTACCCACTAGCAGAATCTAAGTAGTAAAACTTTACAGTTTTAACAGCAGCCGGCATAATGGCAATCAGTATCCAATGGCTCCTAAAACAATTTGAAAACATATGTTATAAAACTTAAAATGACAAGATAAATTAAATGAATTAGGATACCACTAAACTCACTCTTGTACATAAGATACCAAAAATAACATCCTCGCAGTAGGATTTTTTGCCTCAAAGCACTTTGCTAATGTTTGAGCTTGGCTATACCACACCTCAGTAGTGATGTAGTAATAAGCAGAGACATCATAAGGACAAACAAAGATAAATTTTGATGCAAGATCACCAGGGACAATAAAATTTTCATATAGGTACCTAAATGAAAAAACTAAACAAATTATTATATTATATTTAGTTTAAAATATAATAAAAAGTCATATAAACAATATGTATCTCATATAAAAATGAACCACGTTTTGGCTGATCGAAATGCACTTGAGGACTTCGTTGACCATTTCAACCTTAATCACTTCATGTTGTTCTCAGCTGTACATGCTCTGGTCAAAACTGATAAGCACTGTAGAATTAGCAAACAACTTTGCATATGCCTAAAGTGCACTCTAGTAGGTTTTTGGCAGTTAGTTTGGCACAGTTATCTCAACATTGGATAATTAGCCTAATTATCTAGCGATGCCCTTCCCCTTGGACTGCACACCAATTATATAGTTAGAGACAAATTATACAACATATACATAAAAAGGTAACTAGCATACCTGTTGATTTTGTGCTTCATCTTCCACACAAAAGCAAACCCTGGGACATACAATAAAGTTGACACTTGCTTCTGTAATAGTAAACTTATCTAAGGTAGGAATGGGCAACGGGTAGTTGGCATCAATGGGTTTAAGAATCAACCCTCACAAATAGTTTGTAGGCATCCGCACATTATGTATGGTATTTTTCCTTGTGATATTAAATACACGACCTCTTATCACTTTATGTCTACCAGGGCTATTTGCTATAAAAAAAATAATTGTACTCGCCCTAAATAAAAATAAGTATAAGTTAATAAAATAATGGTGAATTAAAGTTAAGGAATAAAAATAATATATACCTTAGGAATTTGACCAGATGGCTGGGTCACAGTGCAACTATCTATCTTGCTAGGACTTATGTGCTCAAACGGTGACTTGCTAAAATCGTTAGCCTTAAGTAGTGCTTTAATCATTTTTTGTTATGCTTCTACTTATTGTTTTAGAGCATTAAATGATTATACATGATTAACATCGCTGGCCATGTACTATGGGTACTGCTTTGTATGCCATGTGGATTCATTCCATTAGTAGTTAGTACAAGGCATAAGTTTCTAGAATCTTTTGCAAAGTCTAGGTACTCTCAATCAACCTTTTCCCATGGCGTAAAGTCAATAGGATGCCTTAACATACCATCTTTAATCCTCTTATTTGCATGTCATGTCAAATTTTTTGAATTTACTACACTGCTATACAAGTGGTTAAACCTAAGCACAATGGGAAAGTACCATACTACCTTCTCTGAACTCTTTCCATTATCCTTATAATGTGATGTATTACATTTAGAACACTCAATTAATTATGCATATTCATTCTGAAACAAAGCACAATCATTAGGACAAGCATGTATCTTCTCATAACTCATGCCCATAGATCGTAACACTTGTTTTGCATCATATGTCTGAGTTGGAAGCTTGTTACCCTTTGGTAATGTTTCATGAATAAGTGAAAGAAATTTTGTGAAGATCGTATCAATCAACCCACCTCTTGCTTTCAAGTTGAACAATCTCAACACAGTAGTCAATTTTGAGAATTTTGTGCAATTGGTATATAAAGGTGTCCCCGCATCATTTCTGAACCTCTCTAGTATTTATGGACAATCTCAAAGTTTCTCTTCAACAGCATTAGTCATCTCTTCAACACGATCATCCTCGTCTATACTTGTTTCAAAATCATGTGACATGTACGTATTGCTATACTCATGGCTAACATTGGGCAAATGGGTTATGGGCCAACCCGCGGGCTAGCATACACAGGCTAACATTTTTGTAGGTTGGGTTGGACCAGCCCACCAGATAAAATGAACTAAAAAGCCTAACCCAACTTATTTTTTAGTGGGCTAGCCAACCCACAGGCTAGCCCACAAAAATTTATGAAATTTTTTTCAATAATTCAAAATTTATATAATATATATATATATATATATATTTCACATTTTAAAGCAAATTAGAAATTAAAGAACTTGTAAATAAATAAAATAAATATAGAATTCAACCACGCAAATTCATTTTACTAGATTTTTACTATTAATTATATTCTCATCTAGTTGTGTTATCTTTCTCAATAAGAAAGAAAATTTAAATATAAACCCATATTATCTTTCTCATCTAGTTGAATTTATATTTATGATTTTAATTAATAAATCTTATAAGATTAATAAATAACATATCTTTAAAATTTTTCTGTAAAAACTAATAAATCATCTATTTTCAAACTATAATAAAAATTTTATTTGCTACTTGTAAAAAAAATTACATTATATTTCAAATGTAGAGAACATATTTGTGAGTCATAAATTATATATTTGAAAAATATTATCATTATTATAGATTTATAAAAAAATATAATGTGATTAAAAAATAAAAAATTATTTTTAAAAAAATATGCTAGCCCGCAGGCTAGCCCCTTTAGCCCGAGGGCTAGCCCATTTTAGCCAGCTAGTTTTATGGGTTGGGCTACCCAGCCTATTTTAAAAAAATAGGTCAATTTGTTCAACCCAACCTGTCAAATTTTACGGGTTGAACGAGCTAACCTGCGGGCTCAACCCACTTTCCCGTGTACCAAAAAAATTTAATCCTGGTTTATTAACCTAATGAGGGTAATTAGTGAGTTAATAAGGTGTGTGCCCAAAGGGGCTTAACTTAGTGTAATTGTAGTGATTTCAGCCCTAGAAGTGGTTTTGGATCGATGGTGGGCCATCCGAGTAAGGAAAGAGGAAGAAAAAGTGAAAAATTATTCTTTGTGCCATATGCCGTGGCGCATAGTCAGTTTGCCACAACGTATAAAGACAAATTTGAATAACAGGCTCCTCTCTGGAATATGCCATGGTCGAGGGCAACGAGCGCGGTGCACAAGAAAAAATTTTGATAAATTAAATCACATCTGTGCAAGAAAACAAAAGAGAGAAGAGGAAGAAAATGGAGAGAATGTTGGAGCTCTGCTAGGGCACGCTCATTGGCTCCCATTGTTGATATTTTGAAGCTCCCAAACACCTAAGGTAGGTAATCTAAGCCTCATTCTTCCTTTCCCTTCCTCATTTATGATGAGTTATGGTAGGATTTGAGTTAGAAGATGAATTTTTATCCATAAGACTATGGGTCCAATTTCATTAGTTAAAATGAGTATAATGGGAGTTGTTTAAGATATTAAAACACCACATTGATGATTTTGGAAGTGGTTGGTCCATGAAAGCATTTATTATCCGAAAATTGATATTTATGAGGTAGTTAGGAGAGGTTTATGTGCATTAATGATGGTTTGAAGTGCTGTTAATGATAATGTGCATTAATAAAATTTAATGAGCCTATTAGGTGTGAATGGGTAGTGATTATGAGTTGATAAAAATAGAGTGTATCAAGTTATATGTTGATAAAGCTTCAACAATTAGACAATGATGATATTCTTGTGGGATGGATGTAGTAATGTTCGTTTTGGGCACTATTTGAGCTTGTTGAAGCTTTGGAAAGTTGGTATAGTAAGGGATAAACCTTTAACCTCTCAAAAGTTTGAGGTAACTAAGGAAACTTAATCTTTATAGTTGAATGTTAATTGTGTTTGTGAAATATGAATTATGATTTAAATTAATGATACATATTGGCAAAGTGTTTGATTTGCAAAATGATTTTTGGAAAGAAACCCTTAATTCTGCCAACCTTTATGTTTTATAAAATTGATTGTAATTTGTTATTATGGGTGGAGAATTGTGATGCATTACCTGGATTGTGTAGAGAAATTAAATACAGTTATATGAGATTAATTTTCATGAATCAATTATTGAAATGCATAATATGTGATAAATGTGCATAGATTGATCATTAGCAGGAGTTTGCCTAGGGAGAGGAGTAGATTGATTTAAATCCACGTGGTACTGGAAGTGACCATTAGAATCGAGAACTAGCCTTAGCACCGACCATTGGAATCAAGAGATGGCCCTTGTCCCATAGTTGATTTAGAACTGTCCTACTTGTTCTATAAGGGACTCAAACCTAACTAGTCTCCACCAATTCATGAGGAGGCTAGATTAGGGGTACAACACCCTATGGTTGTTAGTATTAGGATAAACCAAATTACATAAGTAAGTGAGTTCACCTGGCTCAGTAGCTCCTCACAAGTGAAAGTCTGGGTTAGTCCGTGAAGGACGTAACCACGTGATAGCCACCGGTTTCGTGTTAGAGGTAACAAGAAGATATAAAGTTGGCATATGATCATGCATATAAGTCCAGCCACATGATTGTTAGTTTTATGGTCCGATATGTGTTGAGGGTGCATGGTTGTTATTTTTGCAACACTGTGTTATGTTTTGCAAAATAACATGATAAAATATTTTGTGGCAAGCCCGGTCATATGATTGTTAGTTTTGTGAATAGTGGCTGAGAGTTATGTGTTAATTGTGCATATTTTCCTAATTGCATCTATTTACAATTGATAAGCAACTGTATGGGTTAAGTGAAACTTGGTTATTGAGTAGTTGTACTCACCCGTCAATTCTCAATATTTTTAGGACCTAGCTCATCGAATAAGAGTCGGGGAAAATATACAGAGGCCTAGGATTGTGGAGTAATTCTCTATATGCCTCTCTTTTGTTCTTTCATATGTATTTGTTAATATAATTGCCAACTAGGATCATCTGACATGATTTATAAACTACTTGTATGATTTTGTGTATAACTAGTATATTGTGCATCCTAGGTTTGAGAATTTTGGTTGTACACCCATAGATAGGACTGAAATACTTGTGCAAGTAGAAACATATGTATTTTGAAAAATTTGAAATGAAATTGATGATTTTGTGCAATATTTCCTCCCTTTTTATGTTTTGTGAAATTTGGGATTGAGTAGTGATTTTGTGATATAAATGTTTTTGATTATGTGTGGTGTATTGCACAAGTCCGTTAGAGTTTATTGAGTGTGGTCGGATGGTTGATGTGAGTTATTGGCATGAGTGGTTAAGTTGGGACACCCATTTGTGAAATTTTGTGAAAAAGTGGTCGTAATGGATTTTGGTGTCCAACTTTTTATAGAAAATAAGTTTGAGTGTGAAAGCAGTGCCATTAGCTAGAGCTAGGAGAAAACTCCGTGTAAACACTAAAACTACCTCAATTGGACGTCGGATGGAGATTTGGGACGCATTGGAAGTTTGCTCCTTGTGCTATCAAATGACAGCACCAATGCTGTCAAATTTCATGCAATGTGTCACGACGCATGGTGCCTCATGCCGTGGCCCATGGAACAGAGAGGACAAGCTGTGGCCACATGCCGTAAGTCATGGCGTACATGGCATATTCTGCATAAAATTTATTTTTGAGCTTTAAAACTCATTATTTTGGGTCCTAATTGATTTTCAAGCTTTCGCTTTACTTTCAAAACTCTAATACGAACTTATTAAATAATGTTTGAGATTTGAATTGTTGAAATTGGGATTCCTTTAAAATAATTTTGAGAAATTCCTTTTATAAAACTTTACAATTTAGTAATCCTTGAGGTTTAAATCTTAGGTTGCCATGATTTGGAGTCAAATGTGGTTTAGTAAGGGAGACGTTACAATTTAGTCTCTAGAATCTTACAATTTGGTATCAATTTCTCTAGTTCTAAGAACTGGACTATAGATTTATAAATCAAGTGTGAGTTTGCTTGTAAATAATTCATTTGCATATAGAAAGTTGGCAATTAACATTATACACATGTTCTTTCCCCCTTTGAGTTAGTGTTAATTATTTTCCTTTTATGGGATAACTTCCATCCTTAGGAGGGGAGAATGGTGCAAACAAGAAATACGGCCAACAACATACCGGCAAATGTATCAGGATAAGTACGGGAAGTCTTGGTATAAGAGGAGAACATTGTCCCTAGTGAGTATGTTGAGATGGGACAAGGCTCGGGTCAAGTTAGAGAGCAACCGACACCTACAATGGGTAATGAGAATATATTGCTTGAGCTGAGAAGCTTGATGGAAAGAATTAAACAGAGAATAGATGAGCATGATGAGATTTTAAAGAAAAGACTGGAAGAGTCAAGTAAGACTATAGAAAAAGTTGGCGGTCGTGGTGGGGTGAGACTCGAGGGGGAAATACTTGATCAACAAAAGGAGGATTATTACGAAGAGAGTGGACTGAGGAGGCCTGAACCAGTGAGGCCTAGAGGAAGAAAGCAAGAGAGCTTTATTGATTTAGCCTTAAAGAAGTTCATAAGGTTGAATCCTCCATCATTTGAGGGTTTCATAGAGAATAGAGCGGCTGAGAAGTGGATAGATTAGTTGGAGATGATCTTTTCTATTTTTTCTTGCACATTTGAGTAGCGAGTATTACTTACTACATTCCTGCTTGAGGATGCTGTCAAGCAGTAGTGGGAAAGTGTGAAACTGGCAGATGGGTCTCTATTGACATGAAGTGAGTTCAAGAGGAGGTTCTTCTCCTATTATTTTCCTGCCTCCTTCAAAGCTGAGAAAGAGGCTGAGTTCCACCGTTTGCAGCAAAGAAACATGAACGAAGATGAATTTATAGCTAAGTTCAACGATTTGTCCAAATACTCGACATACTTGAGGAATCATGATAATGAGTATTAGAAGGCCGAGCACTTACTTGAGAAAATGCAGCCTGATTACAAATAGCAGTTGGCACCCTTTGACATTATCTCATATAGTGACATGTGCAATAAGCTGAGAGTAGTGGCCAGACGTGGTCGTGAGGCTGAGGACAGCCAGAGGAGAGATGGTAGGGGCTATTTCTCTACATATACAAGTCTTACTGGAGGTGTTGGTAAGAGAGCTGGATATAGCTCTGGACCATCTGGATTAGGCAGCAGTAGTAGTAAGAAGAGAAGCTTCCAGAGGGGTTCACATCTAGAGGTTCCCAGATGAGGAGTAACGCCTCCAGGAGTATGGGTGGGTGAAGTCAAGCTTCGAGACAAGATTCTGCTCCAATGATAGCTGGACCGCTTAGAGCCCCATAGTGCAGCAAGTATGGGAGACATCATACTGGGGAGTGCTGGACATGTTTTAAGTGTCACAAGGTTAGGCACATCACTTGGTCTTACCCAGAGAATACTCTTCACCCCGATCAGAGGTCTACCATTCCTAGTCATGTGTTTGCTATGACAAGGGAAGAGGCTGAAACTTCCCTGAAGCTTATCGGAGATATAATTTCTTTAAGCAATCAACAAATTTCTTCTTTGTTTGATTATGGTGTCACTCACTCGTTTGTTTCTGGTGAGTGTGCAAAAAGACTAAGTTTTCATGTTGTTGAAATGCCTTTCATAATGAATGTGTCTATATCGGCTAGTGCTTTAGTGAGAACCAGTCAGGCTTGCTTGAAAGTAGAGTTGAAATTTGGTGAAACAGTCGCAAGTATTGACTTGATTTGTTTGCCCATGTCGAGAATTGACATGATAATTGGCATGGATTGGTTGTCTGCTAATGAAGTGACATTAAACTGTAATAGAAAGACGGTTTCATTACCAGTGTATACGAAAACTACAATGAATAAAGAGATTACACTACCTGTACCTATTATTACTTCGGAGACTCCTAAGTTCCTATTAGCAGTACAAGTGGAGAAATCAGTGAAAGAGGAATGTCAAGCCTTTATGGTGTTTTGTTCAATACATAAAGTGTATGATGGAACATTAGACAAGATTGGAGTTGTTAATGAGTTTCCTAAGGTGTTTACAGATGAAGTGTCGGGATTGCCATCAGAAAGAGAGATTGAGTTCTCAATTGATTTGGTACCTAATACCAAGCCAATCTCTAAGGCTCCGTATTAGATGGCTCCAATAGAATTGAATGAGCTTAAGAAGAAGCTAGAGGAGTTATTGGAGAAGGGGTTGATTAGACCTAGTGTTTCACCTTAGGGTTTGCTTGTTCTGTTTGTCAAGAAGAAAGATGATAGCATGAGATTGTGTATAGACTATCGACAGCTGAACAAGGTGACAATTAAGAATAAGTATTCGTTACCCTGAATCAATGACTTGTTAGATCAGTTAGATGGAGTAGCAGTATTCTCTAAGATTGACTTGAGATCCGACTATCACCAGTTGAGAGTAAAAATGGGTGATATGTCAAAGACTGCTTTCAGAACAAGATATGGGCACTATGAGTTTCTTGTTGCACCCTTTAGACTAATAAATGCACCTGCAATCTTTATAGATTACATGAACTGAATCTTTAGGCCCTACTTGGACAAGTTCCTAGTGGTCTTCATTGATGATATATTAATATATTTGGTTGATAAGGAAGAACACGCTAAGCACCTACAAATTGTGTTGCAAATTCTAAAAGAGAAAGGCTAGATGCGAAGTTGAGCAAATGTGAATTTTGGTTGCATGACGTGAAGTTTTTAGGTCATGTAGTGTCGATAAATGGTATTGCAATTGATCTTCATAAGGTGGATGCGGTATTACAATGGGAAGGACTAAAATCTATAATAGAGATCTGAAGTTTCTTGGGTCTAGCAGGATATTATAGAAGGTTTATTCAAGGATTTTCTCAAATTGCATTTGCTTTGACCAAGTTGACTAAGAAAGATCAGCCTTTAATATAGACCAACAAGTATGAAGAGACTTTCCAAGAGTTAAAGTAGAGATTGACGACTGCACTTATGTTGACTATCTCATATTCAAAATGGCCATTTGTGGTGTATGCGAATGCTTTACTTAAGGGTCTTGGATGTGTTCTAATACAAGATGATAGAGTTATGGCATATGCTTTGAGACAGTTAAGACCACACGAGGAGAACTATCCTACCCATGATCTTGAGCTTGCGGCAGTGGTGTTTGCGCTTAAAATATGGAGACATTACTATATAGCGCACAATTTGAGGTATACAGTGACCACAAAAGTCTCAAGTATCTAGTTGATTAGAAAGAGTTGAATATGAGGCAGTGGAGATAGATGGAGTTCTTGAAGGACTACAATTTTGAGTTGAAGTACCATCTTGGCAAGGCTAATGTAATAGCTAATGCGTTGAGTCGAAAGACGCTACACGTAGCATTCTTGATTATGCAAGAGCACAAGATGGTAGAGGATTTCTCTAATGAGCACAAAAATGTTCCTAATTTCGCATTATACAACATGAATGTCACAGTAATTACAAGTGAGTTCTGAAAAGAGCTGAGAAAAGAATAATTAGAAGATGAGTACTTGTTAGAAATCAGGGAGAACATTGAGGAAAACCGAACGACGGCCTTTGGCTTCAGTGATGATGGTTTCATGTTTTATCATGACCATATGTCTATTCCTGATGATAAGGAGATTAAAGAGATTATTTTATCAAAAGCTCATAAGAGTAAGCTAACAATCCACCCTGGTGCTACTAAGATGTACCAAGATATGAAGAAGCAGTGGTGGTGGCATGGAATGAAGCGAGATGTGGCTAAGTTCATTTTTAGGTGTTTGACATGTAAGAAAGTCAAGATAGAACACTAGAAGCCACCGAGGTTGTTACAACCTTAGAAATCCCAATGTGGAAATGGGACAGTGTGTCTATGGACTTCATAATAGGATTGCCATGTACTCAGGCAAGTCATGATGCTATATAAGTAATCGTGGACAGATTGACTAAGTCAGCTCATTTTCTAGCCATTAGAGCATACTATACCTTAGAGAGATTTGTTAAGGTATATGTTCAAGAGATAGTACGACTGTATGGGGTACCAAAGAGATTGTGTCAAATCACGATCCAAGGTTCACATCAAACTTCTGGAGAGATCTACACCAGGCTATGGGTACTAAGTTAAAGTTAATAGGGCCTATCACCCATAAACCAATGGTCAGACTGAGAAGACGATTCAAACTCTTGAGGATATGTTGCAAGCGTGTGCTATTGAGTTTAATGGAAGTTGGGATAAACACTTACCACTCGCGGAGTTTGCCTATAATAACAGCTTTCATGCAAGTATTCAAATGGTTCCATATGAAGCTTTGTATGGTTGGAAGTGTCGATTGCCTCTTTGCTGGACTGAGTTAAGTAAAAGGAGTATTTTGGGTTCAGATTTGGTGGATCAGACCACAGAGAAGGTAGAGGTAATTCGACAGAAGTTGTTGACGGCCCAAAGTCGGCAAAAGAGTTATACGGATAAGAGAAGGAGACTGCTAGAGTTTATATTTAAAGACCATGTATTTTTAAAGGTATCACCTATGACTAGTATTGGGAGGTCTATTCAAGCCAAGAAGTTGACTCCCAGATATATTGGTCCTTTTGAGATTCTAGAGAGAATTAGGCCTTTAGCATACGGATTGCATTACCTCTACATTTATCCGGTGTACATAACGTGTTTCATGTTTCATAACTTAAGAAGTACCAACCTGATCCGTCTCATATTATTGAACCAGAAGAAGAGAGTTATGGGAGAATTTAGCCTATCAGACTAAGCTTGAAAAGATAGCTGATGTGAAAGATAAGCAGCTAAGAAACAAAATTATTTGCTTAGTGAAAGTGATGTGGAAGGGAATGACTCCCGAAGATACCACTTAGAAAACAGAGGAGAAAATAAGGCAACAGTATCCCCATCTTTTCTAGTGAAGTAAGATTTACGTGATTAATTGAATTTTGGGTACAAAATTGTTAAAAGGAGGGGAGAGTTGTAACATCCAGGAAAATTTAATCTTAGTTTATTAACCTAATAAGGGTAATTAGTGAGTTAATAAGGTGTGTAGCCAGAGGGGCTTAACTCGGTGTAATTGTAGTGATTTCAGCCCTAGAAGTGGTTTTGGATCAATGGCGGGCCATCCAAGTAAGGAAAGAGGAAGAAAAAGTGAAGAATTATTCTCTATGCCACACGTCGCGACGCGTGGTCAGTCCACCACACCGCACAGAGACAAATTTGAATAACGGGCTCTTCTGTGCCATGCGCCGCGGTGGAGGGCAGCGTGCACCGCAGCGCACGAGCAAAACTTTTGTTAAATCAAATCACGTCTATGCAAGAAAACAGAAGAGAGAAGAGGAAGAAAATGAAGAGAACATTGGAGCTCTGCTAGGGCATGCTCATTAGCTCCCTTTGTTGATGTTTTGAAGCTCCCAAACACCCAAGGTAGGTAATCTAAGCCTCATTCTTCCTTTCTCTCCCTCATTTATGATGAGTTATGGTAGGGTTTGAGTTGGAAGATGGATTTTCGGTCCATAGGACTATGGGTCCAATTCTATTGGTTAAAATGAGTATAATGAGAGTTGTTTAAGGTATTAGAACACCACATTAATGATTTTGGAAGTGGTTGGTCCATGGAAGCATTTATTATTCAAAAATTAATATTTATGAGGTAGTTAGGAGAGGTTTATGTGCATTAATGATGGTTTGAGGTGTTGTTAATGACAATGTGCATTAATGGAATTTAATGAGCCCATTGGGTATGAATGGGTAGTGATTATAAGTTGATAAAAATAGAGTGTGTGAAGTTATATGTTGATAAAACTTCAAGAGTTAGACAATGATGATATTCTTATAGTATGAATGTAGTGAGGTTCATTTTAGGCACTATTTGAACTTGTTGAAGCTTTGGAAAGTTGGTATAGTAAGGGGTAAACCTTTAACCTCTCAAAGCTTCATGTAGATACCGAAACCACTTTAATCGGACGTCGGACAGAGATTTGGGACACGTTGAAAGTTTGCTCCCTGTGCTGTCAAATGACAACACTGATGCTGTCAAATTTCATGCAATACACCATAGAGCATGGTGCCTCATGCCACAGCGCATGACACAGAGAGGACAAACTGTGGCGCACATGCCGTAAGCCGCAACGCACGTGGCATATTCTACATAAAATTTGTTTTTGAGTTTTAAAATTCATTATTTTGGGTCCAATTAATTTTCAAACTTTCGTTTTACTTCAAAACTCTGATACGGACTTGTTAAATAATGTTTGAGATTTAAATTGTTGAAATTGGGATTCCTTTAAAAGAATTTTGAGAAATTCCTTTTATAAAACTTTACAATTTGGTAATCCTTGAGGGTTAAACCTTAAGTTGTTATAATTTGGAGTCAAACATGGTTTAGTAAGAGAGACTTTACAGTTTGCTCTCTAAAATCTTACATCCCGGCTCTACTCATGGCTTTTAACGGTCGTATCCCTCGACTCACCATGCTTATGCCAACATGTATAAGTATGATTAATTCTAAAACACACTATATGATCTTCCTACTTGCTCGCACTAACCTGCTTCAAGAGGCCACATTTTACACAAGGGCATATAATGCTATTATGGTCTGCCTCATGTTCTAATGCGAATCTAATGAACTCCTTCACCCCATCGACATATTCTTGTGTGACTCTATTTGCAGACATCCATTTCTTGTCCATAATCTCTCTCAATCTAATAAGAATTGTTGAGAGAAATGATATTAATGACTCAATCATATTGAAAGAGTTAGTTTAATGAATATATTGATTACTAACTCAATCAATCATGAGCCACATGCTTTCATACATACACACACATCATCCCTCTCTAAGATAATTAAATTTAAGATAATACTTACAATTATATTAAATTAATTATAAGTATTTTATCTTATGTGAAAACTTGCCAACAAGTGAATTCTTTTATTTATAAATTATAATAATTTATAACATTTATTTTTATAATTTCTTTAGGCATTTAAAAAAATTAAGAATATTTTATGTTGGTTACAATCATAAAAAATTATTTTTTACTTATAATAATAAGTAAAATATATATATATATATATATATATATGTATATGTATATTTCAGTATTAACATTAATATATAGGCCCAACTATTATAAAAATTATATATCATTAATTTATAAAAACTGATTTCATTGAAATTTTCTACCCCTATTGAAAACAAATTAAAAAAAATTCTTGTATAAAAAAATTGCCTTTTAATTTAAAAAAATTTAAACAAAAAGGCCTTTAAAATGCCAAATTATTAATTTCAAATAAAAAGTCGGCAGCATAACGGCATAAAAATAAAATTTTTCTAAGCATTTTTCCCTCATTCCAATCACATTATCATCATCATCATCAAAAACAATAATATCACATGTTATTTAAAACTACAAATTACATATAAGTAACAATTTCGAGTAAACTAAAAGTACTCATATACAATTTTAATCACCATGAAACTTCATATACTACTCAATCATCAATCAAAGAATCAAACAATAAAAATTTTTCACTCGAACTGGTTAAATATTGTTCAAACAAAAAATACATAAAAAATAGATAATAAATTTGGATAAAAATAAAAACTAAATATAACTCTCTTCTAATCATATATTATTAGTTGAACATGTATTTTCAAGTGACCCATAACTTAAATTTTATGTGGGTTCTTGCCAAAGGTCTTTTTTTTTTTTTCCTATGAAGCATTTTACCGAATAGCTTGCATGTGACACCAATAACACTCAAAATCAATATAATTTAATCTAACAAACCAAAAGCCTAATCAATAATCAGTAATCCATACAACAATGAAATACAAAAATCAAGCTAAATTGTTTCAAAGAATAAGAGATTCAGAAGAAATGAGAAAAGAGGCGTGGGACAACAAGAGAGAGTTTGGAAGAGATCAATGGCTGAAATGAGAGGAGAGGAGACTGGAGGAGAGATGTCGAAAATCAAATCTAGAACTGAAGGGGGAGACACTAAAAATGGAGCTTGAGATGATATAAAAGGCACATATTGGACGGTTAAAATATTAACCGTCTAATATTGATAAACTTTATTAAATGGTTATTTATAATAATTATCCAATAAAATTTAAAAAATAATAAAAAAGGAAAAAATTTAAACATATATTGAACGATTTTAAAAATAACTGTCTAATAAATTATAATCGTTCAATAAAATTCATTATATATATTCATTTTGTAATAGTGGCAGTTGTACTTACCGTTGCAAATGATATAGTATTGATTTTAAAAATTGCTCCCACAAAAATCAAGCTACTCCGATAGATGTGACGGTTTAAGAATCACAACAGATAAAATGCCACAAGCGATGACCTGAAGCTTTGAAAATAAATTTCAAATTTTTTTGTTCTAAATTTTTCAGATGTAATGAAGGCTTTCAGATCTTTTTCTGCATGAGACTGCCGGTGACGAGAGAGAGAGAGAGAGAGAGCAAGAGAAAGAATAAAAAAATGGGATATGATCATAATGCTTGTTCCTTTCTCTCCGCGGACAAGCATCAGTTCAGTAATATAATATTATTAGTATTATATTATATCGTTATATGAAAGGATTAAAATTTAATTTTATTTATGTACTTATTTTGTAAGAATATTAAATATCTTATATTTTTAAGTGAAGTAATTTTATTCATGAATTATTTTTTTGAGGAGCAAAAAACTCCTCCATTAATTCTACTGTTATATGTTGACATAGCATATGTGTGGGGCCCATGTACAATAACATGTGAGATTTTGGCCATGTTCTTTGGTGTTAATTTGTCTCTGAACTCTTTTTTTATGAGTTTTGAATACTCTAAAATTTTTTTCTAAGAGCGCCTACCTTCAAGTCTTATTAAAATAAAATTTAATAAATATTGTTAAAATATTAAGTATTTTAACATTTAATAATTTAAATATTATTATTTAAAACATTACACCATCTAATTTAATATTTTAATATTTTATAATTTTGTATTAAAAATGAAGAGAATGAATCTTCAAATTAATGAAGAGATTTTTTCTTCACATCTCTCCATTTTTTTCTTGTTAAATAACTATTTTTTATAGCATATTAATAGAATAAACAATATCTTTTAAATAAATATTTTTATTTTCATTTTATTGGCCTTGCAACACACAGAAAATATTAAATTTGGGTAATGTAATATTTTGAAGAAAAATCATTAGTTGACCAAAAAAGATTAAGGAACTTAACCAATATTAAACATATAAGTAAGTTCTAATATGCATAAAAAGCATAACAATTTGGGCATTGTCTTGGAAAGAAGATTGAAGATTCATATATAAAAAATAAGAAATTATCTATAAATTTATAAAATACTAGTTTGAGTTGTTAATATTTAAAAATTAATTTATAAATTTTGAATGAATATTTATAAATAATACTCCCTCCATTAAAAAAATATAAGGTATTTTTAACCGAATCTCATCCCTAATAAAATTGTTACCTACTTCAAACTAACCTTATCTTTTTATATTTACCTTTATTAAACACCTTATAATAAAATATAAAGTTATTCATTGATAGGATCACTTTTGAAAAAACAAAAAGTAATGATTACACTTCAAAAGACTAAAAATACCTTATATTTTTTAACATTTAACTCCTTAAAAAATATCTTACATTTTTTAATAGAGGGAGTAATATTTAAATTATCAAATATGAAAATATTTAATATTTTGATAATATTTATTAAATTTTATTTTAATAAGACTTTAAGATACCAAGTATTCCTAAAAAGACTTTAAGGTATTCAACACTTCTGAAAAAAAGTTCAAGAATAAATTAGTATTAAATAACATGGTCAAAGTCTGACCTATCACTTTATGTGGGCCCCACAAGCAGATCATGTCAGCATATAGAGGTAAAGTTAACAATTCATTAACAGAGAGAGTTTTTTTCTCCTCAAAAAAATAATTCAAGGGTAAAATTGCCCCACTTAAAAGTATAGGGTGCCTAACGCTCTTTAAAAATAAGTATAGTGGTAAAATTGGACCTTAAACCTTTAATAAATATTGCCAAAATATTAAATATTTTCATATTTAATAATTTAAATATTAATATTTATAAATATTTATTCAAAATTTATAAATTAATTTTTAAATATTAATAACTCAAACTAGCACTAGCATTTTATAAATTTCTACATGACTTCTTATTTTTTATATATCAATCTTTGATATTTTTCTTCGAGACAATGCCTAAATCATTAAGCTTTTTATGTGTGTTACAACTTACTTATATTTTTAATATTGATTAATTTTCTTAATTTTTTTGGTCAACTAATGATTTTTCTCCAAAATATTGTACTACCCAAATTTAATACTCTTTGTCCGTTGCAATGTTAGGAGTAATATCAGAAATATGACAATCAAGGCCAACAAAATGACAACAATAATGGTTATTTGAAGATATCACTTATTTTATTAATGTGCTATAAAAATGTTACTTAACAAGAAAAAAATGGAGAGATAGGAAGAAAAAATTTCCTCGTTAATTTGGAAGTTCATTCCTTTAACAAGGTTAATGTGTAATTTTATCCTTAAACTATTTTTAGAGGAGCAATGTTGCCCCTGTCGTTACAATATCCATTATTGTAGCTAGTGAAACCCATTTTTCATGAGTTAAGGTGCAATTTTGCCCCTAAACTAATTTCAAAAAAGCAATGTTGCCCTCACCATTTAAAAATCACTAAAAATAAATAAAAATAAAATCATAATAATATTAAATGTAAATACAAATATAAAATTATAATAGTATTAGATGAAAATAATATTAAATGTATATATAAAATAAATATTAAAAAAATTATAATATGTTAATAAAACATCATAAATGAAGAATATTATAAATTATAATTTTATAACTTGTTAAACATAAGTGGATCTTGATTAAATTATATATGAATAGAGATAAAAGTATCTACATTTATACCTATAATTATCGAGTGGAGCCATCATTAATGACTCAATTTGGATTAAAAACTCATTTTCATGATTCAGCTGGATTAGACAAGAGTTACACTGCTATTAAGTTAAAAATCAAAGTTGAATTAGGAATTGGAGTGATTTTCAAAAAATTAGATGATTTTAAATATAATATTAAAAAAAGCTTAAAAATTTTTAAAAAATAGAAAAATTTAAAAATTAGACCATACTGAAAACTAAATTTATTTTTGAACAATTCACATGTATAAAATATGATTTGAGACTATTTTTTTTATAAAGATGTTGATAGTTATAGGTATAAATGCAAATGCTTTTGAGTCTACTCATATCTAATTTAACCAAGATTCACTTATATTTGACAAGTTTAAAAATTATAGTTTATATTTTTTTCTTATATGTATGTTATGTATACATTTAATATTATTATAATTATATATATATACATTTAATATTATTATAATTTTATTTTATTTTATTTTATTTTTAATGTTGAGGGCAACATTGCTCCTTTGAAAATAGTTTAGGGGTAAAATTGTACCTTAACTCATGAAAAGTGAGTCCCACTAACTACAGTAATGGACATGTTAATGACAAAAGCAATATTGCTCTAATTTGATTAGTTTATGGACAACATTGTTATGATAAATAGTTTAAGGGCAGCATTGCTCCTCTGAGAATAATTTAAGGGCAAAATTGTACCTTAATCCTTTTTAATACAAAATTACAAAATATTAAAATATTAAATTGGCGTAATATTTTTAAATAATAATATTTAAATTATTAAATATTAAAATACTTAATATTTTAATCATATTTATTAAATTTTATTTTAACAAAACTTTAGGGTATTCAATGCTTCTAAAAAAGACTTTAGAATACTTAGCGCTCTTAAAAAAAGAGTTCAAGAATAAATTAACATCAAAGGATATGGTCAAAGTTTCATATGTCATTGTGCGTGGCCCCTATGCATATGCGATATCAATATATAATGGTAGAATTAACGGTTCATTAATAGAGGGGGTTTTTGCTTCTTAAAAAATAGTTCATGAATAAAATTGTCTTATTTTAAAATATAAGGTGTCCAGTGCTTTTAAAAAATAAATTCATGAACAAATTTGGACGGGACCTTAACTCTTATATGAAAAAGGGAGGAGAAGCCGGGAAGATAAAATGAAATTGCAAAATTTTAGAACTTTGTATTAAAATTTCACATTAATATTATTGAATATCATTTTTGTTTGTAAAAGAAATCTTATTAATTAATACTTTTATGTTTATGAAAAAATGGAGGGAATAAAATAAAATCTACTAAAATGTTACTCTTATAATTAAGAAAATTAAAAGAAAATTTCTTTGTATAAATATTTTTTATGTAAATATTAGTTGAAATGATTATAAATGAATTTATTTTATGGTTTATATATATATATGTTATTTAAAAATATTAAATAAATTAAAATGGTTTGACTATAGTTTGATTACTATTAGACTACCAATATACTTACTCCCTCTGTTAAAAAATATAACACTTTTTTAATTAAATTTTAACTTTAATAAAGTAGTTATTTACTTTCAAACTAACATTATCTCTCTATATTTACCTTTATTAAATACCTTACAATATATATAAAGTTATTCATCAATAGGGATACTTAAAAAAATAATAATTATAATTTAAAAAATTAAAAATATTTTATATTTTTTAATATTCAACACCTAAAAAAATATTTTACATATTCGTGTTCATCAATTTGGAATCTTCCTATGAACAGTGAATAAACAGTAACGTACCACGTGAGCCATGCTTTTTCCGTTTCATCTTTTTCTATTCCCACGTGAACTGCTTTGTCCCATTTTGTATCATTTTATTTATTTTATTATGCATGAACAATACTTAAATAGTAAATTACCAAATATACCCCTGTTTCTATCCTATTAGGCTATTTTGCAAGATATTAAAAACTAGACCGATCATTGAACCAGTCGAAGTTAAGGATCAGGGGTCAAGAGTTCAATCATGGTCGAACAGGGAATTAAATCTGAGTTAGATCGGTCATAATAAAATTAAAAAAAATAAATAAAAACTCATTAATTCTTATACATTTGAAACTTAATATCCTATACAATATAAAATAATAATTTTAATAATAATAAAACACAACCACATTTCAAATATTCATTCATATAATCCTCTCATCATTTAAAAGTTTTAGAACTAATAATAATCAATACCAACATTATCTTTAAATAAATTAATATAATTTTAGTTTTATATAGATGACCTCAAATAAAAAAGAATATAAAAATTTAAATAATAATAAGAGTAAAGTTAAAAACAATAATTAATTAGTTTCTGAACAACAATAACAAAATTTAAATAGTTAAATTATAAATATAAAAATGTAATTAAGAATGAGAAATAAATAAAATTTTACACATTATTTATGTTTTTAATGTCAATCCACGTAAAAAAATAATAATATAATTTCAAAAGTTATTTATATTTGTAATAGGATGATGATATAGGTTGATAGGCATAAGAAAGTAAAGCTAGGAATACGGGCGAGCTCGTCCCTTAAGAGTCTAAGCCCTAAAGCTCGATTTTCTATTTTGAGCCTTATTTCTCAAGTTTGGTCCTTATATAAAGGGCTTAGGGCTAAACTTGCAAGTCCTTTTTTAAAAATAAAAAACTTAAAATAAAATTAAACATTATAAATTAATTAAAATATTTTAAATTTATAAAAAATTAAAACCCTCACAATTTTTTGGAAATTAAAAAATACACATTTAAAAGTCTAGTAATAAAATTTAAATCTTGATTAAAAATAGTTTATCTTTTTATAAATACACAAACAAAATAATTATAAAAATAAAAAAATATCAGAAATTTTATACTATACACTAATATTTATTAAATTATATTAAATTAATTTTAGAATAAATTAAAATTAATAATAATATAATGTGTGTAGAATTAGGTGAGCATGTCATTGGCTTCAAACACATGTTCCATCAAAGAAAATAATAATAATAATAATAATAATAATAATATAACAGGGTTTAAAAGACTGCCCAAGCACGAGCCTTTTTTTATAGGGTTTATCAGAGCTAAACCCTCAAGCCCAATTACTTTAAAAAAAATTATTTTTAAAACTCGAATCCTTATTTAAATAAAGTCTTCAAGCTCGACTCTTCAAATCCAGCTTTTATTTTTGACTCTATAAGAAAGTAGCTCTTAATTTTTGTTAAAAAATAAAAAGTTTCTTGCATTAGCGGTGAAAAGATGTAAAAAAGGCCAAGACATCAGTGCTGCATTGGTTAGCATGAGGCATGGGAAAATGGAATAGCTCAAGGTCCAAAGTTGTAAAAAAAGAGGAGATAATGAGCAGAAGAGGCAACGAGTGTTTAGTTCGACTGGAGAGCTTAAAACATGAGAGAATCAGAGAATAATGTTAACGTTCAGGCGCCGGCGAGCTTCTTCCTCTCCATTTTCATCTTTTTTAACTTTCCATTAGCTTTGTTCAATGATCGTCCTCTTCTTCATGGTATTTACTGCTCTCTCTCTTTTTCTTTTTCCTCTTTCCTTCTGTCTGCGGTCTGATCATTTTTTATTGATTTTCTCCCTTTCTTTCTTGACCCACCCAACTCCCCTGACCTGAGAGTGAGGCGAGTTAATCCGGGTTAATGCCAGGTTACCCGAATTAACCCGGGTCAACTAGTGTCAAAAGAAAACACAAAACTGGACCAGACACATGGCGTCGGTTTCCGGTTCAACTGGCCGGTGCAGTCCGGTTTTACAAACAATACTATTTTGTATCTTACTTGCATGGTAAATTATCGAAAATGCCATCCGATCCTAAAGGCATCAATTGATGCTATTTTCCTTCATCTGCAAAATTTTTCTTCCTCTCCGCGTCCGTCTCCAGCATTTTGCAGGTGCCCTGGTCCCCAATCTTGCTCCCTAAGCTTTCGCGTTTTGCATGTGCCCTGATTGAAATTTTACCTGTCCCATTTTCCTTCGTATGCGTTTTCTCCTTGCATTTAGGTTGCTTGCATATTAAGGGAACCGGTTCCCCACATGCCAGGTGCTCGTCGCTAACTCGCTATCATCATTAGGTTTGAGGTGATTTACTTGGGTGGCAAGCTGCATTCCCACCTGGGGGTTGATTACTCTTTATTATGGTTTTTTGCTGTTAGCTGGTTCAAATTCAAATTTTGCGTCGTCCGTGTCTATTTATTTCTTTCCCGAGTCGGGGTTCCAGGGGTGTGCATTATCATGGTGTTCTGAGTTTGGTGTGTTTTCTCCATTTGGGTGTGTTCTACCAGTCGACCTCTACTCGGGGTTCCGTTCTTTGGGGGCAAGGCAGTTTTTCATTTGTGGTGGGTCTTGCGATTCGTGATGTTTTATTCAGCCATTCACGATGATTGTGTTGTTCTAATTTAAATCCTTGGCTGTGATTTATTTCTGTTCATTTGCTGGTTTTATGTCCCTAGACCATCAAGTTGCTCTCTCCGTTGTGCATGAGATATTCTACGTCCCCTGTGGGTCACCATCACAGCTGCAAAAGGCGAAGGGATTGAAGCCGCTACCCTATCCTAACTTTACTCGCACCAGGTCTTCTTTCTAACTCAGAGAGTGGATTCGTGTTTGAAACGTCTTCCCCTGTGTTGATATTCGTTTGAATTTTGGAAATTCTCAGTTGTGCTGTAATTTTAATTAAATTGGGGTCTAGGATCTACTATTTGATTTCAAGTGAAGAAGTGCTCCCTAAGTCAAAAGAGTTGAGGAACACGATTTTTAGTTAAAGCCATAGGTGTGGGTTTATATTTGTGCAACTAGGGTTTTTAGTTAAAGCCGTTTAGCATTTTGATCTTTCCTTCCTCAGCTTACCCCATTGAATTGAAAATCACAAATTTTGAAGTTTGTTCTGCAGCTTTTGCGGGAGATGGGATTGATATTTTGATGATTTTGATTCTTTATTCCTTATGTTCTCCTTACTTGTGTGCTATGAAATGCTACTAGCATCGATGATTGGTGTAGCAGAATTGGAAAATTTTCTTGCGGTCAATGTAGTTTATTTCTATTACTATAGGTATCAGTATCAACATCAGTTAAATATTATGTGATTTCTTAATTCAAAATTGGTCTACTTTTGCTCTGCTGTGTTGTTCTCACATCGTTGACTAGACAGAGATCTTGTAACAATGTTCCTCAGCCTCATGCCATCCTATATTACTCTCAACGAACGACCAAGGGGGGTCTTTTGATAACTGAAGCTAATGGTGTTTCTGACACTACTCATGGGTAATTTGTACACTTTATTATTCCTTGTGTTAACTTTATCTCATTTTGCTAATATGTTTCACAAAATGTGTTTCATTTTTTGTTTTCTGTTATCGGTGAAGCTATGCTGATACACCTATAATATGGACAAAGAACCAGTGGAAGCATGGAAGCCCATTATGGATGCTGTTCGTGCCAAAGGTTGGATATTTCTTTATTTTTCCCTGGCATATGGAAAGGGTTTCAGATTTAGGTTTTTTTTCTCTGAATGTGTCTCTGATGTGAGAAGAGTAGCTAGAAAATATCTTGTCTTTTCTATTGAGTTAACAAGATATTTGACATGTTTCAGTAGATTATCACTTTGAATGGCCTAAAACCATGCTATATGACAATTTGAGCAATACATTCTTGGGAAATGATTTTTGAATTATTATGAGCTTGTGCTGCCTTCTTCTCTGCTGCTTATTAAATGTTTGGACTTTTAATGAGTATATTTTTCATCTGGTTTCTGAACACCATTGCTGCAAAGGTTGGACTTTTGATGAGTATTTTAACCAATTTTATCCTATTGTTTCATCAGTATCCTAGATGTAATGTCAAACTTGGATGCATAACTGTTAAGATAATGATGCCAAGTAATAAATAACATCTAAATTTACATATGGTTAGATTTTGTATTACTTCTTTAAGGGATAAAGGGGCACAATGGAAACATTTTGTAACTGCAAAAGTTTAATTACATGAGATTGTTGGTATAAATCTTAAATGTAGAATATTTAAGTCTGATTTAGAACTTCTACATATTAGTTTTTGTTTGTTTGTCGTTATTAACATTTATGACTAAATTAAATTGAAATCACTATTTAAATGCATACTATCATTGCCTAAAAAAATTTTGGCCTTTTATTCTGCCATCCAAAATGATGAAAGTTTTACAAAGGAGTTAGCATCTTGCATGAAAGCTCTGTAGACATCAGTTAATCAACACATGGCTATAGAAGAGAAGTAGGGGTGTGTGTGTGTGTTTTTTTTTTTTTTCCCTTTATTCCACTTTGACTCAGAATGAGAAAATACAGAGCTAATTGAAAGAGTCACTTTGTAGTTTATATATGTACTAAATATGGAGCTATGATGAAGATGAATTGAAAGATTCACTATATATTATGTACTTTATATTTAATGTTTTATAAATTGTCTATTGTTTTTGTTTGATGAATATTCACTTGTGAACCATTTGAAGCACACCAAGAATTTAAAATAAAATTAAAATATATAATAATATTTTTAATTGTATTTATATTAATTTTAAAAATTATTTTACTAAGAAAGAATGTTGGTTTGGTGGGATTTTATTGATAGTTTGTATGCACAAGATCCACGAGGTCGTGGCTCAGAAAAAAAAAAAAAAAGATCCACGAGGTCGGTTCTTACTCTTTCAAAAAGGAAGATTTTTATTTTGTTTCAGCTTTGCGAATTTATCATTTTGACCTCAAAAGCAATCAGATTTTTTTCTCTTTCCTGAACCCATTTTTTTTTAATTGTTTTCATTAATCCATCAGAAACAGGGGATGGAGCCGGGAGAGAGTGAAATCCAGATTTGAGCCCTTCATTCTTCTCCTTGCTTGGCTTTCCTCCGTCGCCGATGAGTGTGTATCGTCTTCCGCCACTGCAAGGAGTTCCGACGAGGTGACCATCGACCTTCTCCCCTGTTGTGTCAGCTAAGAAACTGCCATTGTTGACGGAGGGTGTCAGATTCTTCTCCCTCCTCTGTTCTCAGCTTCACCGGCGTGGGTGGCAAGGATTCGACTTGCCACGAATCCGTGCCACCGCCTTCTTCTCCCTATGCTTCACTTCGTTCAGGTTTTTCTACCGTCTCCTTCTGCTCTTCTTCTCTGACCGCTCTAGCAAATCGAAGATCGTTCTTCTTTTCCTCAATGGCGTCGACTGCGTTGAGTAGAGCTTATCCTTTCTTCTATCCGTGTGCTGCTGTCGGAATTGCCATCGAGTCCCTCGTTCATTGTTTTCCTTTGTTTCAAGTGCGCATGAGCTTCTCCCTTCTCGTTTGTTTTCTTTATGCGTGTGATTTAATGATGAAGATTATGATATTTCTTTTCTTTTATTCTGTGCTGGTATGCTCAAATAGAGAATGAGGGATTTGGGCAAGCTGAAATTTTCAGACTATTTGAGTTGGATGAAGCAGTGTAGATTTGAATTTTAAAAAGCTTATTTTGATTTGGTTAAAAGAATGAAACTTACGAGGCTTAATTAATCTAAATATTGTTATGGGGAAATTCTGGAAAGGAAATTAAGGAAGAGGTTTGGTGTTTGTTTGAAGTTTGATGTATATGAGATGTTTGATAAAATACCTATTGAGAAAATTTTGCTTTGAGTATGCATTCATAACATTGTTATTGGTTTGGGCATTATTTATTTGTAAAAATAAATTGATTTTTTTGTGAAGGAATATGTCTAAGAAGTTATTGAGGTCTAATTTGAGTTTTGAATTATTTTACTTCTTGAAGTCATGGTATATACTTGAAAGATTGATGAAAATGCTTTTACATATTCTAGTACTCTTTTGTTCGATAGAGATAATTATGGAAATTGGTTAAAGAGTTTGAGTTATTAGTTATGAATTTTCATATTTAAAAGATTGATTATTTTAATTGGTTCATGTAAGTTTGATACTGATAAGAGGAATTTATATTTTGAAAAATAATTATTTTCTTGCATGTTTGAAAATGGTTTTTTGAAGGGGCTACATGCAAAATACTAATTGCTAGCAGCAGCTCCATTAGCCCTTGGCACGCCATAGGCAATGATTAGCTAGTTTGATTTGTGTGAGCTATGTTCTCACGTTTGTTATTCGTGGGTTTAACACTTGCGTTTGATTTATTGGCTTCGAGCCGCGTTGGGTTAGCATTACTCTTGTAGATTTTGTGTTCACATTTGTTTCGTAGCTCAAGCTGCGTTTGGTTACTTACCCTCGTGAGTTGTATGTCCACGCTTGTATTCATGGCATAAGTCACGTTTGATTATTTACCCTCATGGACTGTATGTTCACGTTTGTTAATTATTTTGATAAGTCCTTATAATATGAATTTGACTATTTGATGATTTTACATTCCATTGATTTTAATTAGTAAATTATTTATAATTATTTATTTTTTTCCTTGCAATCAAGTGATAACATAATAATATTTGATATAATATTTTAATGGTTCAAGGTTTTATTTAAAATTTTATAGAATTTTTTTATTTTCAAAGTTTATTGAATTTTTATGAAGATCGTTGCCTCTTAAATTATATAATTGTTTTAAAACTTTCCTTTTATTTATGTTCAATTATTTATTGTTAGAATGTTATTCACTGTGAAGCATTTTGTTTGGTCTCAAATAGCATAATTAATGTGGTGTCTCTTGCTGATTGTTGATGGGGTTCATTGTTGAATTGACTAAAATATCGGTTATGAGAATATCTTCTTTTTTATGTAAATTCTAGAATTTATGTAGTATGTTTGAAAATATGATTTAGAGTGCTCCACATTGATTATAGTTAGGGTCTTAATTCTCTCGTTATGTTGTCTATCGGTTATTGAGAAGCAAATCTTTTATAGTTAGGGCTGGCTCTTCCTCTCTCTACTTTAGATAGCCGTATGGAGCCATCGTCGTCAAGTATAGCGTGTTTAGTAGCTAGAGTCTTTGTAGGGGTCACCACTCCCCGTCCTCTAGCCACTATACATATTGCTCCACAGTAGGATCACCCGAAAGGTCCTCAAGAGACGGAACCAAGAGGGACAGTGCAATACCAATAGAGCCATTTGAGCTGTGTCCAGTTGCAAAAGTGTACTCTAAGGAATCAACTTCCCCCTCTATGGTCAGTTCTTTCGGAATAAGCCTAATTTGTTTAGGTTCGCACTCCTTATTATAGCAAATAAGCAACTAGTTTACGGAGTAAACCGAGACTTGAAAGGTTGAAACCGTTAGGACATAAAAGTTAGGATGTGACATAACAGAGATGAAGTTATGAAAGAAGATAGTGATAACAGCTCTCTGTTTCTTTTCCCTCAGCAACTGCTCATAACTAGCAGCTCTAGTGACCAGGTGAAACAGATTGGTGAATTTGTAAGATTTCTGTTGTAAAGATTTGGGAGATTCTAATTTTAGGCGGGGTGCTGTCAAAATTTTTATAAGAAGTTTGAAATTTTGATTTATATGAAAAGTAAAATTAGATATATAGAATCATGCTGATAATGTGTCAAATGTATTAATTCAAAACTTTTCTTAATCAAGGCTTTAGGAATGTAGGTTTGTGCATATGTCCCATGCTAGTTACGCTAAATTTTTAAGGTGTGACACATTACTTTCGTGCAATGTTCTGTGATGTTGGAAATGACCCTGAAGGTGGTTACTATGCAAGGTAGGTTTTACTACAACTTTCAATATGAAAAGAGTGTTAGGTTTTGTATTGTTTTTCATTCGTTTTCCTATATCTTCATTGGAAGGCTGTCTTGCATTCCTTTGTTGAATATGCGGGAAATAAAATTAACTTTTATAGTTTTATTTAGTAAATTATTGAAACCAGCCAAACATGTTGACACCAACTGCAATATGTATTCATGATTTAAAAATGGGTGTTTTTTTACACTGAAAGTTAAGGAAATATATGCATGCAGTTGTTTTCATGTCATAGAACAAAACTCGCGCAAAAATTTTCTTCCTTTGTCAAACTAGTTCTTTACAGAACTTTAAAGACAATCCACTTTTTGACATTCACACTGAGCATCCAATTGCATAATATGAGTCTATAAGGACATGCAGCGAGCTACATTTTGCTTGTGCCCACTTGGTTGGCTCCTTGGAGCCCAAGATTGGCTGAAGCTATCGTGTTTGGTTGCATTCCCGTTATCATTGCAGATGATATTGTTCTACCATTTGCTAATGCAATCCCATGGGAAGAGATCAGTATGTTTGTTGACGAGGAAGATGTCCTTAAGTTGCCAGACCATGCTCACATCTATACCCTCGAAAGTAAATGCTAAGAGGCAAAGATTGCTTGCTTACCCTTCAATGGAACAAGCCATGTTAATCCCTCAACCTGCTCAGCCAAGCGATGTATTCCATTAAGTTCGAAGTGGGCTTGCTCCTTAGTTGCCACATGACAAGATTATAGCCTGTGTAGAAGATCTATTTTTTGAAAAATGTGTACATAATGATATTTCGTTACAATCATTCCTTTGGCTAACTAATTTTAAGCATACATGAAAGGAAATTGAAAATTTTTAGACATGCCAATTCAAAAATTAAACACACATGTTCTACTTTAAAAATTTTAAATATAATTGATGTGTATGTACCTTCATCGTCACACTTTTTAGTTGGTCCTTCTTTTTTCCAGCATATTGCAATTGTCTTCCGAGATCTTCACAAAAACTATGGCCAAAAGAGTTGTTTTACTACGTTTGGAACTCAGGAAATGCTTTAAAATTAAACCATAGATTGATAATTGATAATCCTATAATAATTTTATGTCATACAATTAGTTTAAGCTTTTATAACCATGCCCATTGAGATTATTTAAAATTATTAATGAGGTAGAGGTTGCTAAGTTGATATGTATAAGAAATTTGTGATTGTATACTCACAACAATAAATGAAACTGTTGCTAAGTTCTATTTATGTAAAGTTAGATGAAATAATTGATTTAATTATAGTTTGAACAATTATGTTTTTTACTTTTTATTTCTTTATTGATTTTCAATTCTTTATTTGTTATGATTATTTTTATCTCAAGTGCTTATTTCATAAATATGTTTGATTAATTAATATTGCTATAAAATGATTTTTGCTATGCTTCATTGTTCTCATTTGCTTGGTTTATAGATGTTGTGTTTCCCCTCTTATGAGTTAGTGAGATATATTTTTAGCTCATCTAAAATTTGTTGAAGTGGTTTGTAGGTTAAGAATTTACAAAAAATTTTGCTTTGAAATTTTTTTTTAAGTATAAGTATTAAGTGCTTTATTTATTGAGCAAGAATTCTTTTTTTTTTTGGGCCCTCCCTTGAGGAAGTTATATTTTTTCAGAACATCTATATCTTTATAAATTTGGGATTTTGGGATGAAGAGTGAATGAACAGTGATTTACCAAAAATGCCCCCAAATATCCCAAATCTATATATAGATTTGTCACTGTCAGATGGTATTGTAGATCTACAGTAAGACTTCTTAATTATTTTTTTAAATTTGTTACCCATCTCCATCTAACATTTTTTTTTCTTTTTTCTTTATTTCTTGGATGGGTACGGTACATCCAACATTTTCTTTTTTTTATTTTTATTTGTCAATATTTTTAATATGATATAGTAAATAAAAAATATGAGTAGGGTCTACATTTATCAATTTTACAAATTTAAACAAGGTGTAAAAAATAATAAAATCTTTTATATTTTAAGAAATCATGTAGGATTTTGTACTAAAAATTAACAGTGAATATTAGATTTTCATTAAAATAATAGGTGTTAGATATATAAAGAATTTTTTATATACTCCTTTCATTCAAAATGTAAGGTATTTTTTTAGAAATTGAATGTTCTAAAATGTACAGTATTTTTAGTCTTTTAAGGTATAATCATTATTTTTTTTTAAAAGTATCTTTTTGAATAATCACTTTATATTTATTTTAGGATAAAATATCTTATTAAATAGGGGTACATATAAAAAAATAAGAGTAGTTTGAAGATAAGTAACTATTTATTGAGGATGAGATTCAATTAAAAATATTTTATATTTTTAAATAGAGGATGTATTTATTATTAACACAAGGTAACAAATCAAAATAGTTTGTGTGAGTATATATAGAACAAGTTTCTGTTCATATTCTTTAAGTGCATAATGAATAAAAATCTATTATTCTATTATTTATATGTAAAAGTTAATTATAATTTAAACACCTATGAAAAATATTGATGTAGTTATGTGCCTCAAGTCTAAGCAACAAAAATTATGGGCTACAAATTAATTATATAATATTAATTAATTTATCTTTCACTGCACACCTAATCTTTTTTTAATAACCATTGTATTACTTGCGAGGCTTATATGTATGATTGATAAATGATAGTAAAACATGGATTATATTATTTGCTTGATTTAAAACCATTATAATTATAATTTATAAATAATATTATCACATAAATTGTAGTACGATTCATTATAATATATGACTTGTTTTTCTTAAGGTGATATAGGACAACAGATTTTAAAAAAGAATAAGCTAGATTATATTTCAAATTGTAGGATGTGAGAAATTTTAAAAAATAATGATATTTTTTAATATGTATAAGAGTAGTACATTGTAAAATAAAAACCATTCTTTATAAGTATCATTCTATTAAAATTTTAGTCTCATACTTGTCGACTATAGAGATATCCTAGGAAATAAAAGAAGAAGAAGTGTTCCTTAAAAAAAAAATTGGTGAATAGTGTTCCTTAAATTTTAACTTACATGGAATAATACCATTCTAAAATAAAATTAGTTACTATTTATATTTTTAATATGTATGAACATAACAAATTTTCAAATAAAAATATTCTTTAGATTCTGATTTGCACAAATTAATAAATTGTAGAGTAAAATATGCTAGCATTCCTTTTATTTTGTTAGAATTATAAAGGTATCTTTTTTATTTTTAAAACTTACACTATAGTCTTATTAGTCAAGATTATAAAATTTAAATGAGCATAAACATAATTTATATTGATTAATTTATTCCTTATTCTATTAAGTTTTTTTTTCCTGCAGATACATGTTTGAAATATTATTTTAATAAATTTACTCCCTTTATTACATTTTTAGGGGTTATTTTTCATGAATTGGATGTTAAAAAATATAAAATATTTAGTATTTAAAAGTTTAATCATTGAATTTTTTTATAAAAAAATGCCTATAATGAATAAATTATTTTATATTTATTTTAGAGTGATACACTCAATTAAATAGTAAATATAAAAAAATAATCTTATTTTAAAGACAAGTAACTAATTTATTAGAGGTGAGATTCGATTAAAAATTTCTTACATTGTTTAAAAGATGGAGTGTGTATTTAATTTTTAAAAAAATACTAAATAAATTAGTTTGTATGACTAATAAATTTAAAATATAAATAAAAATTTAAAAGAATATATCAAGAATGGTAATTGTCAGTTAATGATTAGATGGGTAAAAATAAAAACTTAAAAGTAAAAAATATATTTGTATTTTATAACTCTTAACTATTGATTTTAAGAAGGATTCATATAATTTTTTTAAAATTTTTTATAACTAAGATAAAGTAAAGGAAAAAATAATATATTTTTATTTTAAAAATATTTTCATACGATGTATGGGCATAAATTTAATTAATACTTAAATCAGTATCTCAAGCGGTTTAATAATTAGTTTGATTTTAAAAACTCGCGAAAATATGCCTTCTAAACCCAAAATTTTCGCACCAGGCATGCCCACCACGTGTCAATAAAGTTGTCAAGTCAGCTAGAGTGCGCTGATAACAGACAAAATGGTTCGGGAACCAAATTACACAGCTGGCGGAAAACTTGGACAGACATGTCCATATCCTTTGAATTTAGCTCCAGTACATCATCATTCATCACTTTTAAGATAGTGTTTGGGTTAGTAAATTTAAATTCAGATTCTAGATTTAAAATTTTATTATTTAAGTTTCATATTCAAAATACATGTATTTAAAGTCTTTAGTCTAGGTACTTCAAAAAATTTTAAATGAAGAATATAAATTAGTTAAGATTCAAAATAAAAATAAAAAATTAATAATGAAAAGTTTGTCTCCATTTTTTAGCTGACAAGAGATGAAAATGAAAAATAAAAAAAGATACAAGAGTCATGAAATTATTAATAGTGAAATTATAAAAAAAATGAAATGTTTGAAGTAATTAGAATTTCAAATGATTAGAGTGTAAAAAAATTTAAAATTATAAAATAATTGTAATAAGAAATGAAATCAAATTAAAATTCATAAATTTTTATGTATCTAACTAAAAAATTTGGTTTAAATCCAAATTTTTATTAATCCAAGTGCACCCTTAAGATTGTGCATGCATTGTCATGAAGAATCTTGACAGCAAGCGAGCTAATTGAACATAAATTAATACAAATAATATGCATACAAATGGATTCAAACTTGCATATGGCAGCGTTTGACTTCAAATTATTCTTGGAAAACAAAGGAGGACATGAGAAGTGGCAGTTTTCTTTGAACAAAACACATGAAGCAGAGTCCAATTCAAGAAGCATAAGTTTCAAACGAAATAAGAAACCTGAGACACAATAGAAACTCTCCAAATGTTATCAAAAATGGCACGCGGGATCTCTATTTCTGGGATCACAATGTGGGCTCCTTGAAGGATTGTTAAAGGCGCCAAGGCAGGAACTGTATTGTCCATTAGAACCTGGAGGACACGAGACGACTGGTCTATTTCTTGTGTTTGTACCTTGAGTGACGAATTGAATTTCCCCAAGCATTCTGGCGAAGTGATGAGGCATCATGAACTCATCAGCCATATCATGGTCATCATAATGGTGATGAAGCAATCCACTGGTAATATTGACCTTGTTTTTATCTGGGTTGCTTGCCTTTGAATCTGCAGTTATAAGGATCATCATCATCAAGAGGGTGACATTGCTTTTATTCAACATCCTCATTTCCTTCACAAGTCTGATCGAATCTGATCGAGAATATATATGTGGCACTAACTCGCTTTATTTTTATTTTCTGGGCAGAAGCTCTCTCGTTGCCATATACAAGGAACTTTCTCTCTTGTTATCTATCGTTTTGATGGCATATTCTTTGAAGCTTAACCCAAAAAAAAAAACGGTTTGAATAAATTAATTCATTAATGTATTGATGATTAATATATAAATGACATGTTTTGGACTCATTAATTCATGTTTTAAAGAAAAAATAATTCTATATATTTAAATGATGGCTCTTGATTGTGAATGATTAAGATTCTGTTTTGATTGTTTTGATGACATCTTCTGTTGACAACTGTTTTGCAACTTTAATATTAATATTGGTTAAAATATAATATTGTGGAACAAAGGTTTGAATATGATATTGCTAAGTTATTGTAATTTGGTGCCTCCTTTGTTTTGTTTGCTACCTTCTTAATCTCCTCTGCGTGTGACATCCGAGTGGTAATCGAATGAATGAGATGGAGATTATTTGAGGACATGTTTTTGTCCTGCAGGAACCAAAGTGAATTATGGGAAGGAAAGTCAATGGTCTTTTTTTTTTTTAATTTATCCATGAAATATAAGTGTATATTAATGACAAGATGTTTGATCATTCACCGATACACACCATCACTTATGCGTGGAATATTCATGGTTGTCAACGAATATGCTTTTCTGAGTTGCTCGCCTTGAATCTGCTGTAAGGGTCATCATTATTAAGGCCTCAAATGTTTTTACAAAAATTGGAATTGGAAATGAAATTGAGAATCTGTCCTCAGGATCCCTGAACTCTGCTAACATTTTTTTGCATTCGCTACTAAGAAATAGCTTGTATATAGCAGATCTGGATCACACGCAGTAACTATGGTAAAGCGTCAATCTATTATGAAAACAACAAAATATAAGACAAATGATTATGGCAAAACAACATTAGAATAATCTAGATGAACAAGACAAGAGAGAATTAGAGATAAAATGAGGAGTAATAAGATCAAGAGTATGGTGAAGTTTTACCCATGAACTCTAAAAAATGATGCAAAAATCCCCAATTCATAATGGAGGCTAAACGCCTGTAAAGTAGGGATATTGTGTGACTTATCACCTACCGTGTCACATGTAAATGGGTTTGGAGAAAAAATATTTATCATGTATCTATGTTGTTTTGCCTATAAAACCTAAAATATGCTGCAAATCCCTAATCTAAAACAAAGTAATACATTAGCAAATATTGATTGTGAATGTCAAAATAATTGAAATTTTATTTTGACATGAAGGGTGAATGAAGAAATACATATGCTCAAATTTGTCCTAATTAGCACAAATTTTAAATATAATATTTTATATTATCACACTTCATAGCAGAAGGGGAGGGAAGAGGGTTTAAACTAACTTGGCTAGCATAAAAGAAAAAGCGGTAAGAGTTAGGGTAGCTTTCTAGATGAGTTTTGAATTGTAGTGTTTGTGTATGTGATGCATACGCACGAAATAAAATGTTGTGCCTAGTGTTAATTTTGGCCAACTAAAACAAATTTGAACACATGAATTTACATATTTACACTTCGTGTCAAATAAAATATCAATGTTTTTTTTACATTCATTGTTAATATTTGATAATATGTACCTTTGTTACGTATGGATTGGAGATTTTTGTACTCTTTTTAATGTTGATGGGCACGATCGTACCATGGTATATTACTTTTTGGATATTCTTCTCCTAACCCATTTACAGGTGGCATAGTAAGTGTGGGATCCCTAACCCTTACTCAATGGATGTTTGGCCTTAATTATAGATTAGAGATTTCTGCACTGTGTTATAGGGTTCATAGGTAAAATTGCACCATACTTAAAATTAAGGATACCATTAGCTTCTTGCTAATTCTTTATGGAATAGATTTGCACCTTAATCTTAGAATAAATATATAGTATTTACAGACCACTAAATTCAATATATTTTTGTAGACGAAATGATCATAGAAAAAATCCAATGATTTTGAGATCATTAGGGTATTTAATGAGCTCAATTTACAAGTTAATAAAATGCAAAATTATTTATTTTTTATAGTCCACTACAAGATAATATAGTTTCTCATAATCATCATCATTAGTGCCTTTGTAAAAATCCTTATTTTCATATAAATTTTCATAATCCCACAGTAATTAACTCTTCACTTCAAGTGCTTTGAGCATATGTCCATGGTCTTCATGAATATATTGTCTTCTTACTTTTTCTATTGGCTAAAACGTACAAAAACTCCATACACTTTAAGGTAGTTGCAAATGACCTTATCTTTAAATGTTTAAAATCAACCTCTCTAATCTCTTTTTCTTTTTTGAAGCCCCCTATTGTTAATAATTCTATTATCTTATTAACAAAATTTTACATGTCAGATAATGAACTATACAACATGGAAAAATATTATTATTATTTTTTAACACAATTTAAGGGGAGAAAAACCGTAACTTTCACTCTTAACACACAACACTGTCATCTCATTTTTTTAAAACAGCCTTTTTGTATTATAAAAAGAAAGGAATAATATTTAAAAGTTATCATTGATAAGAATTATATAAATAAAAAATACAAGGCTTTGGCTAGGTCGAGCACTGAATTGGAATACAAGGCTTTGGCAGACCTCGCGATTGAGCCTGCTTGGTTGCAATCTTTGATCTTTGAGATTGGTCTAAGGCTTGATCAAATCCCAAATTCCCAGTTGCCTAGTGTGATAATTTGAGTGCAACAGTGTTGGCTTCTAATCCAATATATCATACTGGAACCAAACACATAGAGCTCAACGTACATCATATCCGAGATAGAGTGGTGGATCGACAATTGATTGCTCAATATGTTCCCTAAAAAACATTGCAAATCTCTTCACCAAGGAATTGAGAGACAAAATGAAAACAAATAATACTTTATTGTGGACAAAAAGGCAGTCCAGAACAACTTAAACGCGCAATTGAGGAGCAGTCCAAATATGGAAGAGCCTATCTGGAAGAAATACAAGAAACTACCCAAGAAAGTCTAACGCAGGTCCTGACCCAGTACATATACAGGCCCAAAACAATATAACCCAATTAGCAACTATTTTCTATACTCTCCCTCAAGTTAGGACCAAATAAATTCAAGGTTCCTAACTTGTTTAACAATTTCTCATGACTCCCCTGACCCAATGTCTTTGTGAGTATATCTGCTTGTTGTTTAGCTGAAGAAATATGTTGGAAGTGCAATTAATCCTGATTGTAACTTCTCGCTCATGAAGTGGCAATCACTCTCAATGTATTTTGTTCGTTCATGAAACACTGGATTGGAGGCAATCTATATTGCTGCCTTACTGTCATAGTGTATGACAATAGGCACAGAAATTATTTCACCTAAATCTTGCAAAAGACCATTTAACCACACAATTTCAGATACAGTACTACCTAATGCCCTGTACTCAGCCTCAGCAGAGGACCTTGATACTGTATTCTGCCCTTCAGATTTCCAAGCTATGGGTGCTCCTCCTAATCTGATCAAAAATCCTGTCACTAATCTTCGTGTGTCAACACAAGCCCCCCAATCTGAATCACAATGTCCTTCTAGCTGTACTAACTCAATACATGCATTGTGAAGCTTAAATCTGAACGAGTCATAGTTAGATAAAGCATTTTGCCTATGAGTCTTCTATATCTAATGGGGTCAGGTAACAAATCATCTTTCTCCCCCTTTCTAGGTTCACTATGCAGCCGTAAACCTTGGTTCATAGGTGTATTTCTAGGTTTGGCAGCCCCTAATCTGATAGAAGTCCATTATTGGTATATAAAAGACGGAAGGAGGATTTAAATCAAAATACAGCAAGGAAGTTAGTTGATAAAGGAGTTATTCATGCTGAATAACTACTTCTTATGTGCTGTCAGTATTTTAATAGTTGATAAGGGAGTTATTCATGCTGAATAACTACTTCTTATGTGCTGTCAATATTTTAATATTGCAGGTTATGTTTCTTATCTTAAGAATGTTGAGTTGTCAAGTGTTAGGATGTCAGTTTGTGTGTGCTATCAAGTTATGGTTGTAACTGCCACTTCATGGTGTTATTTAATTGTAAGTTAATTAAGGAATGGATATGGATGATTTCTGACTCTTTGTTTGGAGATTCTCCCTCTTGGCTTTATCTAATTTGAACGAGATCCTTGTCCAGATTTAGATAAAGATTAACTTCCCTACTTTGTTATTAAGATTTAACATTTTGGTATCCAAGCCTGGTTTTCCCCAGGATAATGAGTACTAGAAACAGTTCTATCGATCCCACTGCTCCTCCAGTAACCTCCAATTTATTAGAATCTATAGTCCAGCAACTAAATCAACTTTCTTCTCGTTTGAATGTGGTGGATGAGATTTCTACAGAAATAGCAACAATAAAATTACAGCAGCAACATATCTTAGATGACGCTGGGCAATCTTCTCGAAACAAAGGCAAACAACCCAAGAACTCATACTCTACAGCAGATGAAGAAGACGAGAGACACATACCTTGGTGGCTTCGAAACCTTACAAGGAGACCACATACCAAAGTTGATTTTCCATAGTTTGATGGAGGTGACCCTAGAGGTTGGATACTTAAAGCAGAAAAGTATTTCAGATATTACCAAAATAGCAAAATAAACCCTGACCATTAATTTTTTAACACAGTTACTATACATACAAGTACTGTTCAGGATTTATTTTTCTATGAATTTAACCCTAACTATTATAGTACTCGCGTGGATAGTAACGATGTTAAAAAAGTTAACGATCAGGGTTTATTTTGTTATAAATTTAAAAGTTTAGGGTTTATTTTGCATAGTTTAAGAGTTCAGGGCCTTATTTTCTTCGCCTCTTACATATAGGGCTTCGCCTCATCATATGGTTAGGAATTACAAATATACTCGACTCTTTCAAATGGGGCTCAGCTTCACCATTTGTGTAAAGTTCTCATGCATACACATAATTCCATATTCAATTCATATATACACAAGTGGAACAAGTCACATAATAACATATACTTTCTTGGATCACATTTAAGTCTACCCACGTTCCCATCACTAAGGCACCCTCAATGAGATGCAACATCATATATGTAAACAAGCAAGTTTTCATTTACAATTTCTATGCACATTCACATTTTTATATTCACATACACTTATACATCATAGTTGGCAACTAAACTATAACATCTTATTATACATTTATTTACACAAATAGTAGTCATACAACTACCAATCGAGGCTACCCTTGCCTTGCTTCCTTTCCTGACCTTCTAATGCTCTCTTCACCTGTGTATAAAGGTAATAGAGTGAGACATACGTCCCAGTAACTCAAATATAACCCTAATTGCCAGTTAGTATGCAAAATCATAAACAAAAGATAAAGCAGTGTTTTAGTAAAAGTAATATCAAATGCATATACAATAATTCATTCTCATCAATCTCATCATGATCATGCTAATGCATTCTTAGTTCCACCTAGTGAAACAATCTCTACGCTCAGACTAGGACTTCTGGTCATATGGAATAGGGCCCACCATACTACTATTTAGACCAGGTATCCTCTTCGCGTATGGGTAGTCTCCTAGGTTCATTGTGGCGGAGTCAAGCTTTATGCTTGAGACTTTTAGAACTTTCTAGCCTTACACAGAGTAGGACCACGACCTCCTATCCTAGTCTAGGGTACACTCGTGTATCATTCATTATCCTAAGTCCGTCGTGGCAGAGTCAAGCTCTACGCTCGAGATCTTTAGGATCTCCTAGGTCCTTCCTAGCGGAGTCAAGCTCTATACTCAAGACCTTCAGGACTTTCTAGACTTACTTAGAGTAGGGCCGCATCCCCCTACCCCAGTCTAGCGTATACTTGAGGATGCGATGCGCATGTCAATGCATATGTCCCATCTCATAGATTCTAATCAATACTCACACGCCCACATGTATATTCTTTCACAATATTGCTACTCTATCAGTTCACAAAACACAATGCACATGTTTATACAAAATACTTGTAAACAATTTCATAAACAAACGAGTAAAAGAAGTTACTCTAGTTACCTTTTAACTTGTTATCAAAGGTTACCAATCACATTAAGCTCTTAGGGGTGTAGATTCTCATGAGTAACTTCACGAATGCTTAATCTATACAATGTAGTGTCCCTCAATCAATTATTAATACTCAACATAGGCATTGATTCAACTAAACCAAATCCCTTAACACACAAAATTAGTCCAACTAACACCTTTCAAATTCATAAGTCCATTATCTATGGTTATTGGCCCCATAGGCTATTCAAACTGTGAACACTGTATTTTGTCTAGACATTTTCTTTTAATATAATGATAATAATAAATTTAACAAAAAATGAAGTTCTAATAATATACAAAAATTTAATTAAATAGGGTTTGGTTTTATTTTTAGCTTAGATAATCTTTTGTTAGCTAGGATGTTACTTCTTTTTTATTTGTTAAAACAAGTAGTTTAAAACAATAATAATATTTTCTTTATAAAATGAAAAAATCTAGATTTAAGATAAGATATTTTTTTTAAGAAGTAAGAAAATTTAGGATTAAAAAAGATCTTCTATTCTAGATAATCTTACTTTTTTAAAAAATTAAAATCAAAAATAAAAAAATAAAAAAAATTAGAATTTAAAATTGATAGTTAAACAAATCAAACAAAATCTTAAAAAATATTTTCCTTTTAAACTTTAAAAATGAAAAAAATCTAGATTTAAGGTAAGATACTTCATTCTAGATATTCTTATTTTAAATTAGGTATGTGACATAAAAAAATAGTAATAAATATCATTAAAAAAAGAAAAGGATTTTTTTATTTCAAACTAAAAATTAAATGCTGTAGTGTAGCGTTTAACCTTTTAGTCGTTTGCATTGCCCTGGTTCTTCAAGAGGAAAGATCAGAGATGTAGTCGCTCGTGTAGAGAAGAGAAACAAAGAGGGCTCACTTCCTGTCTCTCCTTAGTTGCGTCTCAAAGGTCAGAAGGTAGAGTAGGCCATACAAACACCTCTCCCCTCACACGCAAACCCCAATTAGTCCTTCCCTGCATCTACTTTCAAGATTAGACAAAGAAACAGAGCAAGAAGAGGAAAGACCAAAGACAATACTAATGAAGGCGAACTCTACAGATGAAATCTGGCGCCGTATGAGGAAGGAGAAGCCGAATCGAGTCACAGTTCATAGATTTGGGCGATTCAGGTGTGATATCTGTCTCCTATATAAAGGGGAGAGAAGCTTTTTAAATAAAAAAAGAAAGGATTCAGAGAGAAGGAGTGATTTAAGAGAGTAGGCGAGGATTGGAAGGCTAAGGAAAGGAAAGGCAGAAATCAAGCGCAGATAGGGAAGAAAGAGCATCGAAACATCATCAAGTATAGTAAGATTACATTTTTTTTTTCATTTGTTCTGTGGCCCCTCTATCTCTCTATTGCCATTTATTTTTGAGAACTTAAACTTTGGGGGTTGTCTTAGCAAAGGAAAAAAAATAGATGGAGTGGGAAATTTTTAGGTTCATATGTTCTGGTTGGTTTGTTGCTTTGTTTTACTCACAATAAATTTTTCCCTTTGTAATTTAATCATGTATAAACTTGCTTCTTGCTGCACATTTGGTTGCTATATGAGGAAATTTTGAGAATATGTCGAGGATATTGCCTTGTTGAAATCATGTTTTGGTTTACCACTCTTAAAGCAATGGTCTTATTTTGATTGAGAATACAGAATTAATTCTGGAAATCCTCTTACTCTATTGCAAGGGAATGTGATTTTCTTGAACCCAGGTCTTGATTTTATGAACTTGAAAGCCATGGGAATTATGTATGTTTTAGCCTCATAAGGACGTTCTTGTTGTGATTCATCATATGATAATCTTGCAATGATTTGCTGAGCATGAAATCTTTTTTTTTTGTTTTTTTTGTTTCTCTTTTATTTGGTAAATGGTGTGATGGAATCCTCTTTGTGATCATGGTTTAAAAAATTTCAGATTTTCTTCACAGTGTGAAAAAATGTGTAACCTAGTGGGAAGATTGAAAATCTTGACCTTTTATTATTTCTAAGTTTCATGGTTGAGTTTCTCTTAAGTTACTATTAACTCTATTATAATTATGTCTAATATGAAAATTAAAATCATAAAAAATATTGGACAAGTTAACAAATAGGGATGAATAAAATAATTTGACCATTTTGTCAAAAGTCATAATCTTTTCCTTCTCTTGAACATTGTAGAGATGATAATTTGTTTTTTTAGGCTAATTATTTTCTCTTTTAACTATATCTTAATATTCATTTACTTATCTATTTTAGATTTTTTCCCATGAGGGACATTAAGTTCCCATGAGTACTTAGGTCTATACTTAATGGGTTGTGAGGTATATTAAATCTCCGTGTATATCAATATTAATTATATCTTGCGTTTGTATATCAAGAATATTTTTGATTCTTTATTTATCATAATTTAAAAAAATGAACATCAAAAAATTTTAAGAAGTGGGAAGGCAAGTTATTCATTTTTTGTTTCTATGAGGGCACTAAGTCACCATAGATATTTTGATATTAATTAACAAACTATGAGTAATAATAAATTGCCACAGGAGTTGGTTTAAAATCATCTTTAAGGATTTACTATCTAAAAAATGGTTTATTTCAAACTCATCTATTTTTTAGGCTAATAATGAATCAAATGGATTAAATAGTAATTAAATAATAAGTCTTTTCAAAATATAATAAAATCCTTTTTTTAAATAATAATAAACAATCATTCTTATTCATTTACGTTTTTTTATCTTTTAACAATAACGATGACCATAGTCACAAGAGATAAACATAATAATAAATAAATTAACTCATGATATGCAATTAAATAATAAATAATTATTTATTTATTTATTTTTACCTCACCTTTTTCTGCCATGAGTATGTCCACGAGTGACAATAAGTCTCCGTAGGCACATTAAATAAAAAAAGGATTTTAAAATTACTTTTTTATATTGACAAAGTGAATCTCTAAATAAAAGAAAGTATAACAACGAAAACATTTTCAAAATATAAAGTGGAAGTAAGAAAGTGAAGCTAAATTATCTTTGCAAATTAAAACACACCTACCCACATTTTAGAAAAATTGTTTTGTTTACAATTGATAAATTATTTTCATTTAACTTTCTCTTTTCATGAAAAATCATAAAGAAAACCATTGACACTAATCTCTATCCCGAACTACGTGAACTTTAATCCCTATAAAAGGGTACGTAGGCCTCAAAAGTTAATTTTGAATCAAGTCCCCTTGTAATTAAATAATTTTTTTGTTTGCATTTTATACACAATTAAATAGGCATTAAGATAATTGGCCATATGATTTTTGTACAATGAGTTTAAGGTAACTGTTCTCACAAAGGGATGATGTGGGGTGCCTAACACCTTCCTCACACATAAGTGATCCCCCAAACCATCTTGATTTTTGCAAACTATCCTTTTCATTTTCTTTTAGAGGTTTTTCAAAATTCTTCCTTAAAATTTTAGTGGTGACTCCCTTAAATCGGTTTTTGTTTCAAAGGCCGAACCTCCGGTCACTCGCGCCGTCCGCATCGCATTTTCAGATGTGATACAATCATAACAACCTTTTAACTCATTTATTCACTCAATTTCACCATTTTAACCTAACTTCTTAAGCTAATTGAGCCTAAATCCTTAAAGCTCTACCATTCAACTCCAAACTAGTTATAAAATTTTTTTAAACCTTTCTTTTAGATTCCAACACCTTAAAACCTCCTAATTTTATTTTTCAATAGATGAAATTCAATGAAAATGGGGTAAAAATGAAGCTTAGGGCTGCACATTACTTACTCGACAAGTCACTAGTCAAAGCAAACTCCTGATAGTTAGATAATGCTTGTCTTAGCAGAGATAGACTCCTCCTCCTCTCCAAACATGTTTTCCTCTCCTTCCCTTTCTGATTTCACGAGTTTTGACTTACCCTTTAAGAAATTTATGTGCAATGCGTTGCGATGAATGCAGCTCTCGCCACGGTGTGCAGCATAGTGAGTTTAATTTCACTTGTGCTCGTGCGTTTCACCCTGAATCACCATTCTACCCTTCAGTACTATCAATACAATAGCCAACCAACACAAAATACCAACTTAATGTCCAAACCACAGTCAATCCACTAATTACTAATTTATCCCTGCTTAGCAACTAGTTTTCCTGGATTGAAATTCAGGATGTTACAAAACAAGTTTCAAATCATTAACATCAACAAATAACTAATTAATAAATAATTATACAAACTAGATTTTTCCTTAATTACCTCAAAATTTTGAGAGGTCAAAGGTGTACTTCCTCAAAACACAGCTTCTCAAGCTTTCTAATTTGCTTGAATGGTGCCAAAATTAGATAATCTACAACTAAACACAAGGACATTCATTAATATCCCTTTTTGAGTAATTTCCCAACCTTTTAACTCCACATTCTCTCTTAATCAAAATCAAAAGTTCACTCTCAATCATACCTAATGGGTTTGGTAGGTTCTAATAACCTATGTTGTCATTAATGAACCATTAAACTATCATTAATGGTCATAAAACACTCCCAACAACCCTCATAAATACCAATTTTTAGCCATTAATGGTTCTCAACAACCAACAACTCAAAAAACCATTAATGTGGGGTTTAAATACTCTAAACAACTCTCATTATTTCTATTTTAGCTAATGCTTTGGACCCATAATTCATATGGACTGAAAATCACTCTTCTAACTCAAACCCTAACTTTAACCTTCATGAAATGGAAGGAAAGAGAAGACAGAAGCATAATGCACTTACCTTGAGTGTTAGGAGGCTCCAAAATATCTTCAATGGTCCCCAAATTCATGCCCCTAGTAGAGGTGGTGGTGTGCTCTTGTTTTTCCTTTCTCCTCTCTTCCACTTTTTCAAACAGAGCATTACTTGTTTAAGCAAAAATTTGACCATGCATCAAGAGGCCCATCTTTCGTTGGTTGTCTTTTGTTCCCTGTAGTAGACGTGTTACATGTCGCAATATGTGGCATAGAAGCTCGTTCCTCAACCCTTCTTACCTTTTGATGTCCGGATAGCTCAACTTCATTTTGGACCCGTATTTAGGGTTGAAATCACAATCATACTTTTTAGACCTCTCTAGCCACACATCACCTCTCTTAATATGAGTGAAGGAAAGATATTAGGATAGAGACAAAAGAAGCTCGGAGAAAATTGGTTAAAACAATTCAAGCTAACTAAAAATAAATTAAGTGAGGTGGCATTTTTTGGACCACCAAACGTCACCTGTCTTAGATAAATTAATGCAATTAAAATATAAATTAATAATTATACATAATTTAATAAAAATATATAAAAAATTAATAATATTTTATTAATTACTTAAAATAAAAATATTAAATATTAAATATAGTTTAATAATTATACAAAATTCATAAATTACAAATTACAAAACTAGTAATAATTAATTAATAATATTTTTACATTTTATTAAACATAATTTAACATTTAATTATGCATAATTTAATAATTATACAATCAATTAATACTCATAATTATTTAATTGTATTTACAATATGGGATGAAAAGATTTAAAAAAAAAAAAAGGCTAACATGCCGGAAAAAATGAGCTAAGAGAGGTGGCGTTTTTGAGACCACTAAACGCCACCTCTCTCTTAACCAATTACATATAAAATATAAATTAATAATTAGTATATATTACAAAATCAATAATAATTATTTAATAATATCTTAGTAATAATTATTAAATTTTAATAATTAGAACTCAGAAAGGTGGCATCTCCTGGTCCCCAAAATGCCACTTAACATAGTACAAAATACAATTTTTAAATTAATGCAGTGAAAATAATAGAAGTGGCGTTTTTTCACTATACAAATGCCACCTATGTTAATTTAATTATTAAATAAAAATATGTATATTTATTATTATTACCTATGATGTAATTATCATTAAATAGATATATAATGTATTAAAAAAATACTTAATTAGAAAAAAATTAGAGAGATGGTGTTTAATTAATGAAACTCCATTTAATTGTTAAATAACAAGAAACTGTCGCATTTCATTTTAAAAATGGCAACTCTTTATATCTATTAGAATTTAAAATAAGAAAATAAATTTATAAGCAGTGGTATTTAATATAGGGAGAATGACAGAGAGGTTCTAAAAGGATCAATTAATTCAAATTAGATCCCAAGTGCCAAATGTTAGGAATTTACAACTAAATTTTTCAATTTTGCAACTCTGTTATGATGAATTTGTAACTTGTATTCTTAGTTTTAACAGAAAAAATAATTTTTTTATTTTTCAATTATATTAAAATTTGGAAAACAAGTTGCAAATTTGTCATGATACAAAATTGAGATATAGACTTATAAATTTTTGGAGTTTGATACTTGGGATCTAACTTGAATTAATTGATCCTTTTGGAATCTCTTTGTCATTCTTCCTTTAATATAAGAAACATGACCTCTCTGCTTTTTCTTTGAGATTCATGGCGTTTTGATTTTTATTGCCACAAAATGCACGCTACTAAATATCAATTATGTAATAGTGTTAACAAGGTACTCCCCTCCTCTCCTCTCCCCTTATGAAGTACCAACCAAACAAGGGAAAGAGAGCAACTCCCCTCCCCTCCCCTCTAAAAATCTCCAACCAAACACACCTCTAATAAAACAACCTCTTCTCAAACATCAAGTACTCTTATTTATCTTACTTTATCTCTATAGGTAATAGTAGATAAAAATATGAATAAATTTTTAATTTCTTTCAATTTTTATCAACTATTTTTCTAAATGATTGGAGTGTTGAATTTTTACAGGGAAAAACTTACTTAGCCTTATATACTTAATAAATTTTTATCTAATCAAATCAATGTTGGAATATTTATAAATATTATAAATTTACATTAATTAATAAGCCCAGACATATTGATCTTTATAATCTTGCATGGACCGCGATTAGTGGACCACACAAGTGAACCCAATGGGCAGAGGGCCAACCTACAACCCTATAGCTGTTAGTTATTTCTTATCTCTCAGGTCAAGGATAATGTGAATTAATTAATTAATTAATTAATTAATTAAAGTGGTTATTGATGTGATCCATATAATGCGATCAGTCTATAACTAATGCATACGATAAGTTTTCTATTATCGCCATTATCTCTACACTCACTCTAAAAAACTATAGAGGTCTAATGAGTTGTGTGTTTTCCTATACTCAAGGTAATAAAGGTATCACAATTAGTCATGAGTTCTTCAAGTACCCACATCATTTTACTCATCTTATTTGACTCGTATGAATTGAGATATTAAATCTAACATGTGACAACAGAGTCTTGGTTATAAATATTAATTTATATATCTCAATTCATTATCTTATGCGTATAATGATGAATTAATAGAAATTCTTTTCAACTTAGCATGCTTATATTTTATTAACATGCTCATATAGATAGCATGTTGTTCCTTCTCAGGAGCTTGTTATAATCAAACATAAAATTTAGTTTAATTATTATTGTGTTGATTGTTTGGTTTGAATATGGAATTTTCTTTTGTGGCCTTTTATTTTATCTAATATGACTAATGCTTGAAATAGTTTATGAGAGGCATGTGAATCTGTTACTTCCAACGACATTCAAGACTTACGGTAAGACTCACAGCTTTTTATTTTTTTGGTCATTGTCAACTTTAATGTCATTAGATCTTGCCGTGAGTCTCTGCCACTGGAAAGACTTACTCACCGTGAAGTAGCCTGGGTTCTTTACTGTCATGTTGCTAGAGAATCTTTGTTGTATCGTTGGAAATCCTTTCCCAACCTGCCAAGGCCCCATCATCGTGAAGAGGGTGATGTAAGAGTTTCGGTTGTCACCGAACAAAGAGCTACAGGACAGTCGGGGATGGATGCAAGGGTTGTTGAGTCATCGAAACTCGCTACTAGAGATTGTGGTTTGCGATGTTTCTATCTCTCTCCCAGCCTTATGTCACACAGCACAATCTGGTTCACCTCGTTGCATGTTCATCGACATCTTGGTCAATTGCTATAGGGTCACAGCGTCAACCTCCCATGGCTTCTAAGGTCTGTGGTTACAGAGAAACCTAGCAATTGAGTCAAGAAATGGATCCTAGGGATCCAATTTTTAGTGTTGGGTCTAAATGAAATCTAGGCCAGATAAAAAAAGTTTCTGTAAATTACATTTTGGCCCCAGATTAACATTACCTCATTTGGCCAAGAATTTATAAAATTTACATCGTGACCTCAAGAAATTTCTAGAAATTATAATTTGGCCCCTTAAATTCCAAAATTGCATTTTTCACTCAAATCTCTTCTAGAATTACCAATTTGCCCTTGGACACCTTTCAAAATTCTACTTAAGACCCATTCTATGTTCAGTTCAGTTAGATGTGTCTGTATCATTTATATCACCATAGGATTAAATGATTTTGTTGTGGTACTCTGTACATGTCACTTATTTTCCCATAGGAATCAATGATCTTATGTTGTTATTTTACTTAATTATATTTGAAATAAAATTTCATATTCTATTCTATTTAGATTATGAGACATTATATCACTTGTTTCCTCATAAAATCTAGTGATTTTGTGAAGTTTCATTTTCTAAATTTTGTTTGTGGTTTGTTTATACAACTTATTTAATTAATGCAATCCAAGTGGGAGATTGTTGGAGTATTTATAAATATTATGGATTTGCCTTAATTAATAAGCACAGACATATTGGTCTTTATGATCTTATGTGGATTGTAACAGGTGGACCACATAGGTGAGCCTAATGGATAGAGGCCCAACCTATAACTTTGTAGCCATCAGTTATTCCCTATCTCTTAACTAGCTAAGTCAACAATACTGTGAGATAATTAATTAATTAATTATTAAAGTAGTTATTGATGTGTTCCATATAATGCAATTAGTCAATAACTAATACATACGATAAGTTTTCTATTATCTCCATTATCTCTGCACTCACTCTAAAAAACTACGGAGGTCTAGTGGGTTGTGTGTTTGCTTATACTCAAGGTAATCGAGATATCATAATCAGTCATGGATTCTTTAGGTATGCATATCTCTTTACTCAATCTTATTTGACTCATATAAATTGAGATATTAAATCTAACAATCAAAACATATAGATTTTAGGGGGAATGGCATTAAGGGCCTTAAAAATAGAGTTTATTGTATTTAGGGCCTAAATCAATCTGAAATTGCTCTGCAAGCCTTAAGGCCCCAATTGCAATATTTTTTCAGAGCAAAAATACTATTTTGCCCTTTGTTTGATTTGAATGTAGAACCTGCATGAACCCTTAAAGCAACAGAATAAATCATGTACGACACAATATCCACTATACATAAGATGATGTCCACGCATGCTCAACAGAAAGTTCATGCATTTTGAATATTCATTAGCCTAGGCTCAACAAAATGACTAGTTAGGCAAACATGCACAACACAACATCCACTATGCACAAGACAATGTCCACATATGCTCAATTGAAAGTCCATGCATTTTGAGTATTTCACTAGCCTAGGCTCTAACAAAAAGACTAGGCAGACCATGCACAACACAACATCCACTATGCACCAGACTATGTTCACGCATGCTCAACAGAAAGTTCATGCATTTTGAATATTTCATTATCCTAGGCTCAACAAAATGACTAGTTAGGCAAACTATGCACAACACAACATCCACTATGCACAAGACAATGTCCACACATGCTCAACTAAAAGTCCATGCATTTTGAGTATTTCACTAGCCTAAGCTCTAACAAAAATGACTAGGCAGACCATGCACAACACAACATCCACTATGCACCAGACTATGCTCATGCATGCTCAACAAAAATTTCATGCATTTTGAATATTTCATTAGCCTAGGCTCAACAAAATGACTAGTTAGGCAAACATGCACAACACAACATCCACTATGCACAAGACAATGTCCACCCATGCTCAACTGAAAGTCCATGCATTTTGAGTATTTCACTAGCCTAGGCTCTAACAAAAATGACTAGGCAGACCATGCACAACACAACATCTACTATGCATCAGACTATGTTCACGCATGCTCAACAGAAAGTTCATGCATTTTGAATATTTCATTAGCCTAGGCTCAACAAAATGACTAGTTAGGTAAACCATGCACAACACAACATCCACTATGCACAAGACAATGTCCACCCATGCTCAACTGAAAATCCATGCATTTTGAGTATTTCACTAGCCTAGGCTCTAACAAAAATGACTAGGCAGACCATGCACAACACAACATCCACTATGTGCTAGACTATGTTCATGCATGCTCAATAAAAAATCTATGCATTTCAAATATTTCATTAACCTAGGCTTAACAAAATGGCTAGTTAGGCAGACCATGCATAACAGAACATCCACTATGCACAAGATGATGTCCACGCATGCTCAATAGAAAGTCTATGCATTTCTAATATTTCACAAGCCAAGGCTCAACAGAAATGACAAATTAGGCAGATCATGCATGACATAATATCCACTATGTACAAGACAATGTCCACACATGCTCAACAAAAAGTCCATGCATTTCCAATATTAAGAAGGATAATTACATCAGATATGTAGAATTTCATGTTGGTATTAGCCTAGGTGCTAAAACAAGTACCCACATGAAATTTGACATGATATTTCAAGTCTAATATGTACAAAAAGCTAGCCACTATATTCAAAACATTTAACAGTTGCTTCTCTATATACAAAAAAAATCTGTGATTCCCAATTACTTAAAAAATATTACTTAGGAATGCTTCCATATACATAATTATAGTTGCCTATATACATAAAAAAGGAACAATGTAACTACTTCTCATGCTGGGTTAGGATTCTTGCATGTCTTGCCATTGTGTCCAGCCTCCCCACATCTTGAATAATGATAAATCTTCTTTTATTTTAATCTACAATGAACAAATTAATCTAGGTAAATGTCCACATATAGAAGCCCAACTTTTATTTTACACAACTCAAAGTTAAACATAAACAACTCAAAGTTCATTTTTGCACAGCAAATATTCCAACATCTTTGACAGCATATTTTCTTCACATTGGGAGTCATATTTTATTCAATTCACATATTAAAGTCTAATATGAACAAGTCAACTATTACTATTGTACAACAATTAATCCACTCTAAAACTTTCACAGCCAACTTAATGGTTTAGAAACCTTTAGCTTATATCAATAGGTTTGGCTTAACAAAATGCACCAGTAGGCAAACAATGTATAACAATACCCACTATGCATAACATAAGTTTCATATATTTTCAACTGAAAATCCATACGATTCTACTTTATCAATAGGCTAAACTTAACAAAATGCTCTAGTTAGGCAAATAGTACATAACACAACATCTACTATGCACAACACAAGGTTCATATATTCTCACCTAAAAGTCATGTGATTTCAATTTATCATTAGGCTATGCTTTATAAAATGCACAATAGCTCAAAATTTATTTTTGCACAACAAATACTCCAACATTTCTAATAGGAGATTTTCTTTATATTGCATCATATTTTATTCAGTTCACATGTAAAAGTCCAATATGAATAAGTCAACTATCATTATTGTACAGCAACTAATCCACTTTAAAACTTTCATGGCCAAAATGGTTCAGCAACTTTTTGCTCAAATCAGCAGTAGAATCAAAAATAAACAAGTAAACTTGCAGGTTTAAACATATGTACTTCACACAAGAGACCTATTACAACTTCAACAACAAAAAGACACATATGCACCAAACCAACGAGGGAGAAACAAAATTGAAGATCCTTACCTCTAAACAATAATGATAGAAGCTTCAAGAAACAGATGATGTCGCTCGAATAAGGAAGATGAAGAAGATTAGCAATGGTTGGCGATATGCAAGGAAAGAGAGGAAAAATCATGAACTGTGCTTCATCTATCAACACCCACGACTTCTACACTCATCTACTTTGGCAACGATCAACAACGACAGCGCAATGACTGGTGAAATGAGAAAGAAGACAAGAAAAATAGTGAATCGTGCTTCATTTGTTTTGTTTCTTTAAAGGTTCGTGCATTATTTTTGGTTCAAATTAAACAAAGGGCAAAATAGTATTTTTGCTTTGAAAAAATATTGCAATTGGGGCCTTAAGGCCTGCAAAGTAATTTCAGATTGATTTAGGCCCTAAGCATAATAAACTCTGTTTTTAGGAGCCCTTAATCCCATTCCCCCTAGATTTTAATATGTTAATAATATTAATAACAAGAGTTTATTATGGAATAAACAATTTATAAAGAATACATATGTGTTGATTTAATTGAAAATAAGCATATTAAATATACATATATAGGTTTTCCCCTATATATATATATATATATATATTCTTTGCAAGGCTTTTTTACTAAATTTTTGACAAAATTTATTATTGAAAATTTTCTAAGTTAATTATATTAATGATGATAAAATGATATTTTTAATTTTTAATTTTTAACTTATATAAATGATCTGTTATCTAAAAAATTTTATGAAATCTATTATAAAATTATTTTTAATTTATAATTAAAATTCAAATAAATTATTCTATATATAAAATTCCCTCTCCTCTTACTGTTCTAGTTTTGCCCTAAAAATTATTATTTGTTATAGCAACGGGGCAAAAGTCAAACATTTATTTAACTAACAATTAAAAATATAAAATGATATTTTTAATTTTTAATTTTTAACTTATATAAATGATCTGTTATCTTAAAAATTTTATGAAATCTATTATAAAATTATTTTTAATTTATAATGAAAATTTAAATAAATTATTCTATATATAAAATTCCCCCTCCTCTTACTATTCTGGTTCAGCCCTAAAAATTATTATTTTTATAAGCAACGGGGCAAAAGCTCAAACATTTATTTAACTAACAATAGGAACAAGGCCATTAAGACCTACAGAATCTCTATATATCCACTTGTTAGGCCCTCTAAGAGGAGCATGAAGGATATTATACTTGTTACAATTATTCAAATCTGACTTAGCGAACTAGTAAGCACACACGTTTCCATTTCTAAAATTATGCCAAATTTAGATCTTGCCAATCTCATAAGTAAGACGGACAGCTTGCCACATATGCCAGTGAGTTGCTTCAAAGCCTTTGAGAAACACTTGGTACTCTTTAACAACAGCGGTGGAGTCACTCTCCATAATGATCCTTGTGAGGTTGAGAGAACGTGCCATTTGTAGTCCATAGTATAAACTCCAGAATTCAACCTCTTTTGCATTGCAAACTCCCAAACCACAAGTAGATCCTCCCATCCACTTTCCTTCTGATTTACAAAATAAATCACCATAACTAGTGGTACCTGGGTTACCCTTTGATGCACCATCAATATTAAGCTTACTCCATCCATTTGGTGGAGGCTCTCAATTGGTATAAGCAGGCCTGATGTTCACCCCATCCTCGTGTCAACATATGCACTATTTTGCACAACTTTGGCATAATCATATATTTGCCTTTTAAGTTCTTCTAAAGAAGTATTGCTCCTGTTGAAGATCCAATCATTCCTAGCTTTCCAAAGGTACCAGATTGAAATTGCAAAGAGAACATCCCAATTAATACTATTATGTTGACCTCCATTTTGTAAATTCCAGTAGAACCAATCCTTTTTATTAAGAGCAAAGAAATGGTTTACTTCTTTAGATGTTATGAACCCATCCCAGACTCCTCTTGCCACGATGCAATCATGGGTTACATGAAGTACATATTCAATATTGTTATAAGACAAGTCACAGCTACTACAGGCTTCAAAAATCTTGCTTCTCCTCTGTGCCGCCATTAACCTCTCATGCATAGCCAACCACATGAAGATTCGTATCGTCCTAGGTCCTTTCCAGTGCCAAATCAACTTCCAAATAGGATCAAAACTACCCCTAGGGGCTTTGCTCAAGGCTGCATACATTGAGGAGACTGAGAAAACATTGTTACTTTCAAGACCCCACCTTATTTTATCATGTCCCTCATTTTTCCTAGGCGGGTGTGACCCATAATCAACTTGAGCTCATTATCATGAAGATACTTAGAGAGTATATGTAACATCCTGAAAATTTTAAGACTTGGATTTATTTTAAAAATAAAATAAAATATCTATAATCAAATTAAAATTTAGAATAATTTGATAGAAGTCCAGAGTTTGAGTTTTACTCAGCAAAAGTTTAGTTTTCTTTTATTTTTAACTATAGGAAAATTACCAAAGTTAACTCGGGCTTTTGTGCTATAATAAAAATGTTGGGCCCTTTCTTGTAATTTTCCCCAAAGTGTTAGATCAGCATTTTAAAGAGCAAACTGGACGCAAAAATAGAAATGAAAACACAAAGAAGGAAAGGAAATGCACGAGAGAGAGAGAGAGAGAGAGAGGAAGAAGAGAGGAGAAAGAGAGGGAGTTAGGCTTGGATTTAGGAGGCTTTACGACCGTTGCGAGCTCGGCTATAATAGGTAAACTCCCTACTTCAATCCTCTTCCTTCTCTCTTGATTTTCTTCAATTTTTGGAAGAGGGAATTTTTGAATTTTGATCCCAAAGGCTTTATTCTTGTAAGCTTTAGTTTCTTTGAATCCTAGGGAGGATGTTTTGAGTTTCTATATAGTGATATGATATTTTGAGTAGATAATTGGATGAAAAGAGGTGGTTTGGGCACAAGTCAAACCCCAAGAGGTTGGGTTTTGCTCCTCAATGGTTTAAGTCTATTGATTTAGTTATAATTTTGCTATTTGAGCCCAATAAGATTTAATTTAAGGTTTGGTTTTCATTATAAGGGCTAATGGTAAAAGTTGGTGACACTAAGTGAAGGTTTTTAATTGATTAAAAATTATATGAATTGAAAATTAGCCCAGTGATGGCTAATAAATGGTTTTGGTGGTTAAGTGGTATTATGTGAATGGTTGGTTTAATATATGGATCATTAGGATGGATTATGGCTCATTAACCTAAGTTGTGTGGTATGAGCTATAGTCTTCATTAATGCTATTTGTCATGATAAGTGATGTGAATCACTTATATGTTGTAGGGAATTGTTGGTGGAACTTATTGAGAAGTTAAGGAACAAGCCAAGTCCTATTTTATATAAGAGGAACTCTTTTGGTACCAAAGGGTTGAGGTAACAGGAAAATTTATGTTTCTTATTACTTTGTTTTAGCTATTTTTGAATAAATATTACTAGCTATCATGCATTACATGTTTTAAAAGATTAAATGTGCTTTATAAGGGGTTATGGGGTACTACTTTGATTATAGTGCAAATATGTTTTCTAATTTTTTAACAACAATGTTTTTATGAAAACGAGATTTGTCTGCATGTATTGTAATCATAAAGAATAGAAGTTGCACTTAAGGAAGTGTAACTAAGTAAGGTACCTTAGATAGGCTAAGGAACCATTTAAGGGAGATTTATAAATGTTATACTACCTTAGAGTGTTGAAGTGGTTAATACTCGAGAAAGGTAGACATGAGTAAAAGGCATGATCTTGGTGGGAGTTCACCAATGAGAAGGTGTGGACTTTTGATATTCTATGGCACACTGTCAGTACTCAGTGTTGCCTTACGTATTGTGGGCTCAGTGCACTAAAGTGGTTAATGTATTGAGTGTTCGACACCTCTCAGTGGGGGAGGAAATTTGACATATGAAGTGTGAGGTTGAGTGCCTAGGCCAAGGTAGCCCTCACATGGAGAGTAAGTCGGGCTGGCTTTGGGAGGGAGTTAGCTTCGACTACTCAAGATTCATGTCGAAGGGGCATAGGCGGTTCGGTGGATTAGATCATGCCTTAAATTATGTTTTGTGCTTGTAGAGGTACAAGTGGGTATAAGGTTTACCTATGAGTTAAAGAGTGCCAGGGGACATTCTGTTGGTTATGAAAGGCCATACCGGCCTATATCATGCATTCATGCATTTTAAATGGCTAAATTATATACTATGCTGAATTTATTATTCGTTTATTCGATTATGGTTTACTTTGAAATAATCAATGTAGATTTCTCTGTTACTGAGACTATGGTTGTCTCACCCCTTTCTTTTCAATATTCTCAGGTCCAAGCAAAGGAACCAGTGGAGGACGGGGAAAAGAGCAGAGCTAGGGGTTGTTTGTGAATTGTAAAGAACTGCAACCCCTTTCTTTTGAGAAAATCTATTGTAATGTATTTAGAATTAGGGTGCCAGTAGGATGTGATTATATATATGTGTGTGACTATGTATGGATTGTATGGCTTGTATATGAATTTTTGTTTTCTTGTAGACTTGTGGCTAGGAAACTTAGCTATGGTGTGTGGTTTTGATCGATTTATTTAGTAGACCAAGTTTCCACTACAAGCAAATATTTATTTTGGTATATATGCGATTCCACAAGCAAATGCAAAGTGGTTGCATTGCAAATGGTGTGCTATGGGCAAACATACACCTTGGATAGAGAGACTGGGTGCGTGGGCCCCACAGAGATCTCTAAGCCAAGTGAAAATGTTTAGCGTGTGTATTCATATGTGTATATGATATTTAGAATAGTTTTTGGCCACTCTTGTGTGATTGTGTATTTAGGGGGTTTAGAGTCCATTTTGGGAAATGGCATCCGAGTGGTCAAATTTTAATATAAAGGGTTTTTCTATCATTTAAATGTTCTATCAGGTGTTTTAAGTGCTATTTGACGTGTTCAAAGTGTTCTCACAGGTTTGTGACCATTAGGATGAGATTTGGACAATTTTAAAAATAATTTTTACTAAAAAAACTGTACTTTTGCATCTGAGTGTCAAAATCTTAATCCAACCGTTGGATTTCTCTAAAATTGGACTTCTCTTCTTTCTAATCATAGGGAATCCTTTATGCTTTTCTTATTAGAAATTGTGCCTTAGAGCCAATCATTGTACTATGCACATTGTTATTTAATGAATTTCTCTTTTATTATCATATCAATTGCATATTTACTATGATAATTGTATCTTTGGACAAACTATAGTGATTGTCCTAAATGTCCCTAATTGATCATAAATAAAATAAGACTAGTATGAATTTCATTAATTATAGAGATACAAATCAAAGTCATAGGCACTTGAAAGAGTACAAGGTGCTGAACCAACCTGCTATGAGAAAATTGCATAGTACAAGTTATAAGCTTATCTCATATGTAACCATATCACTAAGTGCTTTGACCTAAGATCATCATGGATTCCTACATGATGACCACTAAACTTTGACCTAGTCAAAAGTCACCTTTGACCGAGTTATCATAAAGGCTATGATTGAGTTTAGTGATATTCATGCAAAGGAATATGAGTAGTCAAGATGAAATTTATCCCTCACATTAAGTGAGAGATATAACTAGGCCCCTTAATGAGTAAGACTGAGAAAATGTATGACCATACTATAATGGAAAGGGTTTTTTCATTATTATAGTCAATCCACTCAGAGATTGAAAAAGTAATAGTCAGGTAAAGGAGAATGACAATTCAATGTCTTACACTTGATAAAAATATCGCATGACAAAAGGGATGTGATATGGTTGCATAATAGGTTACATCAGATCGTTGATCCCCATATGAATTGGATAGTTGCAATATCTTGCTAGAAGCCACTTGTGACTTGTGGGCTAATAGCATAATTAGCCTATTACCAACTTCATATGGGCCTAGAGGGTTACACACAAGAACAGCCTAACTTGAGCTATAATGTCGAAGTTCATTGAATATGAAATATGTCTAGATTCAATGAATGTAATATAGGGTGAATGAATTATATATATATATATTTGAATATTTATTTGATAAATATATATATATATTTATATGAAATATAACATTCAAAATATAATTTTATGTGTATATAGATATTTTCAAAATAGATATATATTCATATATGTGTGTGTCTATATATATATATATGTATATGTATATGATATATAAAATTAAATATATATATATATATAATATTTATATTTCAAATATATATGTATATATATTCATATATATATATATATATAATATAATATGTATATGTGATATACATATTATATTATATTGTATTGTATTAGTTTAAAATTTATTTTTTATATGATAGATTAAATTTAATAATTAACATGATATGAAAGAATATCATATCATTTTTATAGTTTGAATTTATAAGATAAATTCAATTAGACATGATATTATAGATTTTATATATGAGATAAATTTAATCTAAATTTTGATTGGCTCTTTAAGAGAAAAGCAAAAACCATAATGTATATATAATAGATACAAGGGGACAAACAAAGAGAGAGAGTTAGAAAATTTCTAACAGCCAAACATTTGGAGAGCCATGAAACACCCTAGAGAAAGAAAAACCAACGTTCAAAGAAGAACAGACACTGGGAGCGCTAGCACGTTGTTCAAGTTAGTGAATTGTTTTCGTGGATACTGGTAGAGGAAGCAGATCTACAATGTCATGAGATCTAAACTCTTGAGGAGAACAAACTCTTTTATCCACCTTGACTTAAACGAGTTCGTTCGGTACATATCAGGATAGGGATTTTATAATTTTAATCTTTCACTGTGCCTCCCTATCCAACAATGGTATCAGAGCCAGGTTAAATTTTCATTTAAGTTGGGTTTTGATTGATTATGTTTTTAAATTTTCATGTGATGAACTTCTTTAGATGAATGTTGTTCTAAGATTTTCAAAATTTATATGTGATATTTTTAAAATCCATATATGTTTTTCATGTGATGTTTTCCAAATATATATATAAACTCATTTTATATATTTGAATTTATATGAATTTAAATAAATTAATATGATTAATATTTAGCCATATGATGTGTGCTCTCAATACGACTAATGTTCATCCATATGGTGTGCATTCTCAATGTCACTATTGTTTGTCCGGGTTCTCATATGGTTTAGGTTGGATTGTCAATATGATTGATGAATCCAAAGGGTCTGAGGTAGTAACTCATTCAAAGAGAATAAGTTTTTTGAAAGCTTCGATGCCCCCGTACCTCCCTACAAAGGGCGCTGCTCCTTAACAATTTATAGTGAGACCGTCGTGGTTAACTCTATGTAGCCCAACCTAATTCACAATTTATAGCTTTTAATTATATATGAATTGTTTATTTATTGTGTTTTCTTTGCCTTAAAGTTGTTTAGGTATGGTGACACATATAGCTCTAGTTTTATAAGGGTTGTAATTTTTAAATATGGCATGCGTGTCATGCCTCTCTCTATAAACTCTGTATGTACATTCTCTTCTCATCTCAATCCCCTCGTATGTATAAACGATGTTCTTGATGTAATTTATCTTCTTAGAGAGGTCCTCTCATTGGCTTAGGGTGAACATAGGTTAGGTGAGCCATATTGTGTCACGTTTGGTTATGTTTTTGATTAGATCATAATATGCATGATTTTGTATGAGATACAATTGCTTTCTCTTTATACAATTATTAAATTGATAAATCAAACCCTCCAATCAAAATCTTAAGTCATAATGCTGTTAATTAATGAATACTTGTCAAAATCTAGATAACTTAAATGTAGGTTCCATTGAAGTGGATACATCTAGGTTATCTTGGTGAGACAAGCATGAGTAATGGTGTTACTCACAAAGATTCATTATTATTTGACTTAATTGGGATTATCAAAATAGTTTTGGATCTCAAGGCATTAGATGAGATTGAACATGCCGGATCATATGATGATTAAATCCCATAAAGATCTAAGAGTTATGTTTGATGTAATTAGTAAATAAGTTACCTACCTAAATAACTTAATTTTTAAGTGTCCTACCAAAGCAGACTTAAATTTAAGTAAAATATGGGTCTTAGCCCACTAATCAAATTTGAGGGTTGTTAGTTTTAGTAGGAGATATAGGAGATATAAAATTAACTTTGTATATTTTATTGTAGAATCATGTCGACTAGTAACATTACCACACTATCATTATGATCAGTTCCTAAGAAGGAGAAACTCAATAGGACAAACTTTCTTGACTAGTTCAGAAACTTGAGAATTGTTTTCCAGCAGGAAAGAAAGCCTTATGTCTTGGATGAACCCATTCCTGAGGAGCCTGCGACCAACGCTCCAAGAGCTCAAAGGGATGCTTATAGAAAGCACACCAATGACTCGAGGTATGTAGGATGCCTAATGCTAGCTACCATGGTTCCAGAACTTCAAAGAGATTTGGAACACAGGGAGGCTTATGAGATGATTGTACATCTTAAGGAAATGTTCTAGCAGCAAGCAAGGCAAGAGAGGCATGAGACCACAAAGGCCTTATACTCTTACAAGATGGCTAAGGGTACATCAGTTAACACTCATGTTTTAAAGATAAAGAGCTATATTGATCACCTTGAGAGGCTCAGATTTCCTCTAAGCCAGGAGTTAGCTATAGATTTGATTTTAAACTCACTTCCAGAAAGTTATGACTAGTTTGTTATGAACTATAACATGAATGACATGGAGAAATCCATTTCTGAACTGCATAGGATACTTAAAATTGCTGAGCAAAACATTAAGAAAAAGCCTAGTAGTGTTTTGATGGTTTAGAAAGGAAAGGGTATAAAAAAGAAAGGCAAAGGCAAGGGTAAGGGAAAGGGTAAAGGCTCAAATGGTAAAACTAAAGAGTCAAACAAGCTCAAAACTAAGCCCCCAGCTAAGAAGGTAAAGCTTCCAAAGGAAGGAGTTTGCTTTTTTTACAATAAATCAGGTCAATGGAAGAGGAACTGTAAGCTTTACTTGGAAAATCTGAAAAAGAAGAAAGATAGTGGTCTAATCCAGTATTTGTGTTATAGATATTCACCTTTTTACTTCTTCCGCATGGGTATTAGATACTACATGTGCTTCTCACATTTGTACAAATATGTAGGGTCTCAGAGATAGTAGAATGTTGATGAAGGGCGAAGTGGACCTATGAGTTGGAAGTAGAGCAAGAGTTGTTGCTTTTGCTGTAGGCATTTATGAATTACTTTTTCCCAGTAGGCTTTTGTTAATTTTGAACAATTGCTATTATGTTCCTGCTTTAAGTAGCAATATTGTTTCTCTTTCTTATTTAGATAAGGAAGGTTTTACTTCTATTACTGGGAATGGTAAATGTTCTATTTATCAAAATGATATTTTTTATGCTAATGGTGATTTGCATTTTGGTCATAATCTTTTAAATCTGGAACATCCTAGTAATGAAAACATCTATATCGTAACTACTAAAAGGATCAAATCAAATGATTTGGATTCAACCTACCTATGGCAATGTCGTCTCGGCCATATAAATAAGAAACGTATTTCTAAGCTCTATTATGATAGATTTCTCAACTCATTTAATTTTAAATCTTATGACACTTGTGAATCTTATTTATTAGGAAAGATAACAAAAGCACCTTTTACTGGGCATAGTGAGAGAGCTAATGACTTATTAGGACTCATACATATAGATGTATGTGGACTAATGAGTACAACTACCAGAGGGGGTTATCTGTACTTCATTATTTTTATTTATGACTACAGTAAATATGGATATATCTACCTAATGAAATACAAATTCGAATCTTTTGAAATGTTCAAAGTATTCTAAAATAAAGTACAAAACATACTTGGTAAGACTATTAAAACTCTTTGATCTCTGATCGAGAAGGTGAATATTTAAGCCAAGAATTCATTGACCATCTCAGAAGTCATGGGATAGTTTCACAATTAACTCCTCCAGCAACACCACAATGAAATGGTGTTTCTAAGTGAAGAAATCGGACACCACTAGATATAGTTTGATCCATGATGAGTCAAGTAGATCTTCCACCATCCTTTTAGTGCCACGCACTAGAAATAGCTGTGTTCACACTAAACCATGTTCCATCTAAGGCAATTAAGAAGACACCATATGAGATATGGACTGGGAAGAAACCTAGTTTGTCTTTTCTCAATATTTAGGGAAGTGAGGTTTAAGTTAAGAAACAAGCCTTAAACAAGTTAGCACCTAAATTCACAAAGTGCCTTTTTGTGAGGTATTCTAAAGAAATAAAGGGATACTATGTCTATAATCACACTGATAAGAAAGTGTTTGTAATTCAAAATAGTCTCTTTCTAGAAAGAGAATTTATCTCTAAAAGAACCAGTGGGAGCAAGATACATCTTGAAGAAATTCAAGAACTACAAAATAGCACAGAGTCACAGATGCAAACCTAAGAAGACTCATAAGAAGTAAATGAGTCTACTCAAGTAACACAAGGCCCACGAACATCTGATAGGACACGGCATCATCTTCAGAGATATGGATTTCTAATTAATGAATGTCATGATGTGTTGCTCATTGAACACAACGAGCCAACCACCTACCAAGAAGCCATAACGGGACTAAATTCTGAGAAATGGCTAAATGCCATAAAGTCTGAAATACAATCCATATATGATAATAAGGTATGGACCTTAGTTGATCCACTTGAAGGTATAAAAATCATTAGGTGCAAGTAGGTTTTTAAGGAGAAAACTAACATGGATGGAAAAGTAAATATCTTCAAGGTGCGATTGGTTGCAAAAGGATTTACCCAAACTCATATTGTAGACTAATGATAAAACCTTTTCACCAGTCGCAATAGCCAAATCAATCAAAAACCTCTTTGCCATTATAGCATATTATGACTATGAAATATGACAGATGGATGTTAAAATAGCATTCCTTAGTGGGTGTCTACTTGAGGAAGTGTATATGACACAACCTAAAGGCTTTGTGCATCCAGAGGACTCTGGTAATGTGTGCAAACTTTAAAGATCTATTTATTAATTGAAGCAAGCATCTTGGAGTTGGAATCAACATTTTGATGAAGTAATCAAAGAGTTTGGATTCATTCAATACATAGATGAACCTTGTGTTTGCAAAAGGGTTAATGGCAGCACAGTTATATTTCTAGCGCTCTATGTAGATGACATCCTACTCATTGGGAATGACATTCCTACCTTGCAAAATGTCAAGTCTTGGTTAGGAAAATCTTTCTCTATGAAAGACTTAGGTAAAGTCACTTATATCCTTGGAATTAAGATCTATAGAGATAGATCCAAAAGGCTTATAGGCCTAAGTTAGAGCACATACATAGACAAGATACTACATAGGTGTAGTATGCAGGATTCAAAGAGGGGTTTTATCCCCATGTCTCATGGCATTCATCTTAGTAAAAACCAATATCTTGATACACCAAATCAGTGAGATCACATGAGTAAGGTTCCATATGCCTCAGCAATTGGATTTATCATGTATGCCATGCTATGAACTCGACCAGATGTTTCTTTTTCCTTGAGTATGACCAACAGATACAAAGCAGATCTAAGAGAGGATCATTAGACTGCTATCAAGAATATCCTAAAGTACTTAAGAAGGACAAAGGATTTATTCTTAGTATATGGCAAATTGGAAGACAAGCTAGTTGTAACAGGTTATACAGATGCAAGCTTCCAAACTAACTAGGATGACCTTAAATCACAATCAAGATATGTGTTCACCTTAAATGGTGGGGTAGTGAGTTGGAAGAACTCAAAGCAGAGCACAACAGCTGATTCTGCAATAGAAGCTAAGTATAAATCAGCATCAGATATAGCTAAGGAAGCTGTTTGGATCAAGAAGTTCATTGCTAAACTACAAGTGGTGCCTAGCATCTCAAATCCAATAAACTTATTAATAACAGTGCAATTGCACAGAGTAAGGAGCCAAGGTCAAAATAAAAGACTAAGCATATACTCAGGCAGAGAGATCAATGATAAAGGTGATATAAAAATATGCAAAGTAGCAGGAGAAGACAATGTTGCTGATCCTCTTACAAAGCCTCTTATACAAGCGAAGTATGAGTGTCATGTCAGGACAATAGAAATTAGACAAATTAATGATTATACCTAGTGCAAGTAGGAGGATGTTGGAAATTGTTCCCTAGGGCCAATCATTGTACTATGCACATTGTTATTTAATGAATTTTTCTTTTGTCATCATATCAATTGAATGTTCACTATGATAACTGTATCCCTGGACAAACTATAATGATTGTCCTAAATGTCCCTGGTCGATCATCCATGAGGGATCATAAATGAAACAAGACTAGTATGACTTTGATTAATTATAAAGATCCAAATCAAATTCATAAGCACTTGAAAGAGTACAAGGTGCTGGACCGACCCGCTATGAGAAAGTCGTATGGTACAAGTTATAAGCTTATCTCATATGTAACCATATCACTAAGCCCTTTGACCTGAGTTCATCATGGATTCCAACATGATGATCATTGAACTTTAACCTAATCAAAAGTCACCTTTGACCGAGTGATCATAAAGGCTACGATTGAATATAGTGATATTCATATAGAGGAATATGAGTGGCCAAGATGAAATTTGTCCCTAATATTAAGTGAGAGATATTACTAGGCCCCTCGATGAGTAAGATTGAGAAAATGAATGGCCATACTATAATGGAAGGGGTTTTTCCATTGATACAGTCAGTCCACTCAGAGATCGAGAAAGTAGTGGTCAGGTAATGGAAAATGATAATTCCATGTCTCACACTTGATTAAAATATCGTGTGACAAAAGGGATATGATATGATTGCATGTTAGGTTACATCAAATTATCAATCCCCATATAAATTTGTAATAACCCATAATTTTTAAGTAAAATTTAAAATAGGAAATAATCTATTTTAAGAGTATTTTTATTGGTTCTTAGAACAAATCTAACAAGAAGAGGAGTTGGTCTAGTGGAGACTATGAAATCAATTATTTAATTAGTCTTAGGTTCAAATTTTTCAAGGACCAAGAGTGAAAATTTCTATTCTTTTGGTTCAACTTTTGGCAATTACCATTTTTCCCTATAATAATAAAAAAGAAAGAAAAGAGGCAGACACATTAACATAAGTCTCAATTCATTCTTGAACCTCTTCCTCTTCATTCTTTCGAACATTCCAGACCAGAGGAGAGAGTGCTTGTCCTTCCTTATTAGATCTCTTTGTCCTCTTCCTGATTCTGTTCAGCTTGTCGACAAGCTTGAGTGTGTTCACTGTAGTTCCTCATTTCTTCCCTCTGTGATTGCTGTAGCCAATCAAAATTTCTTCCTCCTGACATCGCCTGCGACCGTGAATGAACTTTCTTCCTCCTCCTTTGCTGTGTTGCTATGAGGGAAAGTCAGAAGTTCTTCATCATTTTTCTTTCTCCACCTCACATCACTGGTGATCGCTACCATAGAAGCTCTGTCTATCTCGCTATCATTCTTCATTCTCCCCTGTTAGTTTCATGCCAAGTGCTTCAATATCATGTGGTGGGAGTGATTTTTGTCATGGTTGGAGGTTTGATTTGCTAGTTCTCCCACTTGTGCACAATGGCGAGAACCTCTTTTTCCCTGTCCTCGACATTTTTCTAGTTAGAGGGAACTCTGAGTTTCTTGTCCTAGCTCTATCATAGTGGACCTAAGGTGAAGATCTTTGAATACTTATTTTTTTTCCTTTGTTGGTCTAGTGTATGGCTGTGTGAATGGAAGAAATATTGAGGTTTATTCAAGCTGAAATTCACATTTTATGGTTCTGACTTTAGTATGATATATCCCTATAATCATTTTACTTCAAGCTTGAGGAGCATGGTAGTGATTTGAAATTATTTTAAGCTTAACTGATTATTGATGGGGATTTAATTTTTGAGCTAAATTGATTTGCTTTCTGTTAAAGTAATGAATTTAGAAGGCTAATTGATTTAAACATCTATGTTGAAAATTTTTGGGAAATGGACTTGGATAGGAAGAAGCTTGGTTATAATTAAGGATCAAATGCTCACAAAGTGTTTGATAGAATATTTGAGAGAGAGTCTTGTTATATAATGGTTTAATTCTTGATGTATATGATGATTATACTGCTAATTAAATAAATTATCATTGAAAGACAATTATCTTTTATGGAATTTGGGAGGTTGATTGATTCAAATATCTATCTTGTAAAATTTTTAGGAGTAGGAATCAAAGAGAAAATTGTTTGATTTGAGTTTATTAATGCATGATAGGAGTTTGACAAAAATGTCTATTAAAAGGAGTTTTCTTTAATTATGTAATTTATGAATTCTATCAATTCTTATGATGATCCAGCTGGTATGTGCTCTATTTAAGTCAACTTAGCCTTGTGGAGAAATTTGATTGGTAGTTATTGGGTGGTTAAATTGAAATTTAAAAATCTCACGGTTGATGATTTATAAATTATGGTATTGATTTATGACTCATTTCGGAGTGCACTTAAGAAGTTTGATAAAGTGGGTTATAGAGGTATTTTTTTTTATAGAATTGGGTGTGCAGTCATGTAATATACATACCTTGATTAAAATTTAACTACTTGTATCTGAGGGGAGTTGGAAAGACAAGTGTAGTATAGACAAAGCTTTGAAGATATATATATATATATATAGTATTGTAAGGACCAAAGGACTTTAGTTTTATATCGGATTGATTTAAGAACTGAGTGACTATAGTGTTGTGATAGGAAAGGAGTTTATTAAACATGGATAAAGGTCACTAAAGTTTTGTATTATTGAATAAGGGATTAAAGAAAATCTTGATTGAGGTAGTAAGGGAGGATTGAAGCTTTAAAGGATGAATTTTGCACTTGAAAATACTGCAAGTAAGTGAATAGCATCCTAACTAATTTATCAATAAATTTTTTTCAAGATATTTTTTACATAGATCATTCTATAATGATTATATTACATATTTAATAAATTGTTAATTAAATTATTGTTATCTTAGAAAATTTATAAAGAGATGTTGAATGAAATTTGAATTATGACATGTATGTGTTTTTCCTTGCAAAGGTTACTTTCAAAATTGATGAAATTATTTTTATTAGCTTTGAAAATTTTGGTTTCTCCATAAATGCAAGCATGGATAGCAGTTATGAAAATTTATTCTGGAAAGATTTTGATGTTCAAAATTCTTCATGCAAGTTTGATTTTGAGAATGAAACTGTATTTTAATAGTAATAATTTTCTCGCATGTTTGAAAATGGATTTGGAGGGAATTTTATATAGAATATTGGTTGCTAACGTAATTCCGTTAGCTCTTGGCACGCCATGGTCAACAACTAGCTAGTTTGATTTTTGTGAGCTCTGTTCTCACGTTAGTTATTCGTGGGCCTTGTACCTACGTTTGTTTTGTAGCTTCAAACCACATTTAGTTATTTACCCTCGTAGACTATGTATCCATGTTTGTCTTCATGGCATAAGCCACATTTAGTTATTTACCCTCATAGAATGTGTGTCCATATTTGTGAATTATTCTGAGAAATCCCCAGAAATATGAATTTTTAATCAATTGATCATTTCACACTCTAATGATTTTTAATTAGCAAATGCTATTATTTTCATTTATGTATTTATTTAATTATTTTGACTTGTCAAGATCAAATGTTAAAGCTACTTTTTCGTCATAAATTTAATATTTCTTAATATTGAAGTTAAATAGAGCTATTATTTCGAGCTTACAAATTCATTTACATTGAATTACTTTCTCTTTAATTTATGTAATGATTATATTTTATTCACCTTAAATGTTGCAAAATATTATGGTTGGGACGTTATTCACTGAAAAATATTTTTGGTCTCAGATAGCCTGTGCCTCCATCAGATCATTCAAGGAATTTTGCTATTGGATTGAAGTTGAGACATCGTTTTAGTTAATTTTGATTTTGATGTAAAACTTTAATTTATATGTTGCACTTTTATAAATAATTTTATAGGTACTCCACGTAGATTATGGTTAGAGTCTTTATTTTGTAACATTTCATTTGCTGGTTGGAAGGAGCTGAGCTCCTAGATGATATAATATTTCTTTAAAAATTTTGTATTGTAAATTTTGGGGAAATCCTATTCTCAAGGGGAATTCTCTCAAAATTTCCACAAAAATATTAAGGCTTTATTTAAATGAAAAGTATTTTTAAAATGGAACATTTCTTGAATTAGGCTTAAAGGATGTGTGTTTAGGTGCATATCACATGCCGATCACTCTCATATTGCGGGATGTGACAGAATTGGGTAATTGCAATATCTTGCTTGAGGCCACTTGTGACTTGCGGGCTAATGGTGTAATTAGCCTACTGCCAACTTCATATGGGCCTACAGGATCGCACACAAGAACAGCTGAACTCGAGCTATAATATCCAAGTTCATTAAATCTAGAATATGTCTAGATTCAATGAATGTAATATAAGGTGAATGAATTTTTTATATATATATATGAATATTTATTTGATAAATATTTATATATATTTATATGAAATATAAAATTCAAAATATAATTTTATGTATATATATATATATATTCATGTGTGTGTGTGTGTATGATATATATATATATATATATGTATATGTATATAATATATAAAATTTTATGAATAAAATGGGAAAACTTATGAAATCTAAAAAACAAGAAAAATATGCATGTGTGGAATTAGAAATGAAACACCATATAGAATTAACTTTATCAGAAAGAGTATTAAGAATACCTTTAATAAGTAAAGTCTTAATAGATGTAGAAATTAACAAATTATCATTTAAAGATGAAGTAACAGAAATATATATTGTTGGACTACAATTATTAGTAAAAGTTTATTTTTAAAAAAGAAGAAATACACCAATAAAATTATTAATAACTGATGGAGGAATAATAAGTAGTGTTGATTAATAAAAGCTTCATCATAATTATTATTTATCAAATGTTTATATTCTTGTTTTTTTTTTCTAATTCTTCTCTTTCTTCTTTTCTTCTTTTTCTAATAATTTTTCTAATTCCATTCTAATTCTTCTAATTAACTTAATTCTTCATCTTCTAATTCATCTATTGCTTTAGCCATATTTATGTTTATATTTTGTTGTGGTTTTTGTTGTATTTTCTTTTTAGGTTTATAATTATAATTTCCTAACATTATTTTTACAGCTGTATTTGCTTCTTCAAATTCTTCTTCATTTATTTCATTTTCTCCTTTTAATTCTCTTTCTATTTCTAATTCTAGTTTTTGTTTTATTTCTTTTTCTTTTTTTTGCATAATTTATTCCATTTTCTCTATCAAATATTTCTAATTCTAATTTTTCTATTTGTGCATGTATGAACCATTTCTCTATGCATTTCTACATTTATTAGCTATATATTTTCTTCAAAATAATTCTCTTCTTCCCATTGTATCTACTTTATTTAATACATTTATTAGACCTTGTTCTAAATCATTTATTATTTCTTCTCCTAATGAATTTACTTGATAAGTATTATGAAAGAGAAGAATTAGAAAAAATAAAACAAGAATATAAACATTTGATAAATAATAATTAGGATGAAGCTTTTATTAACATGCAAAACTCACAATTAGTAATTCATGAACAACCATATGGAATGCCTCAAGATTCTAGAGTTTATTTTGTTCTACTTCATACATTTTTGGAATTAGAAATAGAAAGAGAATTAAAAAGAGAAAATGAAATAAATAAAGAAGAATTTGAAGAAGCAAATAGAGCTACAGAAATAATGTTAGAAAATTATAATTATAAACCCAGAAAGAAAAAATAACAAAAATCACAATAAAATGTAAACATAAATATGGCTAATGATATATAAAATTATATATATATATATATATATATAATATATTCAATATATATATATGCATATATATTTGTATATATAATATAATATGTATATGTGATATATATTATATTATATTATATTGTGTTAGTTTTAAATTTAATTTTATATGATAGATTAAATTTAATAACTAACATAATATTAAAGAATATCATATTAGTTTTATAGTTTGAATTTATAAGATAAGTTCAAATTAGATATGATATTATAAATTTTATTTATGAGATAAATTTAATCTAAATTTCAGTAGGCTTTTCAAGAGGAAGGCAAAAACTCTAATATATATATATATATATATAATAGATACAAGGGGAGGTGCAAAGAGAAAGAGTTAGAAATGTTCTAATGGCCAAACACTTGGAAAGCCACGAAACACTCTAGAGAAAGGAAAAACAACATTCAAAGAAGAACGGGCATTGGGAGCCCTAGCACACTGTTTGAGTTAGAGAGTTTTCTTGTGGATACTGGTAAAGGGAGTAGATCTATATTGTTAGCTCCTAAGATCCAAACTCTTGAAGAGAACACGTGTTAGGTTTGAAGAATTAAAAGGTAACTCTTCTATCCATCTTGACTTAAATGAATTAGTTCAGTCCATATCAAGATAGGGATTTTAAAATTTTAATTTTTCATTGCGCCTCCCTATCCAACATTTCTATCCCTAAATTCATAACTTCTTTTCCTTTTGTACTTTGCATATCAGGAACACTTTTTAAACTCTATGGCTTGTTCTCCCCCTTCTTGTCAGCATTGAGGGGCTGAGGAGTCAAGGTAACTGGTGTAAAGAAATGAGAAAGTAGAGTAATTAGGGTGATTGGAGTAGCTGCTTTGACCTTCTCTTCTAACTCTTCCTAAGTAGACTGAGGAGAAAATTAAGGAGAGAGTCTGAAAATCTCACCAGAGGTAGTAAGGTAGTCAAAGTCTTAGGATTTAGAAATAATTGAGAGTTCTGCTTCATAAGGTCTTGGAAAAGAGCTATAGTAGGGATACCTAGAGATTTGGGTGAAGATTTTCATGAAATAGAAGTCAAAGATGTCACTTCTTCTACATCAGAATCCTCATTGCCATAAGTATAAGCAATGGCCATAACAGCTTTCAGAGTGTCATCTACTGAGCCCCCTTTCTTTTTGGGTGATTAACCATCTGTGTCAACTGGAGGATTAAGGTTAGATTGTTTCTTAGTACTAGGAGCTTCTGGAATGACCAAGGCACTAGGATCCTCAAATTCTTCAAAATCCTTCTTCTCTGTTCCATGGAAGGATGTATCAATAGTATACATAGAAACATGTTTAGAAGTACATATACGAGTGTAGTTCCCTTTGAGCAGACTCTTTATCTCTTCAAATGAATCTCCAAGACTGCTAACTTGAGCCTTAAGTAACTCAACATCCAGCTTAAGGTTTTGCAACTCAAGTTTATAACCTTCATTCTACCTTTCCAAACATATTGTGAAGACTTCAGATAGGGTCTTGAACCTTCTATCTAGCCATATCATAGTGTGTATATCTATATTAGATAGAGGCTCATCTTCCTAAGTAGGCCGAGAGGAACTAGGCGTAAAAGGAGCTAGGTGCAGTTTGAGGAGCAAAAGAGGAGGCTCCATCATGTCCTTTTTTTTTGCAAGAAGTTGCATCTTGTTCAGAGTAGTATGTCACATAATGTCTACCTGAACAACTTTCTTGTCATACTCTATGTATTTTATCTTTTGATCTTTCATACATAAGAAATTTACCAGCTCGCTTGTGATCTAGTGAGACCAGTAATCTCATTTTCTCTATAATGATTACTGCCACATTGATTTTCATACCTTTGATCATGGCAGTTAGATATATAAATCTTCCTGAGTTAGAGCATTGAATCCAGTTTGTTTACCAAGATTACTCTTGTTAAGTTATGATGTAGAATCCTATACTTTGAGGCATAGTGGCTAGCTTGGTCACAAGTAGATCAATTGGTTCCCAAGAAGGTACTAAAGTATTCTGCATAATTGGCTTTGTGAAGTTGAAATCCAAGAATCTCAACATGGAGCCATTAGTTGGTAATTCTAGTAACTCAATCAAGTAATCTTTTGTGATTTCAAACTCTTGATCTTAGATTTTTGCCTTTAACTTCTTCCCATTATCAAATATTTGAATAGAGCTATAAAAAGCTCATACAACTTCTTCACATATGGGGAGTTTAAGTTCTAGTAGTTTCTTGTTTTGTTCCACATATCTGGTTGCATCCAAACCATTGTCATGTAGCACTTTGAAATCTACAGACTAACTAAATCTAAATTTTTAGATTGCATCTTGAGAAACTGTACACGAATAACCCCTTTATTTAGGCTCCCATAGTTATAGTCAGACTAGTCTATGTTGACTTTCTCTTTTTCTTTTCTCTTTCTCTAATTCTAGACATCGATTTCTTCAGCATTAACATCATTGGTTGTTCTTTCAACAGTCCTAGAGCTTTGAGGTTTAGAAGTACGAGTAGGAGATTGAATTGTACCTTGAGCATCTTTAGGAATACTTTGATGTTCTTCACCTTTTTGAGGAGGCTCTTGAATCTGAACATTCTTTCTAGAAACCATTTTCTTTTATGCCTTTGCAAATTGGTCTTCTTTCTTCATAACCTCTTCGTGTTTGCAATCCCAATTCTAAAGTGATTTAAAGACATACCTTACTATTCCAGAATAGCGACTACTATTTTAGAATAGCTGCTTTGAGTTTCACATTATGCTTTATTCTAAAGTGATTTGTCTTCTACGTAGATAGCTTATTTTGGAATAGACACATTTATTCCAGAATAGCTCACTTTGTCTCATATTGAATGTGCTATTCCCAATCAATTTCTTTTTGGGCAAGCTTCCTGCTATCTTCCTTCTTCTGAAATAAGTTGTATATTCTGGTATACCACCATTATTCCCAAAGATGTAAATAATAATGATTTTGAACCTTCATTTACTCAGAAACCAGTTAATCTCAATCAATCTTATACCAAATTTTCTATTTCATAGAAAGATCCTGCATAAACATCTTAAAACATTCTAAAGCTTAAGTTAGATGATTTTCCATTGAAAAAAATATATATAATTATAACTTAGGATAGAAATACTTACAACTCATTAGGATTTAGCAATCCCAATTCTCTCCTTATGTATACAAATTGATCAGTTGCTAATGGCTTGGTGAGGATGTTTGCAAGTTGAAAATTAGTAGGTATGAACTCAACCATCACATCTTTCTTTTGTACATGATCTGTGATGAAGTGATGTCTAATATCAATATGCTTGGTTCTAGAATGATGTACTGGATTTTTTGTCAAGCATATTATACTTCTATTGTCACACTTGATTGGAATTTCTTTAAGTTTAATTCAAAAATCTTCAAGTTACTACTTCATCCAAAGGATTTGTGAATAACATAATCCAGTAGCAATATATTCTGATTCAGTTGATGACAATGAGATAGTATTTTGTTTCTTGCTTATCCAAGATACAAGTGAGACACCAAAAAAGTGACAAATCTCACTTACGCTTTTCCTCTCTATTTTACATCATCTAAAATCTGCATCAAAATATCCAATCAAGAATTCACTTCCTCCTTTAGGATACCAAAATCCCAATATATTGATATCCTTGAGATATCTGAATATTCTCTTTACAGCAGTCACATGAGATTCCTTTGGAGCTAAGTGAAATCTAGCATAGAGTCATATATTGAAAGAGATATTAGGTTAGCTTACAGTGAGGTATAAAGGTGACCATATCATCCCTCTGTATAATTTGCAATCATACTTTGTTCCAGCTACATCCTTATCTATTTTAATAGATGAACTCATGGGAGTCTCTATTCTATTTGCTTAATCCATTCCAAAATTTTTGAGTATCTCCTTTAAATACTTTGTTTGACAAATGAAAATACCATCCCCCTTTTTTTTTAATTTGAAGTCCCAAGAAGAAATTTAGTTCTCCTATCATTGACATTTCAAATCCACCTTACATTAGCTCAGAAAATTCCTTACACAAGGAATGGTCAGTAATACTGAATATTATATCATCTACATAAATTTTTACAATAAGTAAATGTTCTTTCTTTTTCTTAATGAACAAGGTAGTATCAACTTTACCTTGATTAAACCCTTTTTCTAAAAGAAAAGAGCTCAGTGGATCATACCATGCTCTAAATGCTTGCTTGAGTCCATATAATGTCTTTGAGCTTGAATACAGCATTAGGATTTTGTGGATCTTTAAAACTAAGTGGTTGTTCAATATACACTTCTTCAAGGATGTATCCATTTAGAAATACACTTTTCACGTCCATTTAGTAGAGCTTAATATCCTTCATAGTAGCATAAGCAAGGAGAAGACGAATTGCTTCTAATCTTGCAACAGGAGAAAACGTTTCTTCATAATCAATGCCTTCTTCTTGATTGTATCCTTTGGCTAATAATCTTGCTTTATTTCTAACAATAGTTCCTCCTTTGTCAAGCTTATTTTTAAAAAACCTATTTGGTTCCAATAACTAGATGATCTTTAGATCTTGAAACTAAATCCCAAACTTAACTACGTTCAAACTAATTGAGTTCCTCTTGCATCCAATAGAGTCAGATAGAGCTTCTTCAATAGTTTTGGGTTTAATCTCTAAAATGAAGGCTGAGTGGCCAACTATGCTCCATAGATGACTTCATGTACGCACTAGATCACTTATTTCTCCAATGATATGGTCAAGAGGATTATTCTTATTATTCCTCCAAGCTATTGGTTGTCGAGATTCTTCTTCTATCTTAGGTGAAGATTCTGTTTTCTCAACTGCTTTTGTAATTTTTTGAGATTTTTGAAACTAGAGATTATCCATCATCTCAATTAACTCATCCATGTTAGAATTATCTTTCTTTGTTAGATTTTCATCAAAAAGAACTTGTACAGACTCCTCTATAACTTGTGTTTTGAGATTGAATACTCGAAATGCCTTGCTCCTATTTGAGTAGCCTAGGAAAATTCCCACATCTAATTTTGCATCAAACTTCCCAACGTTCTCTTTGTTGTTGTTATTGTGTATATATACCTTGCTTCCAAATACATGGAGATGAGAGATATTTGGCTTTCTTCCTTTATAGAGTTCATATGGAGTTTTATTAAGTATTAGTCTGACATAGGCTCTATTGATAATGTAACATACTGTACTTATTGCGTTTGCCCAGAAAACTTGAGAGACTCTATTGTCATTCAACATAGCTCTAGCCATTTCAGTGAGTACTCCATTTTCTCTCTCCACTATGCCATTTTGTTGAGGAGTTCTTGGTGCAGAGAAATTGTAACTGATTCCTTATTCTTCACAGAAGTCCATAAAGTCTCCATTTTCAAATTCTCCTCCATGATCAGACCTAATAGACACAATAGATATACCTTTCTCATTTTAGACCTTTTTGGCAAAAGTACTAAATGCATAGAACGTTTCATCCTTAGAACTCAGGAAGAAGGTCTATGTAAATCTAGAAAAATCATCAACAATAACAAGCATATATAAATTACCACCAAAACTTTTAACTCTTAAAAGATCTGCCACATCCATATGCAAAAGCAATATGCAAAAGCTGAAGGGGTCTTTTAAAGGATACAAAATCCTTTAGTTTGAAAGATTTTTTAGTTTGTTTCCTAAATTGATATGCTTGGCAAATTTTTCTTTGATCAAAACTTAAGGGTGGAAGGCCAATGACCAAATCATTTTTGACTAATTTTTCTAATTGTTTTTTTATGAATGTGTGCCAAGCATTTATGTCACAAAAAGCTTTCCTCATATTTACTCATAAAACATTTTTGCAAACAGGATTTAGATTCTAAATTGAAAGTATAACAATTACCATCCCTATCACCACAAAGAACTATTTTTCCATCTAACTCCCTTTGAACTATGTAGGATCTTGAGTCAAATATAACTCTGTTTCCTTTATTAAAACTTTGGCTAACACTGATAAGATTATGGAAGAGACCTTTGATATATAAAACATCTTCAATGATTGCTTCTCTTTCATTATTGATCTTCCCAATGCCAGTAATGTGACCATTTTGGTTTCCACTGAAGGTTACATTTCCTCCTTCTTTTTCTAAGAGTTTCACAAACTCATCAATATCTCCAATCATGTGTCTCAAGCATCCACTGTCAATGTACCACTTTTTCTTTTCCTTTGAGACAATAAAGCAAACCTACAATTATAGGATCATTTCTTTTTAGGTACCCATTTCTTTTTGGGTCTTTTTCTGTTAGTTGAACTCTCAAGTACATAAGTACCTTTGGGAACCCATTTCATAAACACATTAATGCCATTTTTCTTATGGAGACAAGACTTGACATGATAACCTTTCTTATTATAGAATGCACATGTGATAAAAGGATTAGATGAATGGACAAAAGGCTTAAAAAAGCTATGATAATACTTTGTTGCCTTTGGTTTTTTCTTAGAGGTGTTAGTTATGGGATTATACCTAATTCCTAATCTATTAGAAATACAACATTAAGAACTAATTAAAATATTTAGCATCTCGGTACCCAAGTGAACTTAGCTAAATCATTTTTAGGGAGTCATTATGGTTCTGTAATGAAATGCATCTATCACATAATCCATTCTTTTTAGAAAAGGACTGAATTTTATCTTCTAATTTAGAAATAGTCCTTTTATAATGCAGAAGTTGTTTGCATTGTTCTTGAAATAAGGTAAACAAGTCATTAAATTCATCTTGAAGTAACTCAGAGTTTACCTCGTCTAATTATGACTCAACCAGATTGTCTTCTTCCTCTCGTGCTATGAGACACAGATTGGCTATTTCTTTTTTTCATCTTCATCTTCTAAAAATTGTCTCCCCAGGCTACAAAAGCTTTCTTTTTCTGAGGTTTTTCTCTCTTCTTCTCTTTTTCTTATTTCTTTTGCCATTAGGGATAGTCCCATTTGATATGACCATGCTTCTAACATTCATAACAAGTAAGAGGTTCCTTCATATCCTTCTTGTGGCTAAAAGATCCCCTTCGAAATCCTTTGTAGAATTTTTTAAATCTTCTGACCATTATGGCAAACTACTTATCTTGATTGAACTCTGTAGCTGAATTATCATTTTTTATAGCCTTCAAGGAAATTCCCTTCTTCTTTTTATTTATGTCTTCCTTATATTGTAGAAGTGTTGATTTATGTTCTTCTAAGCTACCAAAGAGAGCAGCGACAAACCTCATTAAACCTCCTTGAGCCACTGTGATAGCAGTGATCTTTGGTTGCCATTCCATCAGAAGACTTTTGAGTATCTTGCTAACTTGCTTTGCTTGAGTGTATGTCTTTTCTAGATTCATGAGATGATTTATGATATAAGTAAATCTGATCTGCATATCTTTGATGCCTTTTTCTTCTTTCATTTTGAAGGTTTCGTACTCATGTATTAGGTTGCTCTTTCTATTCTCCTTAACTTCATCAGTTCCTTCATGAGCTTGCCTTAAGGCATCTCACATTTCTTTGGCAGTCGTGCAATGAGTAACATGATAATATTCAGCACGATTAAGTACATAAGCTATAGTAAGCTTGGCCTTGGAACTGAAATTCACGAGACATTTATCCTCTTCGCTCTACTCTTCTTTTCTTTTCTCTCTCATTAGTCCATCATCTCTAATTATCATTAGGACATATGGACCTTTAGTGATGATATCTAACATTTCAATGTCAAGAGCTTCTAGGTACATCATCATTCTGCTTTTTCAAAATGGGTAGTCTTCTCCCTTGAAGGCAAGTGGTCTGGTTGTGGACAATCCTTCTCCAAGGTTATCATCTACAAAACTAGCCATTAGTAGGATATTTGTACTCTAACTGTTAAGTTAAAAATGAGCAACCAAGCTCTGATACTAATTGAAAGTCTGCCCAAGAGGGGGTGAATTAGACATTACAAAAATTTGACAAATGATAACTAACATAAGAAGAAGAGTTTAGAAAGATATCACCAAACACAAAGAAGATAAAGGAAGATAAGCCTGCTTAGATATTTATCTTGGTTCAGCTCCAACCACTTGAGCCTATGTCCAGTCCTCAAGTTCTCCTTGAGATTTCTCTACTAACTTCACCAAGATTAATTCGAGCTCTTAGTAGCCTCAATACAATCCAGACTTCAAATAGAGTTTAAATCACTTCCCCTTATAAAGGTAATGAAATAACCCACTTAACTCCTTGAGTTTAAGTTGCTCTATTATGAGTCAGGAAAATAGAGGCAAACAGAGTGTGTTCAAAAGTGAACAACAATTGTTAAATACTCTAACTCAGAGTTGATATATAATTAATGAAGCTCACTGAAAATAAATATAAACTTAGAGGTTGGTGAACAATAAATATGAATGACTTCACTTTTTTTATATTCATTCATGTCCCCTCTGTCTTCATAAATATCTGCATTTATAGTTGAAGCTCATAAAGGATTCGTTACACTTATGGATATAGCCGTTAAAGTCAACAACTTCTTTTCTCTTAGATGTCTAAACAACCACTAAACTAAGACAATGGAATAGTACTTTTTGGTGAAACTTTCTCTGTTATGGCAAGTAAGGAAAGTAATGCCACTTTTCATTAAATGTTTTGATAAGGTAGGTGAGATACTATTTCGAAAGAGAGAAGCTATTTAGGAATAAGGATTTTATGAGTAAGATCAATCTAAGTTCAACTTATCCCAAGAACACATTTAGAATGATTCTTGAAAGATTATTGGCATATAAAATGCAAAAGAAAATGGTTCAAAAGAGGTTACAAAGAACCCATATTTTTCTCACACAAAATAAAGTAGGCATGAATGTTTTATTTTGAAACAGGCAAGACTATTTAGGAATAAAGAAGAACCAACTAAATGAAAACACAGAGAACTTATTTCGAAGTAAAGACCATGTATCGAAAGTGAGTTACAAGGTGTTGATATGAAAAACTTTATTTGGGAATAAGAAGAGCTATTCCCAAATAAGCTATTCCTAACTAGAATATTCTTAAATAAGTTAATTTTCAAAAAGACTCAATGCATATAAGCTTATGAAGATCATAGCACTATTCTAGAATAAGGGTAGCTATTCCAAAATAGGCTATTCCTAAATAAGCAAAAGAGATTATACTTAGGAATAAGGAAGGCTTACATAGGAATAAGCTATTCCAAAATAAGGACCATTGAGTAGAAAACTAATAAAGGCACTCAGATGTTGAGATTTTGATTCTAAGAACGCTTGAGATACCTTTTAAGCAATACAAGAGGTCTTTAAGAGATTAATATTAAGTGAAATACTTAATCTTTAGTGAGAAACACAAAGCATAAAGTTTTGAAGACTTTACATGTTTCTTGCTTATTTGGGAATAAGACATGTATTCAGGAATAAGGAATTCTAAGAGAAGGATATACGAGATATAGAAATTTAAATTCAAGTTGATTAATTCCCTTACAAGCCATTATTTCTTGATTATTAAACCTTTCAAACACAAACTTCTCTTATTTTGTAATTATCAAAACTAGGATTCAATAGAAAGATCCACTACTATTCCTTTCCCCAGTTCACATACTTTGGAGAAACTCATGTTCGTACTGCCATAATCTATTTCCTCCCCAACATCGCTCTTTCGCTCTAGTTGATCCTCTTTATCTGACTTGTTCTCTCCTACAAGTTTTGCATTATAGGATCCCTAATTCCCACCATCAACCATCCAATCTTCCATCCTTAGCACTCTAGAGAAAGTACCCATGAAGAGTTCATCCGCCTTGCAAACTTTCTTTTTACTCCTAATAAGCATATTAGTTTCTTCTGCTGAAAGGGGAGGAGGGAGACCATCAAAGGTTGTCAGAGAATTTGCCATGACAATAGCATTCAATATATTTTCTATAGTTAGGGTTGTTTTTATTTTGCTACTTTTATGGCTTAGTTTCCCTTGTAATTTAAAAAAAATACACATAAGAATCATGAATAGGCATTGATAAGGTTAATGCTATTGACATGAATTAACTTTGTTTATGCTTTTGCTAGTGTGAACCTAATCTTACATCTAAAAAAAGCATGATAGAACATTAATTCTGCAACAAACTTCATTAATTCCCCGGCCATACTTAGCCTTCCCTTTCGTCTTCTGAAATGAGCCTTCTTCAAACAAAATAAACGAAGAGCCTCATTTGTTAATAATGGCAAACCATTGTGTCTTATTAAACCAGCAATTTTAGCATTCGTTGTGTTTTCTTAATCTTATATATCATGGAATGAACAACATTGAGGTTTATAGTGACTATGTTGAGGTAATCAACTTAATTACTTAATCACCAAGAAACAAAACTCAAACTTTCCTTTTCGTGATATAGTGGATGAGGTCACAATTCATATGGTGAACGAAAGATGGCATATTTCTATCAATTTTATGTATAGAGATTGTAATAGCATAGCTATAATAGCTTACCTAGGAAATGCCATGACTTAGATAGCTCTTGGAATATCTTTACCACTACTACAGAAATGGGCTTTGATGGCATTTAAAATTTTAATTTTGTGACATTTAATAAATGCTATAAGATTCATTACTATAATAGCTTTGGTGGCATTTCATTAATTAATAAAATGCCACAAAACTGATATAAAGAGCTAGAGCACTTTGTTTTACAAATATCACCTCTTTGAGAATTTTTTTAAAAAAAAATTAGAGAGGTCGTGTTTCTTCTTGAAACAAACACCACCTCTCTCTCTCTCTTCCAAAAAAAATTAATGTCAAAGAGATGGCATTTTTAGGTTTGAAAATGCCACTTGTTTGGTTTATTTTTTTTTAATTTATAACACATAGGTGTCTTTTTTGGAGGGTTAAAACACTACATGTTTAATTTAATTTTCTTTAGATAAATATAATTCAAGTAGGTGGTGTTTTAACCCATTAATAATGCCATCTATTTGAATTATATTTTTTAAAAATATATTCTAGAGATGTGGCATTTCTTCAAGCCTGTTTGGTTTTTTTTTTAAATAAAATTAGCTTAGGTGGTGTTTCTTCCTTGAAGAAACGCCACCTATTGGGTTAATTTTTTTAAAAAAATAAAATCAGCTTAGGTGGCATTTGTTCAAAGAAGAAATGCCACCTAATGTTATTTTTTAAAAAAATAATTTTTTTTAAATTTTGTACGTCCTAATTTTACACCTATACAAAAGATCTAGTAATGTATATCAACTAGTCTAGCATTGTATAAACAATCCAACTATACAACAAAAAGATACACAGCATAACTTTGCAATATATTAAACAAGTCTACAACTATATTAATGTATCGAATTTCTCCGAGTAGGTTGAAGACATGTAATAAAAATTTTCAAAAGTTTCTAATATAACAATACTATTTAACAATTACCTATGTCGTAGCATCCTAAATCTAAAACAAAAGTTGACCATTATTTAATTTGATCACAAATTTGCTCATCATTATATTCCAAGCATTTTATATCCTCATAGTACTACAAAATATATTAAAACAAGATATCATAAACAACTAAAAATAATCAAACCCAAATAAAATGAAATGAAATTAAATGTTCATACCTCAAATGGGGCAAAAGTTTGACCATGAATGATCACATCCTTTATGAATTTCATAATATAGTAACCACAACCATTGCTATTTGGTTGGAAGGGGCACTAAAAAATTTACCAAAATATAATGTAAATTTATGAATGAAATAAATTTATTTTCAATAATTCAATAATTCTTTTAAGTATAATATTTATCATGATCATTGTCCATTGATAACTTTTTATAGAAGTCTTTATTTCTAAAAAAGGGAAGCTCTTTGTGACTATGGAAACTATTTAATGTCCTACCAAAATAGAAAAAAAGTAATCAATATTAACCGATGCAAGAGTGTGTGTGTGTAAAATATTTCTTATAAACATAAATACTTATTGAATAGCCTCAATGTAATGACCGTAAAATTAAAAAAAATTCTCCCAATTTATATTTTATTTAAATTAGTTTTATGGCAAATGAAAAGTGGTGATTTAGTGAAACTTATGCTAATATCTTATTTGAAGGTCCAGAGTTTGAATTCTTTTGAACCATAGGTTAAATTTTATTATTTTAAAAAAATTACAAAAGTGCCCGTTTCTCTTATGTTATGACAAGAAATGATTTTCCCTCTCTTATAATTTTTGCAATTTTCTAATACTTGGATTTTATTTTCCTCCCTCTCAGTACGTAGAAGAAAAAATGATTTCTAGATCCTTCGATCGAGGGGTTTTACGGATGCTATCTCCCTTTGCTCTTCCTCAATTTTTCGGTGGGTTTTCGCCATTTTTCCTCCGGTCAAGTGTTCCCCTTCAGTCTGAAAGTTTTCCTCTTTTATTCTCTATTTTAATGGTGCTTACATGTTCTGGTCAAAGGAAGCTGGAGGATTTTGGGTTAAATGTTTCAAATCTTCATCCAACTCTTCTATCCTTCGTCACTATCTTCATCTCGTTCTTCTTCTTTTTCATCATCCTGCAGCGTGTTGTCAGTGACCATGGAAGAGCTCATCACGCTGTTGTCTTCTTCATCTTTCTCCTTTTTTTTTGTCCATTCTTGTGCTGTTAGTGTGCGAGGAGCTGAGTAGTTAGAGCTGGAGGTTATATTTGTAAGTCACTCTGCTTCTTGGTTGGTTGCTGTGACTGTATTCCTCTCCCTCTCTAATGCATCGTGTTCAGAATTTCCCTCCCCTGTTCAGCTTAAGGTGCGATTTCTCCTTCCCTTCTCTGTCTTCATTTAGTAATCTGTGGTATAGGAACTCCAAGTCTCCTTCTTATTTATTGTTTCATGTGAGTGGGTGTGTAAGTTGATGATTTAAGTTGCAAAATTTTTTCTCCTCTGCTGCTGCTGAACTTAACTGGTTGTATATGTGTGTTTGAAGAAAAAGCTTGATTTAAGTTGAAATTTGTGGTTGAAAAAAAGAAGGAGATGATGGTATGGGTTTGAGTTTTAATTGAAGTTGATTGAATTATTGATTATAACATTGCTATTGTAAAGTCTTAAGAAAGTGATATTAAGGAGGAAGAGATTAATATTAGCTTAAGGATTTATGCCCATAAAGTGTTCAATTAAATGCCTATTTGGAGATTTTTGCTTGATTGTGTATTTTTTTGAAGTTCTATTGATTGAGGTGAAAAGCATGATTGATTCAAATGTTATTTAGTGAAGTTTTAATCTAAGTATTGCAAAAAAATTGTGACATAAATGATGATGTTTGGGGAAATTATGAATCATTGTGATGGACTATATGGCTATGTTAAGGACAAAATAATAATAAAAAATTTAAATTTAGAATCATGTTTTTCTCTTTTAGGAAGTTGAATCTTGTTATCTTATAAAGAACTTGTTGATGCTTGAGAATTGTATGGTTGGCAATTTATATGTTTTCATACCTAGGTAAGATTTGATTTTAAAATGCATATAAGATGTTTGATGAAATGTTGTGGAAAGATGTAAATGTGAACAATGGTATTGTTTAGTTAAAACATGTTAGTGGATTATTATGATTTGGGTGCTAGAAAGGAATGCGAAGGACATGAATGTCTTTGGAATGAAAATTTAAAAAGATCGGTGTTCAAGAGCAATGCGAGAATATACTATAATAAGTGAGTAAATAATTATGAGTTTTATAAAATTTTAAAGGTTCAATTATTATTATATTATATTGGATGTTTCAGGAATAAACCTTGTTATGAGGAATATTAAGGGATAAATTACAATGTTGGGATTATATTAGGTAAGTGGATAGCATCCCAACTAATTTTCCAATCAAATGTATCTTTACTAAAATATTACATTTTTATGTAAATCATTTTAATAACAACAATGTGATTATTGCTTATTCTAATATTTAAATTACTTTATTTTGCGAAAATCTTTATCAGATTTGATAATTTTAGTTAAACAATAAATGCAAGTTTAGACTTTGATTATGAGATTTCATTCTATCAAATATTGAATTGATACAGAGAATGATTCATGCGAGTTTGACTTTGAAAATGAAAACTTTATATATTACTGATGATTTCCTTACATGTTTGAAAATGAATTTGAAGGAGATTTTATACAGAACATTGGTTACTAATAGCAGTTCTGTTAGCCCTTGGCACGCCATGGTCAATAACTAGCTAGTTTGATTTTCGTGAGCTTTGTTCTCACGTTTGTTTTTCGTGGATCTTGTATTCGCATTTGTTTTCATAGCTTCAAGCTGCATTTGGTTAGTATTACTCTCGTGGACTATATGTTCACGTTTGCTTCATAGCTCAAGCTACGTTTGGTTACTTATCCTCGTGGATTATGTCTCCATCTTTGTTTTCATGGCATAAGCCTTATTTGGTTATTTACCCTTGTAGACTATGTATCCATATTTTTTAATTGTTCTGATAAGTCCCTATAATTTTAAATCTAATTATTTGGTGATTTTGTTTTCCATTGGTTTTTATTTAGTAATTTGTTTATAAATATTTATTTCAATTATGTGTTTTCTTGAAACAAATGATATTTTCATTTGCTATGATAGTTCAATGATTTGAGATTTCATTTAAAATTTTATAGAGCCATTTTATTATGAAATTTATTAAATTTTTATAGAAATTGTTTGTCTCTTTAACTTACATAACTATTTTAAACTTTTCATTTTATTTATGTTTTATTATTTATTATTGAGATGTTATTCACTGAAAAACTATTTTTGGTCTTAGATATCCTAGTTGATGCCGATCCTCCTACTGACCCCTGGGAACTTATAGACATGCTGGGTGAAGGACTGATTGAAATTTCCCTTTTTATGTAACTATAAATGCTTATGTATTTTATTTTTGAAGAAGTTTGGTTAGGTGCTCTACACAGGCTATATTTAAGGCTTCTATTTTGGTATATATACTGTCTGTTGGTTGGAAGGAGCTAAGCTTCTAATTGACATGATATTCTGTGAATATTTTTATATTGTAGAGTTTTAAAAGATCCTATTTATAGAGGAGGTTTGACCTGTCAATTTTTTTTTTCAAAAATTTTGAAACTTTGTTATAATAACCAATATCAAAAATGTTAAAATTTCAATATAAATTTGATTACATCTTAAAAATGGAATGAATTTAAGATTAAAAGCTTATGGAGATGTGTTATACGGTTCACATTTCATACCAGTTACCCTCAATTTTGGGGCGTGACACTCAACATATTAGCTGATCTGTTCATATACCTCCAGATAAAGGATTCAGATAATTAAATAAAAGTAAAGGAATAGCCACAAGATTGATAACAATCAAAATTCAATGTTTCCTAAAAAAATTTAAACTTTGATTATGTCTTAATAAAATTAAGGTCTCTAACACAAAAGAAAAATAATTAATAAAATACTTACCCTACATCATAAGGTATTAAAAATAACATATTTTTCCAACTTCTGCCTTTTCTATGAACATTTCTTTTACAAGATTTACTTGTTTAGATGGACCTAATATTGACTCATAACTAATCTCATGAGGACTAATAAATGCAAAGATATTCTTTTTCTTCATGTCTTTCAAAAAGGAAATGTACAAATACTTTGATAAATAATAGAAAATTATATTAAAACTAATCACAATAGATGATAAAAATAATCAATATTAAAGGATGTTATAAAACAAGTACCTTATTCAAGTTTTGATGGCAGAAGCACTCGCCCATTCTCAATTAAATATTTTCATAATCATATTTCTATCAAGATATTCCCAACTATCTTTACAATAGATTTCTTTTTCAAATTTTATTTCAATTGTTTGGCCATTAGCAGTAAGCTTTGACAAAAGACATCGACAAGCTTCCCGATATTTATTAGCCCTTCTCATTTTTGAAGCTCCATAAGATATACTGTTTTGCTTATGCATGGTATAAGATTCCTTAGAGATATTATCATTTGCTTCAATTATTTTATTATTCTTTGATTTTGATTGAGTATGTAAAAATCAAAAAATTAATTTATGTAATTATAATTACATATAGAAAATTATAAGGAAGTGTGAAATATATAATTACCTAGTCAAATGACTCCATGAGATATAGAGGCCACGCAACAAAAGTTCACTCTGTATCTTTAACTAATACAATATCTTCATTAAGAGGTATTAGTAACTTGGCATTATCATTTGTGCAAATGTCTACAGAAATTCGTAATGTGATAAGGTGTAATGGAATTGTATGCAAAGTATCTTCAACGAAATTGTAAATAGTACCCACGGCAACTATGTTTTTAAAGGAAATTTCTATGTACAATTTGGATTTTGATTCCCCCTAGGAATAAAGAAAATATTTAACCATTTATATTATAAAAATAATAATATACTTAAAAGTTGTCTAGAAAAAGTACTACCAGAGGGAGAGCAGGGTGGTTTGACACAGAAGTACAACTACATCTCAAATTAGGGCTTTTAACGGCTGGAATTCTGACCAGGCCCTACTGCATTTTAGCATTCATTTACTCAAATAATTTTTTATTTTGTTCTTGTAATTGATGATATTGTTCTTCATAATGTTACTTGAGCAAATTTTGTTCCAACATCTGTTGCCAAAGTGTATTCATTTCCTCTTTCAATTCAACAATGATACTCTTGTTTGAGCATCTTCAGCCCCCAAAATAATGGAAGCATGATGATATATGTAGCACTTGCCCCGAGTGTTATCCAAAAATCACACAATTTAAAGAGTTAATCCTAAAACCAACTTAGGAAACAAACCATTTATATCACTAAGCAGATATGCGATTGCAAAGTAAACATTTAAAACTTTTTTTTAAAAATAAAATTTTTTTACAGGTTTTGCCTATAGTGCACAAAAGAAAGCTAGGCAAAAGCGAGGTAAAAAAGATGCTGTCATAACAGCATTAAATTGCTGTCATGACAGCCCTCCCGGGCCAACTTTCGAGAGTCGCCGTTCTGTCATCTGATCCTCGATCGAAGAAATTTTAAAACTCACACGTCACATTCAAAGATACTATAAGTGTACCAAATTTCAAAAAGATCCAATAGTCGGATTAAAAATTAGACATGTTAAAAGATTGATTATTTTTGCTGTCATGACAGCACCTCCGGACTAACTTTTAGAATGCACCATTTCATCATTCGACCTCCGATCGGAGCGATTCCAAAGCTCACATATTAATTTTAAAGAGTACTATTAGCATACCAAATTTTGAAAAGATCTAACGGACGAATTGAATTTCGTGCATGTTGCAACATCATTGCTGTTGCTGTCATGACAGCTCCTCCGGACCAAATTTCGGAGTGCGCTGTTTCTCCATCCGGTATCCGATCGACATGATTCCAAAGCCCACATGAAGCTTATAAAAGGTTTTACTTGTGACCAAAATTTTAGAGAAATCCAATGGTCGGATTAAGATTTGGACACCCGGATGCAAAAGTGCAGTTTTTTTTGGTAAAAACCATTTTCAAAATTGTCCAAATCTCATCCTAATGGTCACAAACCTGTGGAAACACTTTGGACATGTCAAATAGGACTAAAAACACCTGATAGAACATTTAAATGATAGAAAAATCCTTTATACCAAAATTTGACCACCCAAGTGCCATTTCCCAAAATGGACCCTAAACCCCCAAAATGCACAAATCACACAAGAGTGGCCAAAAACTATTCCAAATATCATATACACATATGAATACACATGCTAAAAATTTTCACTTGGCTCAGAGATCTCTGTGGGGCCCACGCACCCACTCTCTCTATCCAAGGTGTATGTTTGCCCATAGCACACCATTTGCAATGCAACCACTTTGCATTTACTTGTGGAATCACATATATACCAAAATAAATATTTGCTTTTAGTGGAAACTTGGTCTACTAAATAAATCCATCAAAACCACACACCATAACCAAGTTTTCTAGCCACAAGTCTATAAGCAAACAAAAATTCATACACAAGCCATACAATCTATACATACTTACACACATATATATAATCACATCCTACTGGTACCCTAATTCTAAATACATTACAATAGATTTGCTCAAAAGAAAGAGGTTGCAGTTCTTTATAATTCACAAATAACCCCTAGCTCTGCTCCTTTCCCCGTCCTCCACTGGTTCCTTCGCCTGGACTTGAAAATATTGAAAAGAAAGGGGTGAGACAACCATAGTCTCAATAACAGAGAAATCGATATTCCTTATTACAAGGAAAGCCATAGTCAAGTAAATAAATAATAGATTCAAAATAATATATAATTAACCAATTAAAATGCTTGAATGCATGAGATAGGCCAATATAGCCTTTCCTGACTAACAGAATGCCCCTTGACACTCTTTAGCTTGTAGGTAAATCTTGTACCCACTGTACCTCCACAGGCACAGCATATAAACCAAGGCATGATCTGATCCACCGGACCGCCTATGCCCCTTCGACATGAATCCTGAGCAGTCAGAGCTAACTCCCTCCCAGAGCCAGCCCAACTTACTCTCTATGTGAGGGCTACCTTGGCCTAGGCACTCAACCTCACACTTCATATATTGGATTCTCTCTCCCATTGAGAGGTGTCGAACACTCAATCCACTAACCACTTTAGTGTACTGAGCCCATAATATGAAAGGCAACACTGAGTACTGATAGTGAGCCATAGAATATCACAAGATCACATCTCCCCATTGGTGAACTCCCACCGAGATCATGCCTCCTACCCTTTTTCTACATTTCTCAAGTATTGACCACTTCAACACTCAAGGTAGTATAATACTCATAATTCATCCCTTAAGCGGTTCCTTAGCCTATCTAAGGTACCAAACCTAGTTGCACTTCCCTAAGTGTAACTCCTCGTTTTTTATGATCACAATGCATGCTAATAATCTTATTTCCATAAGTAACATCATTATTAAATAGATAGTAAACATAGATGCATTATTGTTAAAGCAATACTCCATAAACCCTTTTAAAACACATTTTATTTGCATTCAATTGTTTAAAACATGTAATGCATGCTAGATAATATTATCTACTCAAAAATAGCTAAACAAAGCAATAAAAAATATAAATTCCCCTGTTACCTCAACCCTTTTGTACCAAAAGGGTTTCCTCTTGTATAAAATAGGACTTGACTTGTTCCTTAACTTCTCAATAAGTTTCACCAACAATTCCTACAACATATAAGTGATTCATATCACTTATCATGACAAATAGCATTAATGAAGACTATAACTCATACCACACAACTTGGGTCAAAGAGTTATAATCCATCCTATTGGTCCATATATTAAACCAACCATTCACATAGTATCACTTAACCACCAAAACCATTTATTACCCATTACTAGCCTAATTTTCAATTCATATAATTTTTAATTAATTAAAAACCTTCACTTAGTGTCACCAACTTTTACCATTAGCCCTTATAATGAAAACCAAACCTTAATTTAAATCTTATTAGGCTCAAATAGTAAAATTATAACTAAATCAATAGGCTTAAACCATTAAGGAGCAAAACCCAATCTCTCAGGGTTTAATTTGTGCCCAAACACCTCTTTTCATCCAATTATTCACTCAAAACATTAGATCACTATATAGAAACTCAAAACATCCTCCCTAGGATCCAAAGAAACAAAAGCTTACAAAAATAAAGCCTTTGGGATCAAAATCTAAAAATTTTCCCTTCCAAAAATTGAAGAAAACAAAGAGGGAGGGAAGAGGATTGAAGTAGGGAGTTTACCTATCGCGTAGCCGAGCTTACAACGGCCGTAAAGCCTCCTAGATCCAAATCTAACTCCCTCTCTTTCTCCTCTCTTCTTCCTCTCTCTCTCTCTCGTGCGTTTGTTTCTTTATTCAATTTCGTTTCTGCGTTCATTTGGCTCTTTAAAATGCTTATATAATACTTTGGGGAAAATTACAAGAAAGGGCCCAACATTTTTTATTATAGCACAAAAGCTCGGGTCAACTTTGGTAATTTTTTTCATAGTTAAAAATAAAATAAAACCCAATTTTTACTTAGTAAAATTCAAATTCTGGACCTCTATCAAATTATTCTAAATTTTAATTTAATTATAGATATTTTATTTTATTTTTTTTTAAAGAAATCCGAGTTTTAAAATTTTCGGGATATTACAATATAATGCTTAAAGGTATACACAAATATTGCATTGAAATGCGTAGATAAAAATGCGATTGAACGGCCATCCATGGAAGATTTGATGTTGGGCCTTGCGTCTTTGATGGAGATGCTGAACAAAGAAGACAAGAAAATGCTTGGTGGGACTTTGAATGAAGATATTATTGTTAAAGAAGGATCAAGATCCAGTGGGTGATGGATGTACTAGATGAAACTTATAAATCAACATAGAACAGCCTATTGTTTGTGGTTCTTCCCTTCATGAATTGTCAATGCCAGAATCTTCACCTTATAATGAAGACTCCAAGTCTTTACACAACAATTAATGCACGTCAATTCTGCTCAATCCAACAAGGGGCCCCCTAAATGTTATATCAGCATCAACGATTGAAAAGGCTGATGTATGTTTACAATACCTTGCATGGACTGCAATGTCATCAATATTCTTTCTTTGAGGCCATCATTCACGAGTTTCACCATTATTATATAAGACGACAATATCGATTTCTTCATTGTCCAATTTTTTTTGGGACAATTGCATTGAAGTTTCACATAAAAAAAATTAATTACTGTAAGGTTCATTGACAACTGAACTAAACTGTATTGACAGTCAATGCAGTTTAGTTCAGTTATCAATGGACCTTACAGTAATTAATTTTTTTGTGTGGGACCTAACTGTAATTTTCTCCTTTTTTTTCTTTCTCTTTTTAATTTTTGTCGAAACATTCAAAGTTATTGCATGTCCTCCAAGCAACTTGCAAAGTACAAAAGTTATGCTTATGGCGCTCTATCATGCTTGTATAATTAGAGTTTTAAATACTCAAATAAACAAATGAATAAAACTGAAATATATATATTTGATAAGGAGATGCGTGCACTACTCTATTATTAGTTACATTAAGGATCAAATACGTCACTACCGTGCTCATAAATGTGATGTGATTTGGACCATCTAGATTTTGATCTGGATGGTCTAAATTTAAAGTATTATTATATCTTTTTATTTTATATTTATGAATCTGGATAGTCCAAATTTAAAGCATTATTATATCTTTTTATTTTATATTTATTAAGATAAAAATTTATAAAATTTATAAATAATTTTAATAAATTTTATTTTTAATATGGTCTTTATTTAATTTGAAGGGTTTAATTTAATATTAAAATTTTTATAATTAATGTATATTGACTATCTAGATATAGTTTGCACAGTGCATATTAACACCAAATTAAATCTAAACTGTATAGAATACATCTGGATAGTCAACATACATCAATTATAAAAATTTTAATATTAAATTGAACCTTTTAAATTAAATCTAAAGCATATTAAAAATTAAAAATTTAATAAAATTATTTTATAATTTTTATAATTTATTTTAATAAATATAATATATAATAATAGTTTAAATTTAAATCATCCAAATCAAATTTTAGATGGTCCAGATGGTGCCACACCAGGTCCCTATTTTTCAAGTTATTGTGAGGAAAGCAGACATGACATTCTGGAAAAGCGTTTACCTTAAATTATCAAGTAAGCCAGGACCAGTAATATAGTTTTTTTTTTTTTGGCAGAACCAATAATATAGTTTTGAATTGCACAATTAATAACGAAGAATGAAGATGTTGTAAATGGGGAACGCTAGCTAGCACCACAATTTGTAAAGTAATCCATTAAAGATTTGGATACGCAATAATCTTGCTCGTATTAAAATATAAATCAAAACTTTAGAGTATTGATGAATTAAGAAAAACAAATAAGGAAAGAGCACACTCAAAAAAAGGGGATGAACTTTGATGGCAAGTTGAACCAACAAGCACGTGGCTCAAAGTGGAAAGGAGTTGTGCTAGTTTAATTAATGGTCTCGGGTTTTTAGTCCTAAATATGTAGCTATATTAAATAATTGTTGGGAGAGCTTTGCTATCAATGTCGTTCTACCTTCTCAGCCCATAAATAATGAATAATGTATCTTTTTTTTTTTTTTTTTAAAAAAGGCAAGTTGATAACTTCGACTAGATTTGATTTGCTAGTTTAAATTTTTGGCTAATCATGATTTTGGCTTGTATTGACATTTTTTCAAAGGGAATGGATTGGAATTAAGAATAGGTGAATTTTTTGAAATTCTATTTTTTAAGAAAGAGAGAGAAAAGATTTTGTATTTATTAAAAGATAGTAAAATAAAAAAATATTTAAAAAATTTCATAGACAATCATGGGTCTAAACTTGAAATGATTTGTTATCTTTTCAAAAAATGCACACAGAAACATGTGATATTCAAATAAGAAAAAATTAATCTACAGGTCCTTCAAGTTTCCTCAATTTTAAATTAGATTCTTGTAATTTATTTTATTTTAATTACTTCTTTTATTAATATTATTTATAAAATTCTACTTATTAATTCGTAATTAATACAAGGCTTTTTTTAATAAAATTTAATGAAACTGTAGTAAAATACATTTTGAAAAATGCTCGTATATCGTTTGCTCTTAGCTTAAATAATGCCCCATTTAGCTCGCGTTTTTTTGTTCCTCCATCTGATGCTCTTCAGCTCTTCACGCTTCCTTTGTTTTCGGTTATAGTCAATGCTGGCAGTTATGGGTTTGTGGTTCATTTCAAAAATTGAAAAGTTACGTGTGTATTATAAACTTTGTTTAAAATCTGACATCACTCGAATATTTTTTCCCTGATATTTTATTGGAACCAGGAGTAATTTAAACATTTGATTATCTTTTATTGGTTGAAGGTACAAAACTATCCCCAATCTTTCCTATATTCTGAAATATTTTTTGACACAATTTTACCCAGCGTTTTTCATTTAGGTATAATGTCATCCTGCCTTAACAGTTTGACCGTGTTGACCGTTAACTAATTAATTTGACTGTTAAATGTCTGGTTGAATGGCCCCATGGGAGTGCATGTCAGATTTTCATTGCCATGTAATTTCTCTCTCTTCTTCCTTCCTTCCTCAATCAGAAAGAAAAAAATTCTCCTAAACCAGCTTTCGATTAAAAACCAAATATCAAGAAAAATTAAATAAGAAATCCAAAACGCATAAGATATATCAGTTTGTAAAACCCAAAATTTTCGCAAGCATAATGGAGATAGGATTGAGTCAATCTCGAAACCACTCTCTGTTGAAGAAGAGCATCTGAATCCATTTACCTTGCGTTCATTCTCTTTCTAGAATGGTGAGAGATTTAATGGATAATCCAATACAATCAAAGCCAAAACAAAGATTGAACCCAAAAGAACTTAATTAATGAACCCAGAAATCAGCATTAATAATCTAAGAACCAAAAAACAATATTAGAACAATCGAAGACCACAAGCCAAAGAACGATCATCAGCGTTGATCGAATCCAAAAATTATCATCGATCAAACCTAGAACAATCAAAGAACAATTTCGAATAGATGATTTCTATAGATTTTAGAACCTCGAAGCTTTCGAAACAATCAGAGAGCCCATAAATTTTCAAAACAATCAAAGAACCTAGAAAATTTCAAAAAACTTTTGATCTATCTCCATCACACCTTAGTTACCTCCTCTGATCTACATTTGCTTCAACTCAATCAAAGGCCTTCGTCTTCTCTTTTCAACCTCAAGTTGCCGCTGGATTCAAGGCTTCAAACTTCTTCACCATATGAGATGTAGCAAATCGAACATGGCAAAGGGGAGGGGGTCAGATATCGGCAAACCCCCTTTCACTCTTCCACTTTGAAATCCCCACCCACGGATCAAGAACGAGACCCGGATCCGAGGAAGGAGAAGGCGAAGAAGATGAGGAAGGGGGAAGCGGAAGGAGAAGGCGAACTCTTTCGTGCTCTCCCTTGGCATTGTCTATCATCTGCCACACTATGGGTTCGAAGAGCAGAGGAAGGTGGCTCAATTGGAGAAGAGAAGAGGAAGGAGAAGGCGGAGAAGAATAGGAAAGGGAAGAGAGAGAATATGAGGAAGGAGGGAAGATTTGATTTTTTTATTTTTTATTTTAAAATATTTCAGGTGGTTGCCAACTCAGTAATTCAGGGTCAAACTCATGGTCAAAGCAGTCAAAGACTAACGGTGGGACGACTTTGTATCTAAATAAAAAACATTAGGGAGAAATTACGTCAAAAAATGCTTTAGGATATGAATTGTGTCTAGTTGAAAACATTAAGAGTAATTTTGTACCTTAATTTTTTTATTTCTATTTATTTCTTTTTTCTTTATCCTACCAAATATTGCTTGGAAAAATGATTTGTTTTCACATACATTAAATAGAGTTTTTTAAATATTTATTTTTGGAAAAGACTTAGACTCTTAGGCTAATGTATTGAATATAATTTTCTCCAATCATTTCAAAACAAGTGAATCTTGAATTAATAATATTAATAATAAGAATTTATTATAAAATAAATAATTTATAAAAAAATTTATATACATATCTTGATTTAATTGAACACAATCACTGATGGTAAAAAAAAAAAAATTTGAACACAAGTATGTCTGGGAATCAAATGGTAATGAAAAAAGCTTGGCTTCAATTCTTTGAGTCCTTGATAATTAATTAAATCCTATTTTTTTTTAAATGGAATGAACTCCTATATAAGATTAGTTATATAAGTTTTGTCCACAATTTTTTTATTTTTTTTCTCATATATCTATTTGATTAAAAATATTTACTCAAGCTGTACACTTGTATTTTTTGTTTAATGGGCCATCATGGATTTTGGGCTAGATAAGCTGCTTTGCTTTTGCTTTTTTTTTTTGTTTTTGTTTTTGTTAGAATTTTGAATTTAATTCCCGCACATGATGAGTCATAACTCTGGTCATAATGAGTTGACTTGAATTTGGCATTAATGTCTGATTAATAGCTAGAAAAGGAAATGATCCTCTATGATAATAGCGATTATTTCAATTAGTATATTTCCTCCATAATGAAACAAATTAATATTGATTGAATCTTCCTTTTATACAGAGGCTCCCCTTCACTATAAATAGTGATAAGAGGCTGGAGCTAGAATCCATCCCAGAGTGAACAGTTCTTTAGTTCACTCTTCCTCTCCCTCTATTTCTCTCCTGTGCATTTGCTGTGCACTATAGTCTAAGCTCTAGTAGTCAAAACTTGTGTGGGTAGTCAGGTAGACTCATCTACGATCGGATGATCCTCAAATAAAAAAGAAAGGCAGATCAATCGATAAAGAAAAACCAACTTGGTAGCTAAGGGGTACACACTATAAGAAGGTGTAGACTACGAGGATACTTTCTCACTAGTTATGCGTTTTAACTCAATCAGGTGAATCTTGGCTATGATAGCAAGCTTAAACTTGGAATTACATCAGATGGATGTAAAAATTGCTTTCCTCAATTGGGAACTAGATGAAGAAATCTTTATGGGACAACCATAAGATTTCATACAAAAGGGTAAATAGCACAAAGTGTGCAGACTCCTTCGATCTATTTATGGATTGAAGCAATCATCTAAGCAATGGAACTTAAGGTTTCACAAAGCAGTAACCTCATTCAACTTTGAAATGATCGAGGAAGACCATTGTGCATATATTAAGTGGTTTGGGGGTGAATTTTTCATATTATCCCTATATGTCAATAACATACTATTAGCTTAAAGCAGCCTCAAAGTAGTTAAAACAATCAAGGATTGGTTATCCTTGAATTTTGAAATGAAAGATATGGGTGAAATAGAATATATCTTAGGAGTCAAGATAAACAGAGATCATTCAAGGAAGCACTTATCTCCGTCACAAAAGACCTATGTAAGCAAAATCCTTGAATGTTTCAACATGAGAGACTACAAATCCATAGACATCCTTGTGGTCAAATGACATAACCTAAGTGAGGAAATGCATCCCACTAAGGAATCCAATATTCAATGTATGAAACAAGTCCTATACTCAAGCACTGTTGGCAGTCTAATATAGGCAATGCTGTGTACTCAACTGGATATTTATTATGCGATCGGACTTGTAAGCCGATTCTAGTCTAACCGTAGAACAAAAAACTAGGAAGTTGTGAAGAGAATAATGAGATGCCTGAAAGGCACCATGGACTACAAGTTGTGTTAACAAGGCAACAGTCTGCATTTGGAAGGTTATACTGACATTGACTGGGTAAGAGATGTAGATAAGTGACATTCAACTTCAGGATATGCATTCCTATTAAACAATGGAGCCATCTCTTGTAGTAACAAGAAATAGACATGTGTGTCTCTTTCCTCTATGGAATTAGAGTACTTGGCATATTCTACAGCAGTATAAGAAGCTATATGGCTTAAAAGATTCCTAGAATGACTAGGAATAAATTGTAGAGAAAAGGGTCTAATTTTGATACATTGCGATAGTCAAGCGGCCATAGCTTATGCTAAGGATCTAAAGTATCACAATAGGACTAAGCACATAGACATTAAATATCATTTTGTTAGAGATATGATTGCTAAGAAGCAAGTCAATGTTCAATACTTGTCCACTTAAGATGTTAGCAAATCCCCTTACAAAGCCCATAGCTAAAGATCCATTTGTGAAACGTGTGAAGGCTTTAGGTATGCGTAGGTTGTAATGTATTTGAACTTATCTCATGAATAAATTTATGCATTTTCTCTTAGTAAATGTGAGTATAATGGTATACAATATACAAGTATTTCTTACAAATTTGAATGGTTAGTTCTCTCACACGAACAGCTACCTTCAATGCTTAAGAGGAACAAACGAGATGAGACATAATTTGATCACCACCCATTTAGAGAGAATAATGGAATGGTTAAGAAGAATCATATAATGAATGTCGCCTTGACCAGTGGTATTAAGATGAGATCTGGAACCTAAAATCTAAGTTGAATCATGGTGCTTGCAATCCATAATGCTTGTAACCAAGCAAAGAATTCCTTAAGAAAGGATGTCATGAGTGATTCATAGAATTCTGGTTCAGGTACTATGTCTATCTAAGACTCAAGCTTAAACAATATTGATAAATCAAAATTGACATACACTTTTAAGAGAGAAACATTATAGCATGTAATTCATATTGCATGTGCTTAAATTTTGACTGCAATGATGGAAGTAGATGAAAGGATCCCTATTCCATCGCTGTGTGAATCCTAAAAAGGAGAAAAATCCTTTCATAGTACCCTTAGGACTTAGATAAGGTCATAAGAGGATGACTTAGTAATAGCTGCTTTAGCTTGTACCCTATGGTCATGAATGATTCGATCTAATGAGCCAAGTACTGGGAAAGTGACTAAGTAAAACTTGATTGACATAAGGTTTGAAGGAAGATTAAACCTAAAATACACAATCGTGCTAGTGTCTAAGACATATAACTTACAAGTAGAGAACTTGTAAGTAGAGATACTAAGCATATGAGAAGGCAATATGAATTAAATAAATAACTCGAGAGGGATTAGATATGCCATGACTAATGTTTATGGGTAAATCTAGGGTGCTTGAGGCAACTTATAACTACAATGCATGTATACAATAAGATGTCTTTATATGCTAATCCTATTATAAGATTTCTAGTGCACAAACATCCAAATCGAGGATGTCATGCCCATGTGGTTATGACAAAGCACTAAGTATGAAGAAAAAGAGATAGAGTTTTCAAGATGATAGTCTTATTAAGTGCAAGTAGGAGATGTTAGAATTTTAAATTTAATTTCTGCCCATGATAAGTCATAACTGTGGTCATAATTAGTTAATTGGAATCTAGCATTAATGTCTGATTAATAGCTAGAAAAGGAAATGATTTTCCATCATAATAACGATTATTGTAACATCCTAGATTTTTAATTCCTATATTAATACTAATTAAGGGATGAATTAGTAATTTAATGTGGGATTAGGATTGTGGATGGTGAAATGTTGTTTTGACTCGTTGGGATGTTATTTGAGCAGATATGAATAGAAGAATAAAGTCTCAAAGTAGAGCGTGTGAGCATAGTAAGGATTACCCTCACTGTGCCATGCACTGTAGTGGAGGGTAGCTGCGTCACGGTGCATGGTGCAGAACTCTGATAAATGACTTCATGTGCTAGCTTGTGAAACAAAAGGAAAAATAGGAAAAGAAGATCTTGGCATGTAGAAGAAAGGGGAACTTTGCCAGGGCAACGATTTCCAGGAGAAAGGATGACATTTTCGACCTATTACTTATCGGGCAAGTCTTGTACTACCTTAACCTCCAATTCTACCCTATTTTCTCTTAGTTTTAACTATTGAGAAATTGAATTTGAAAGTCTTAAGGAGATGATTTCTTACCCTATAGTAATAGCAAGGTCCTCTGGGATTAAACTAGTATTTTGTGACTGTTTTGAGTTGAAATGACAAAAATTTGAAGCCATAGGCACAATTTGACCTAATCTAGAGAGAGAAGTGAGAGAAATTTAAATGGGTAAAGGTTAAAGGTTAAAGCTTGTATGGAGTGGTAATCGGTTATAGTACATGTGAACAAGTATGAATAGTGGAAATGGTAGTGATTATGTATTAAATTGTTGTAGTTAGCACTTTTAGTCGAAGGAGTCATTGACTCTGGGTGCCTAAATTGTGTAGATTCTTATGTATGATAAGTTGAATAGCTAAAGAAGCTCGAATAGGGTTGTGGAATATGGGTAATCCTTTCTATTAGATAGAAAGGTTGAGGTAACTATATAGTTTGTTATGTTTATTAACTCATATAACTGTGTAAAAGTAAATGTATTATTGTTTTGTGAAGTTTTTATGCATGAATCATATTGTGAACAATTTTAGCATGAAATTGATTTGTAAAATGGGAGTTTAATGATTTTTGATTTGGATTGATCTATATAAATGTGTGTGTGTGGTGGAAACTATGGAAAGAAAGCATTGAAAAGTTGGTGAAAAGCATGATTATAGGGGGTGGGAGTTTGATAAGGATTGTCGCTTGCCTTCAAAATTAAACTAAAGCTAACCCTAATACAATATAGGGCTAGCCCTAGGTCATCTCTCAAGGAATGATTTTGAGTTTAATTTAAGTTTATGTAGTGGAATAAATCACCAAAGTTTGAAGTTGATTAACTAATTGCTAACCTAATTATCTAGTAAATTAAACTAGCAAACTAAACCTAATTATGAAGGAAGTGGCTTCCCAATTTAGGTAGGAACCCTAAGGTGTTGCTAATGGAAGATTCCTAGCCCTTTAGTTAATTATGGCAGCTCACTTAACTCTTCTTCCTTAGCTAAAAAATGTATTTACTCAAGACAACTATCTCAAGTATCTTAGCTTTACTAATTCAATTCCTTAAGTGGTATTACAAGCCCCCTAGGTAACCTTATTAGTTTAGCTCTAAAATTAACCAAGTGTTTAGTTAAAATTCATTCCTAAATGCCACTACTCAAAGCTGTACCTAAGCTCAAAACTATGAAAACTCAAGTAACTCATTAAGTGTTCACCACACAATTACATGCTAGGCTAATGTAAGACATTCACCCATTGAAATCACATATTACCTTGCAAATTCATAGAGTGGACGAAATTACAGCAGCAACAAGAGCATGAAATTCAACTAAACAATATTTTTTCTACATTACAAAATACAAACAACCATAAAACTAAAGTCAAATTGAACTGCAATCAATAATAGTCATAGTATTCTAATGAAATTGAAACAAGATAAAGAAATAGTTGATCTTAGCCAAGTGAAGACTTCAAAAATCCTCTTCCATCAACTCTCTCCTAGGATTCCATAAAAATTCTAGCTAGAAAACTTCAAGAAAATCTTGCTTCCGCTAAGAACACTAAGTGGCCGAGTAGGTTGCTCCATAGTCTTGATGAATTGAGCTCAAATCTTCTTCCAAGTGTTTGGGATAGGGTCAGCCTTGAGAGAGGGGAAGAATGGTGGAAGAATTGAGTGGATTTTGATGGTGAAAAGTGGAAGAAAAGGTGGCTGGACGTGCTAGAGTGTAGAGACAAAAAATGAAGAAAATGAAACACACCAAGAACTAGAGAGAGAAAATGTGGAAGATGAGTGAATGGGTGAATGAATCTGATTTGGGACTCAAAATGGCATGCTCCTAGTGTTTCCCTTCAGCTGAATACTCAATTAAAAAATGGGAAAAGAAAATAAAAAGAAAATGAGAGCTTTGTCATACTTACAAGGTGGCACCCTCCTATTGGTTTGTAGATGATTTCAATGTGTGTGTAATTTGCCATGTGTCATCCACATCATTTAAGCTGGTTTAATCCCTCAAAATAATAATAATTCACATGCAAATGGTCAGCCATTGACCTCAAGGAGTGTTGACCTCAATTGCCTAATTGACGCACAAGTCACATGCCACCTATGTCATATAAATCACATAATTTAATTAAATAGCATGTGATATAATAAAATATAATTGATGTCCAGGATTAAGTTCATAATTAGAAGGGAGAATTTATTAAAATAACCAAGTTCTAGTTTGCATAAAATTATATAAGAATTTTTACACAAAAGTAAACCAAAAATTAGGTCAAACTATGACACTTTAAAAAGTGTTGACTTTTTATTTAATTACTCCCAAACTAAAATGAATTTTAAAATTTTAATTTCACCCCTCATCAACTGGACATAAAATGCACTTTTTTAATTTTTCTTGTACATTTTCTCAAAAGTTTATTTTTTGAACCAAAATGCACCTAGTGTATAAAACCTAAAAACTTAGGCAAAATTCCAAATATAATGCAATGTGTGCACTTTGAGATGATAAATCATTAATAAAAGGGTCCTAATTGACAAATAAAAGTATGTAATAAAAGTGTTCTATCAGACTTCACCCTAGATATATGTGGATGAGTGTGCATGGAGATGTGAGTGAACAAATCCATATAGTCGGCTTAGCACCATGGGATATCTGATGTAGCATTTTATTGGCTGTTATATTAGGACTGTTATTATGAGACATCCGGGCAGTCTGACAATTCCCTAGTGCTCGTTAGGGTAGGGTTAAAAGTCAATGATGTCTCTATCACAAGTGTGTAAAATGAGGGAAATCATAATCCGTAGATAGGATAGATTACCTTTAGCTGGGTGTATTTACCACTGAAAGTATGCTCGGGTCAATGATTGATTGATCCAGTCGAGCCTATGGTTTCATATCGGGGAGCTTCAGAGGATCAGTGGATAAATGATCATGTTGTTATCCTGATTGTGTAAAATGATTTGTGATAGAAAGAAAAGCTATGTTATTTTGACTGTATAAACTATTAAAATGGTTTTTGGGTACTTTCATGCAGTTGTTTGTGTTAGTGAACAATTATGAGCTATATTGGTCACTGAGATTTTGATCTCACCCATGACTATTTACATTTTTCAGATTCTAGTACTAGTGGTGTGAAGAGAAAAGATTTGTGCCAAGGATAGAGAATCCTCTACGAAACCCATTGTAAGATGGTGTAATGAATTTGAGTAAATAATAATGGTTGTGTATATAAGTTGCCATAGAAACCAATACTTATGCATAACTTGTAAATATGTGTGTGTACGTGTGATTTTTGAGATCTAGCTTACTGTATGTCTATATGCATGTGTATGTGGTAAAAATGATGTTGTGGGCTAGTGGATATGTTTATGTGCATATTGTGGGATTTGGCCATGGATATGAATGAAAATGAGAAAAAGAAATTTGGCCCAAATTATGTGCTATAGGTAGTTTACAGGCCAAATGAATGTATGTGTATTATATTGTATATATAATTAGTCAATTAGGTACACATTATCCATTTGGACATGGTCAAGGCCTTAAAAGTGGCCAATGACTTGTGGTTTCAATTGGTGATGTTGAAGTGGTGAATTTTGACTTAAAATGATCAAAATGTGTAACATCTTGAATTTTCTTAATCTTGTTATTAGCTGATAATTGAAGGTAAAGTGGTGATTAGTATGGGATTAGAGATTTGGATGGTTATGTGATGATTTGACTCCTTGGGATATTATGTGAATAGGTACGGGTGAGAGGATCACGTTTGAATTAATCTTACTATGCCATACGTCACAGTGCATGGACTAGAAAATGACCCCTTAAGTCATGGATTTTAGGTGATTTTTAGAAAGGAGAATCTAAAAACACACAAAAGGAGAGTTAAGAAAGTTGAGGCCTGCTAGGGCAAGCTATTTCGGAGTGGTGGAAGGTGCTTCTAATCAATAACTTAGTAGGTAAGCTATGTATAGCCCTTATCTTCTATTCTACATAAATTTCTTTGAAAATGAGTTATAGAAAAACTGAATCGGTGAAAATTTAGGGGTTTAATTCTTATCCAATAGTAATAAAAAGTTCTCAGAAGTTAAATTAGAGCTTTACGACTGGTTTAAAGCTGAACGATAGAGACTTTGAACTCGAAGGCTCAATTTGGCTTTAAGAGAGAAATTTTAGGGTAGAAATATGGTTTGAGTAAAATGAGACTAGTTCAGGTGATGTAAAGTAGTAATCGAGTAGTAATGGACTTAGAATAGATAAATAGAAAAAGAATATATGGCTAAATATAGCCATAAGTAGTGGTTTTGTATTTTTGGTCAAATTGGACCAAATGATTAAAATGTGACAAATGTGTTGAGATTGGCATATTGAGTGTGTGAATTGAGAAAGGAAGCTTGTTATAAGTTATAGTAGTGGTTGAAATCCACGAGTAACCTTTCTAGGGACAGAAGGGTTGAGGTAACTGAATAACTTTCTTTGTTTAACTATTTGTTAGAATTGTGTGTGAATATGCTATGTAATGCATGAAATGATTTTCAACTAAGCATGTTTTATGGCATTGTTTGAATGTTGCATGAAATAGCTTTTGATTGAATAAAAGCATTGAAAATGGATGATTTCAAATGACATGTTAATATATATATATATATGTTATATATGAGAAAACATGTAAAGTGGTAAATGGAAACCTATAAATGGTTCAAAAAGCATGATCATAGGGGTGAGAGTTCACTCGAGTGAAGAGGTAGTGGTAAGACTACATGGCATATTCTCCTTAGTGCCTGATAGGGTATGATGTTGGAGAATTATACCTCCTTAGTGCCTTTTGAGGTGCGGTGTTAGAGATTTATGACTCCTTAGTGTCTGTGTAATATGGTGTTGGAGTCAACGACACCTCATTGTGTATTGGGAGAAACCATAGTCCAAAAGTGAGATAAAACACCTTTAGCTAGGTGATTCTACCACTAAAAGTGAGCTCAAGGCCAATGAGTGTACATTGGTTTAAGGTGAGCCTGCGGCTTCGTGTTAGGGTGATTTGGAGGTTTGGTCAGTAATGATCATACTATGTGATGCTATATGTTGGTATATGTTGTAAAGGTGGAGAAAAGTGGTGAAACAAGTGTAAAAGTGATGGAATGATTGATATGAGTGGTAATTGAAATGAAATATATTATATGTTACATTCAATTGTATATTATGCTTTACTTTTATATAGTTGCATGTGATAGTCAATAGGAGTGGGTTATTCCATACTAAGACTTTTATCTCATCCTATGGTTATATTTTTATAGGATAGAACAGTAATCAGGGCAAGGGAAGAGAGTCTGGACTGGTATAGTGCTGCCGTGGTTGTGAGACCTTTTTAAATTTGTGTAATGAACTACATACTTGTACATATTTGTAAATATGAGTTGCCATAGGGTTACATGCATGTTTTGAATAGTAATTTTGTGAAATCTTAGCCCAATTGTGTATATATGTGGTGAAATGAACTAGGAGCTAAGGTTTATGTGCATATGTGTTAGAAATATGTAGTGATAATGGTGAATCTTGAGCTTATGTGTGAAATTATGATGAAATAGTAATTTGGGGGTTAAGATTGAGTAGTAAATGTGATTTTATGTGAATATGTGTAAGCAATGGGCCAAGTGAGCCAAGTTATGCCAAAGTGTGTTAAATCATGAAAAGTTAATTAATGTGAAAATTGGCCATTGAGGGGTCAAATTTTGGTATATGAGTATATATGTGTTATACTGTGATTAATCAGGTGTATTAGGTCTTTTTGGACTTGATTCAATGCCTTGTATGGTCTAATGAGAGGAAGGGATTGATTTGAGCTCTTGGATGCATAAAATTTTTAGAAAAAGTAACTTTTTGCACCTACTGTCTAAATTTTGATCAAACCATTAGATCATATCCAAACCTACCTCATTAGCTAGCTTATGAGATAAGCTTCGTGTAGGCGCTTGAATCACTCCGATCAAATGTTGTATGTGAAAACGGCGCACGCTGAAGTTCATCATTTTGCTGTCAAAATGACAGCAAAAATTTTGGATTGGCATGTTGCGGCGTATGGTGTCACATGTTATGGTGCATGGCACAAAAAGTTGGGCGTGTGGCTCTGTGCCACATACCGCGATGTACGTATTACACGCTGCGGCGCATGGCCTATTTTCCAACCTAATATCTTGGTTTTTAATGCATGCAATAATTTTGACAAATATATGTGTGTGTGTGTGTGTGTGTGTGTGTGAGTCTTTTCTACTGTGTATTCTTTGATATATTATAGTTTTAGATGATTTTGTGAAATAAGTCTTTGGCCAAAGCTTTTCAAATAACATATTTGATTACTATGGTTCTTTGTGTTGTGGTAATTCAGTTAATCTTCTCCTGTATTGAGTAGATACGGGGAAGGGTTACAAAATGCACTTGAGTGTCCAATTTTTGAATGGAATATTGGATTGAAATAAAACTAATGTCATTAGTTAGATTTTGAAAAAAGTTTTGTGTGGACGCTTGAGCCACCCCAGTCGAACATCGGATGTGAAAACAGTGCACATCCGAAGTTTGTATTAGAGTTTAAAATTTGACAGCAAATTCTGATACATGCGTTGCAATGCGTATGTCAATGAAGGACTAAATGTTGTGGCGCACGACATAGAGAGTGATGCTTAGGTCTTTATGCTACATGCCACGGTGCATGGGCCCTGATTTAGCTTGAATTGGTTGATTTGGAATATGTTTTCTAGTTGATCATGAGGTGCTATTACATAATGCTTCCTCTATGTAATATTTTACAACTCGGATATATTATTAAATGATTTTGAAAATGTTTCATTTGGGATCCCAAACCTTCTAAATAAATTGTTTCGAACGGAATAGTAGACTGAGTATGAGGTTGTATGATAATGTCAGTGAGGGCATTACAAATAGTTGGTATCAGTTTTAGAGTTTCAAGATCTGGCCATTTGTTTGTTGCATTCATCTTAGGCTATAGTAACTTATATATTATTTATTACACCATTATTTCCCTTTTGCTTAACTTTCTTTTACTTGCGTAACTTTTTTTTACTTTCGTCCTTAGGAAGGGAGAAAATAAGAAGAAGAGGTACTCGAGCGTCGAGAACTACTAGAGTATCAAGGCGTCCGGTAGAGGATGAGCCTATACTAGAGGTTCAACCGGATGTGCCTTAACAAGCTGATAAAAGAGATGGCTTGTTGGAAGAATTGAGAGACATGATAATCAACATTAGAAGAATAGTGCAAGATCATGATGTACTATTAAGGGGTAGAGAACAAGTGGATGAAAGAGAAGGTCAAGAGAGATTGGTGCAGGAGGAAGCTCACAGCAGACCTGAACCATCTCAAGATTCGAGTAGTAGGCAAGCTGTAGGAGTTGCTACTGATCAATCCATTGACCGAGCTTAAAAGACTTTTATGAGATTTAGTCCACTAACATTCGACGGCAGTATGAAAGAGGGAGAAGTCGAGCAATGGATTGAGTGCCTCGAGACTATATTCAAGGTAGTGACTTGTATGTTAGAATAGAAGGTGACTTTAGCTATAGTTCGGCTAGTTGGAACAAGCAAGAGATAGTGGGATTTGGTTAGGCCATCCGGTGGTGTAAAGTATTATTGGAAAGAATTCAAGAAGGTATTCTTTGACTACTACTTCCCAGCTTCCTTTCGTACTAAAAAAGAGGAGGAGTTCCATTCATTTAGACAAGGGGATCTAGATGAGGAAGAGTTCATTAAAAGATTCAATGACCTATTAGCTTATTCCACATAATTGTAGCACCATGATGATATGAAGTGGAAGGTAGAGTGATTGTTAAAGAAAATGCGTCTAAAGTACCGACAACAAATTGCTCTATTTGATATTACCACTTATGAAGAGATGTATCACAAGTTGAAAACAGCTACGAGGAAAAGTAGAGAAGCCGAGGCTGAGAAGAAGAGAGACAGTATGGGAAGGTTTACTTCTTCCTTGGGTCTATCAGGTGGTGTTTTGAAGCCCGTTTATAGTTCGAGTAGTTCTGGAGCGTTTAGGAAGAGGAGTTTTACTAGACGATCTTAGACTCGGATAGTTCAGAGAGGTTTAGTGCAGAGGAATTCTAGGGTCATAATTGGGCCTTCACAACCACCAAGACAAGTCTCGAATGTGCTAGCTCCTACTTTTAGCATTGGAAGGTCACCTTAGTGCAGTATCTATGACAGATTTCATGTGAGCAAGCGTTGGTCCTATTTCAAGTATAGGACACTAGGCCATATTGCCAGATATTGTCCAGAGGGAGGAATTGAGGTGATAGAACAGTGGTCAACTATTCTAGGATGAGTCTTCACTATGACACAAGAAAAGGCCAGAGTGTCTCCAAACCTGATTAAAGGTATTATCTATGTCTATGGTAATAGAATTGAAGCCTTGTTTGACTCTGGAGCTACACATTCTTTCATCTTAGAAGAATGTGTAGATAGATTGAAATTAAATCTGGAAGAGTCACCTGTGTTGATTAAAGTGACGACACCCTCAAGATCCTCAAGCATTACTAGTAAGCCTTGCGAAAAAGTTGAAATTGTGTTTGAATATTGAGTATCTATGATTGATCTTATTTGTATCCTCATGAAATGGATTAATGTGATAGTTGGCATGGATTGGCTAGCAGCTCCTAATGTTATGCTAGACTACGCCAGGAAGCTCGTGCCCTTATTAGTGTTGACGGCAAGAACTAGTTTTACTAAGCAGGCTAGATTTTTGTCAGTTGTTCAAGCTGAGAAGTTGATCAAGCAGGGGTGTTGTGCGTAGATGGCAGTTTGTGCAGCTAATAGTGTGTATGATGGGGTTATTGAAAAGATTGGAGTGGTGAGCAAGTTTCCTAAGGTATTTTCAGAAGAGATGTCTGGATTATCTCCAGAAAGAGAAGTGGAGTTCTCAGTAGATTTGATTCTTAGTACTAAGCCAATTTCTAAAGCTCCGAAACCCTCAGAGTTAAATGAAATGAAGAAGCAGATTGAAGATTTACTTGATAAGGGTTTATCAGACTGAGTATATCACCTTGGGGATTGCTGGTGTTGTTTGTGAGAAAGAAAGATGTTAGTTTGCAACTGTGTATTGATTACTGGCAATTGGACAAGGTGACGGTAAAGAATAAGTACCCTTTACTTAGGATCAACAATCTGTTAAATCAGTTGGCCGGAGCCTCAATCTTTTCTAAGATTGACTTGAGGCCAGGGTATTATCAGTTAAGGGTCTTTAAAAAAGATATGCCCAAGATAGCCTTTAGGACATGTTATGGGCATTACGAGTTCCTTATCATGCCATTTGGTCTGACTAATGCACCTGTGGTATTCATGGATTACATGAACTGTATCTTCAGGCCATATCTAGATTAATTTGTTGTGGTATTTATCGTCAACGTTTTGATTTATTCAAAAGACAAGGAATAGCATGCCAAGCATCTTAGGATTGTGCTTCAGATCTTAAAAGAAAACAAGATGTATGCCAAGGTCAGTAACTGTGAGTTTTGGCTGAGGGAAGTCAGATTTTTGGGTCATGTGGTGTTAGTAGATAGGATTTCTATTGATCCACATAAAGTTGATGTTGTGTTGAAATGGGAGTAACCTAGCTCAGTCATGAAGATCCAAAGTTTTCTAGGATTAGCTAGATATTACCGACAGTTTATCCAAGGTTTCTCTCAGATTGCTTCTCCATTAACGAGATTGACCTGTAAAGATTAGCCTTTTGTCTGGGATGATAAGCATAAGACTATATTTCAGAAGTTGAAGGAAAAGTTGATTATTGCACCTGTACTGATAATTTTAAATCCAAGACTACCTTTTGAGGTATATACCGACTCTTCTCTAAAGAGTTTAGGTTGCATGCTGATGCAAGACGGATGAAGAGTAGTCTATGCATCAAGGCAATTGCGACCGCATAAAGAAAATTGCCCAGCTCACAATCTAGAACTTGCAGTAGTGGTCTTTGCACTGAAGATTTGGCATCATTACTTGTATTGTTCAGTATTCAGTTGTTTAGTGGCCACAAGAGCTTGAAGTATCTGGTAGATTGGAAAGAATTGAATATGAGACAAAGAAGGTGGACGGAACTACTCAAAGATTATAATTTTAAGTTGAAATACCATTGAGGGAAAGCTAATGTTGTGGCTAATGCATTGAGCAAGAAGACATTACACATAACTAGTTTGATGGTGCGGGAGCACAATTTAATGGAGTCTTTCATAGATTCTTAACAAGATGCACCATCGAAAGCCTTAGTGGGTGCTTATACTACCATGATTAGTAGTGATTTTTGAAAAAATTTAAGAATGCCACTATTAGAAGATAAGTATCTCCTTAGGATTTAAGAAGAGGTTAAGTCAAATTTGTCTAAGGATTTCAGTTTTAATGATGATGGATTTGTGGTATATTGGGACAGAATTTGTGTGCCAAATGATGTCGACATAAGAAAGGTGATTCTGAAAGAAGTGCACTGCAATAAGTACACTATTTATCTAGGAGCTACGAAGATGTATCAGGACGTGAAGCATTATTGGTTGTGGCCAGGAATGAAAAGAGAGGTGATAAAGTTTGTAGTAAAGTGTTTAACTTGTCAGAAGGTAAAGATTGAGCATTAAAGGCTAACTTGAACATTATAGCTATTAGAGATACCTAAGTGAAAATGGGATAGCATTTTCATGGATTTCATCTCTGGATTGCCCACAACTCAATCAGGACATGATGCTATCTAGGTGATTGTTGACTGATTAACATACTCAGCTCACTTCTTAGCCATCAGGATCAATGATTCTTTAGAGAAGTTAGTAGAGATCTATATTCAAAAAGTTATGCGATTGCATGGAGTACCTAAGGATATAGTTTTCGATCGAGATCTAAGATTTATGCCCAGATTTTGGGGAGCATTACAGAAGGCTATGGGTACTACTTTGAAGATTAGTACCACCTATTATCCTCAGACCAACGGGCAGACGAAATGAACTATTCAAACTTTAGAAGATATGCTGTAATCTTGTGTGTTGGAGCTGCGTGGTAAATAGGACAGCCATTTGCCATTGGTTGAATTTGCCTACAACAATAGCTACCATTCCAACATTCAGATGGCACCATACGAAGCTCTATATAGAAAGAAGTACAGATCATGGCACCATACGAAGCTCTATATAGAAAGAAGTACAGGATCGAGTTAAGTAAAAGAAGTATTGTGGGTTCTAATGTTGTGGACTAAACTACACAAAAGATTGAGTTAATGCGATAGAAGCTATTGATAGCTCAAAGTAGGCAAAAGAGTTATGCCGATCAAAGAAGAAGACCATTGGAATTTCTAGTAGATGACCATGTATTTCTAAAGGTTACACCAGTAATGAGAATCAAGAGGTCGATTAGAGCTAAGAATTGACTCCTAGATTCATAGGTCTATTTGAGGTCTTAAAGAGAATCGGGCCAGTCACCTATCGGATTGCATTACCTCCACAATTGTCTGGGATTCATGATGTGTTTCATGTGTCTCAACTCAAGAAGTACCAATCGAATCCTTCTCACGTGATTGAGCCTAAAGAGATAGAATTACAAGAGAATATGACCTATAGAGCTGAACCAGGATGAATAGTGGATGTGAAAGATAAGCAATTAAGAAACAAGACTATTTGACTGGTGAAACTGTTCTAGAAGGGTATAACTGCTGGTGATGCAACCTAAGAGACAGAACTAAAATGAGGCAACAATACCCTCACTTGTTCCCTTAGGTAAGTATGCATTAGTGGTTATTTTAATTTTAGGGATAAAATTCTTAAAAGGAGGGGAGAATTGTAACATCTCAAATTTTTAATTCCTATATTAATACTAATTAAGGGATGAATTAGTAATTTAATGTGGGATTAGGATTATGGATAGTGAAATGTTGTTTTGACTCGTTGGGATGCTATATGAGTAGATATGAGCGAAAGAATAAAGTCCTGAAGTAGAGCGTGTGAGCATAATGAGGATTACCCTTACTATGCCACACACTGTGGTGAAGGATGGCTACACTGTAGTGCATGGTGCAAAACTCTGATAAGTGACTACATGTGCCAGATCGTGAAACAGAAGGGAAAAGAGGAAAAAAAGGTCCTGGCATGGAGAAGAAAGGGGAGCTCTACTAGGGCAATGATTTTTAAGAGAAAGTAACATCTTAAATTTCTTAATTCCAAGATTAGTGGTTAATTGAGGGTGAAGTGGAAGTTTATGTGGGATTAGAGATTCAGTTGATTACTTGATAATTTGACTCATTGGTGTGTTGTATGAATAGATACAGGTGAGAGGAGTGCATTTCAGGTTGATGTAAGTGCGCATGGTGAGAATAAATCTCACTGTGCCACGTGTCGCGACTTGTGCTACATGAGCCACGGTGTATGGACCAGAAAATGCCTTCATAAGTTGTGAAATTTTAGAAATTTCAAAATAGTGAAATTGAGAAACACCCGAGAGGAGGAGAGAAGAAGGGCTGAGAAGCTAGAGCAAGCTATTTCAAGTCATTGGAAGGTGCTTCTGATCGATAACTTATCAGGTAAGCTACGTATAACTCTTACCTTCCATTATACACAAATTACTTTGAAAATGAGTTATAGATAAATTGAATTGGTGAAATTTGAGGGGTTTGATTCTTACCTAATAGTAATAAAAATGTTTTCGGAAGTTAATTAGAGCTTTGCGATTGGTTTAAAGCTGAACAGTAGAGCTTTGAACCCGTAAGCTCAATTTGACCCTTAGAGAGAGATCAGGGCAGAAATTGTGTTTAAGTGAAATAAGACCGATTGAGTTGATGTAAAGTAGTAATCAAGTAGTAATGGACTTAGAATGGATAAATGGAAAAGAGTTTATGAATGAATATAGCCCTAAGTAGTTAATATGATTTTTTGGTCAAAATAGACCAAATGACTGAAATGTGCCAAATGTGTTCAGATTAGCATATTCGACATGTAAGTAGAGAAAGGAAACTTGAGTGGTAATCGATTATAGTATGTGTGAATGAGTATGAATAGTAGAAATGGTAGTGATTAGGTGTTAAATTGCTGTAGTTGGCACTTTTAGTCGATGGAGTACTCATTAACTCTGGGTGCCAAAATTGTGTAGATTCTCGAGTATGATGAGTTGAATAGCTAAAGAAGCTTGAATAGGGTTATGGAACATGGGTAACCCTTTCTATTAGACAGAAGGGTTGAGGTAACTATATAGTTTGTTATGTTTATTAACTCATATAATTATGTAAAAGTAAATGTATTATTGTTTTGTGAAGTTTTTATGCATGAAATCATATTGCGGCATACGTTACAGAGAGTGACGCTGAGGTCTCTATGCCACATGCCGCGATGCATGTGGCACGAGTCGCGGCGCATGGGCCCTAATTTAGCTTGAATTGGTTGATTTGGAATATGTTTTCTAGTTGATCATGAGGTGCTATTGCACAATGCTTTCGCTATGTAATATTTTACAACTCAAATATATTATCAAATGATTTTGAAAATGTTTCATTTGGGATCCCAAACCTTCTAAATAAATGGTTTTGAATGAAATAGTAGATTGACTGGGAGGTTGTATGGTAATGTTAGTGAGGATATTACAATTATTCCAAGCAGCATATTTCCTCTAAAATGAGGTGAATTAATGTTGATTGGATCTTCCTTTTATATAGAGGGAAATAGTGATCAAAGGCTGGAGGTAGAATCCATCTTAGAGCAAACAATTCTCTAGTTCACTCTTCCTCTCCCTCTCTTTCTCTTTGGTGCATTTACTGTGCACTATAGTCTAGACTCTAGTAGTTCAAACTCGTGGGGGTAGTCGGGTAGACTCTTCTACCCCTGAATTTGGTGAGTCTCTAACCTAACTCTTTTATTTGGCATATTATTTATTTTAATATTCCTTCATTTTCATAAAAAAAAATCTAACCTATAGTTTTGCCTTTGTGCATTTTGTGCAGAAAATGGGATTGCTTAATATAAACCTTTTTTTTTTATAAATATATGTTTTAGACTCTTGGGGTTAAATTTTGATCACGGTTTTTTTTTTTTGGAAAAAGAAGAATCAATTAGGGTCCTTTGAAATATTGCAATTAAGATCCAAAGCTTTATGAAAAATACAATACGAGAAATTCTTAGGTAGACTAGAATACCATGCCATTTGTGGTTTGTCCAATAAAAACATGACATTTATATAGTATTAAATATAAATTGATTCTAATATCAATGATAATATAGAGAGAAAAGGAAATAAATTAATTATACATTTTATTATATGAATAAAATTAATTAAAAGTCACATAGGATTTTATTTAGATGACTTGGAGCATTTTAATTAAATAGATTACAAATGATGTGGTGTACTTGATCTACCTAAAAATTGCTCATATTATGTATAAACCTAAGGTCTTCAATTATAATAACATTTTGTATGTCAATTACTAAAATATCCATTTTTCATTGTTTTCTTTTTAAAAAGAAACCTTGCCACCATTATTATGGCAAGTGGCTACCAACTCTCCATTGCCGGCGGGAAGACCACACTGCCACCAGAGATCCTATGCGTTAGTCAACTACAGGACCAACACTTAGGTAATAAGGGGGATGGAGTATGATCTCATGATCTCTTATTGGTTTACCAAAATTTTGATGATTATTGAATTAACAATGTCTTTTAATCATATTGTTCATAATAATATATATATATATATATTATAGATTTAGTTTCAAAGCCTTTTTTTTTTTAAATAAAAGTTGTTAAGTTTAAAAGAGGTCAAGGATCATTTTTGTGTCTAAACTGTGTACGAAATGTCACAAATGTTCTTAAACTCAACTATGGATCAAATCTATCCCTCAACTTTAAATATTCTCTTCGTGTTTACCTTGACTTTAAAAACACTTAGTGTCCACTAGTCATCAGTAGGTTTCACTATTTTTAATATTTTTTATTATGTGAAAGGTCATTTTTGTCCTCAGCTCAAATATTTTATAATAAAAAATATTAAAAAATAATATAGGGCTCACTAATGATCAATTAATGGTGAGAAAATGGCAAGGCGATGAGAAAATGAATCTTTAATGTTAAAAGATAGAGTTGATCCATAGTTGAGTTTATGAGTATTTGTGACCTTATTGTATAGTTCAAACATAAAAATGACTCTCACCCTATTTTAAAAGTATTGTTGTCAATTCCTTTTAGCAAGTTGTCAAAATTTTGAAAAATTACTTGTCTATTCAAAGACCTATCCAATAACAATTTTCCAAATTCAAACTTCAACTTATCAATATTTAAAACATAAGTTGTCAAATATAAAGATTCTTCCGTTTTTGGAGTGATTTTTTCAGAAAGCTTTGGGTCTTAATCATAATTATGTCTTTTTTAGAGGGCCTGGTTAATAGTTTTCCCTTTAGATAAGTTGTCAGCATCCGGAGGTCAATTTGTTCGATTTTTATATTTTTTCAGAAAATTTTGAGCCTTTGAGCCTTAATTGCAATTAGGGTGAATTTCATTATAGGACCATGAATGTGATAATATTACAAATGAAGCCCAATCTAATATGAAATTTCACTACAGGATAAGAGGAATGAAATGAAATAAATTTTATTGGTTAAAATGATCATAATGCCCTTGATAAAAATAAAAATAGAGAATGTAAATCATGCTTAACATGACTTACATTACCTATGAATTTATTAGGTCCCAATTAAATATGTAATGGACTTAGCAAGTAACATAAGGAAATAACAAGTGATGTAACATTTTTAACAAGTTACATGTATTTCACAAGTAATGTAAGAGATTTGACAAGTCATATTATCCGTTTAACAAGTCATGTTAAACAATTATTCACAATCTCTTTTTTCATTTCTATTAAGGGAACTTTGTTCATTTAAACAAGAATTTTGTTTTTTTTTGTTTCATCAGTCCTTATACACTATAATAAAAATTCAGATTTAATTGGGTCTTATTTGTAATAGGTTCTATAATGAAATTCTCCCTTGCATTTATACATCTCTCTAGAGGGTTCTTCTCTCTCTCTCTCTTTTTGTGTGTGGAAAATATCAAGTATATGAATATGACTTTCACTTTTTAAATCAAGTTGTTTTATGTTCCATTCAATTTTTTCCAAGTAATGGAAATTATTTTTGGCAATATTTGAAACATTTATCTGCCAACGACCATTGAGAGAAACATTCCATCAACAAAAATGCTGTGTATGATAACATATATATTTTTTAATAACATAAGGAACAAGCTTCAGTGACGGCAGAGATTATCTCCTGGCCAAGCTATTTCAGTTATATTTAATTTATATTCCTTTGGATGTGGTTTATATATAGTTTATCTTGTATCAATATATTAATTTTTCATTTTAATTTTTAATTTCATATCATAAAATGGTTTTCAAAAATTAGTTTTCATTCTTGTACGTTACATTAATTTGAATTTTGAATTTGACTGATTACTTAAAATTTTCATAAATCAATCCTTACACTTCTGTTTCAAGGCCAAACTTCATTCTTTTATATAGTTTATAAACACAATCTTTTAAATTTTCTACTTGTGTTGCTCACGGTAATTTGTGGACAATTTGGTTCAAGAAATTTAAAAAGGATAGAAAGCTTTTCTACTATATTGCTATCTGCCTCAAATCTCAATTTATGAATGGAAGGCTTGTGAGGAAGTAGTCTCAGATGCATTTCAGTTTTCTTTCCTTTGTTTAAGGGGTGCTCTTTAGTGGATTAACTTTTTGTGTTTTCATAATGATCTTTTTAATATTGCAGTTCAAATCAATAGCATTCATGAACAACATTTTTCTCCTGCAGCGCATTCTTTGGTTATAGTTTCAACACCATCATCTTGGACATTAATAATTTGCTCCATAAGTTTTAACATCATTTTCAAGTTGTTCAGGAAGATATTTTTTTTTTTGGGGGTAATGCTGGAATTTTTCCAGTATATTATGTTTATGTTAACTTTTGACTTAATATAAAAAAGAAAAGAAAACACAATCCTACCTTGTCCTGTTGTCCAAATGTTAAACAGTGTAACGATGACCCGTGCGATTGTCCAAGTTAGTACTACGGAGAGAGTTGTTGGGTACGCATGTGAAACAAGAGAAATACAGAGAAAAATTAAAATTAATGCTTGTGTTTTAATTTTTTTAATATTTTCAGAGCTAATCATATTTTACACTGTATTATGGTTAACAAGGGCTTTATTGTATGATCATGATACATAGGCTCATCTAGTAAATTTATATTGAAAAGTCCAAAAGCGAGTCCTTTTCGCCTGTGGGGTATCTTTATTTGGTTACTTTGAATATGTTATATGTGTGCCGAAAAAAACAAAAACAAAACATAAGTCGTCCATTCAAAAAAAAAAAAAAAAACTAAGTCGTCTCGAAGAATCGAAGCTGCTTTGAAAACGCGTATGGTCGATAGTCTCTGCCTCTTACTCTTTCTTTGTTCCTTCCATAAAGCTTTAAAACAAGTCCATCATAAAGCAAAACGTTGTTCAAGTGAAGACTTGGCTAGCAATGGCTGTGTGGTTCCTTTTATTATTCTTATTCATCCAAATCCTTTCCACTACCGGCGCCACCTCCTACACTCCAGTCGATCATTTCGCAGTTAACTGTGGTGACTTCGGCTATACTCTGTGGACTCATCGGAACTGGACTGGCGACATTGGCTCTACACTGTTCTCTCTCATTGAATCCTACAACACTACCCACTCAGTCAAAGCCCACGCACCAGTTAGGAAAGTAATCCCCTACGGGACTGCCCGATTCTCTCACTTCGAATTCTCTTACTCATTTCCAGTGACCCACGGCCCAAAGTTTGTTCGCCTTCACTTTCACCGATCTTCCTACCAAGGCTTTCTTCATTATGATTCTCTCTTCTCCGTCAAAGCAGGATCCCACTACCTTCTTAAGAACTTTAACACTTCACTTGCCGCCGACCACGCTGGGCAAGAAACCATTTTACAAGAATACTTCGTCAACGTTGAACCAGGTCACAGGCTAAACATAACCTTCATGCCCAGCCTATCTCATCCAAAGGCCTATGCTTTCATCAATGGGATCGAGGTCGTCTCTATGCCCACCTTTCTTTATTACACCAACCTAAACAACCCACATGGGATGCTGCTATTTGGTGGCCGGAAGTTTTCGATCAAGAACAACAGTGCTCTGGAGACTCTGTACAGAATCAATGTTGGTGGGAGGCAGATACTTCCCATTGAGGATACTGGCATGTTTCGAAATTGGGACCCAGATAATCCATACTTGGAGAGGGAATGCCCATACAGTGTATCAGCATTTTTTGGCAATTCCAGTCTAACCTACAAACATGGTCAAAATTATTTTGCACCAGATGTATTGTACCAGACTATGCGAAACTATGGGATGAACGAAACGTCCAAATTTAATGTGACCTGGGAGTTTCAAGTGGACTCAGAGTTTTATTATATGGTAAGATTGCATTTTTGTGAGTTTGACGAACACATTCAAAGTGTTGGAGAGAGAGTTTTTCAGATCTTCATAGATGATGCTTTGGTGGAACCTGTAGCGGATGTGATGATGTGGAGTGGTAATCAGCTTCTGGTTCCTGTCCACAGGGACTATGTGGTTTCCATGCATGGTGGAGGAATCTTGAAGAAACTGAATCTTTCAATCAAGTTGCAACCACACCCATATGCAAGAAGCACTTACAGAGATGTTTTATTGAACGGTATTGAAATTCTAAAGATAATTAACTTCAGAGACCATGTCGAAGGTTCCAGTCCCAATCCACATCCAGCTCCCTTACTGCCATCCACATTACCATCGAAAACAAGGGTAATTTCCATTGCTGTGGGGGTAGCTTCAAGCTTGGTGTTGCTTTCTCTTATTGTTTTGATTACTTCCCAGGCATTAGCTAGAGGTCCGGTCAACCAAGGGAGTTCGTGTTGGGGACAGAAAACATTAGCCATGCCCAAAATCAACAAAACCCAGGGATCATCGTTTCCATCTGATTTGTGTCGCTGCTTTTCAATAGAAGAGATAAGAGCAGCCACTAATAATTTTGATGATATTTTTATTTTGGGTGTTGGAGGGTTCGGTAATGTGTACAAAGGTTTCATTGATGATGGTAGGGTTCCCGTCGCCATAAAACGACTCAAACAAGGTTCACAACAAGGGCTCGACGAGTTTCAGACTGAGATAGAAATGCTCTCACAATTTTGTCACTTTCATTTGGTATCTCTCATTGGTTATTGCAATGATGGAGATGAGATGATCCTCGTCTATGAGTTCATGGCTGGTGGCACCCTCTGTGAGCATCTTTACAATTCTAACAATCAACCACTTTCTTGGAATCAAAGGTTGGAGATTTGCTTAGGTGCAGCGCGAGGATTGCATTATCTGCATACGGGTGCAAAACATGCTATCATACACCGGGACATCAAGACGACAAACATCTTATTAGATGAAAAATGGATGGCCAAGATTTCAGATTTTGGATTGTCTAAAGTAGGACCCGAGGGTATCTGGAGATCTAACATCGATGTAAGCACAATGGTGAAAGGAAGTATTGGATATTTGGATCCAGAATATTACATGTGCCAAAGATTAACAGAGAAGTCTGATGTGTACTCGTTTGGAGTGGTGTTGCTAGAGGTATTGTGTGGGAGGCCTCCTATCTTGCGTTCAGTGGAGAGACAACAACAAAGCTTGGTAGATTGGGTTAGAAGATGTGCTAATGTGGGTGAGATTCATCTCGTGGTTGATCCCTTTGTGAGGGAAAGTATGACACCAGAGTGCTTAAAGGCATACACTAAAATTGCATTGAACTGCCTATCTGATGATGGGAATGAACGGCCACCCATGGGTGATGTGATGTTGGACCTAGAGTCTATGGTTGAGATGTCAATGAAAGCGGAGGAGCTAACACTTGGTAGGTCTCAAGAGTGTAAAAGCATGGAGATTAGTGTTGAAGATTGATTCGCAATGATGGGCGCACAAGATGAAATTCTGTTCTTTTGGTGTAAATGTACAATTGCCAGTTGCTTAGATAAACTAGTTAGAGGGTTGGTCTAGCTTAACTAGGTATCTTGAGTTTGAACCCAGGATATGCAACATTGATTAATTAAATTCTTGGTTGGATATATGCCCCCTAAAGAGTTGCCAGCAAGCTGACTGGATTAGTCTGGGTCAAAAATCTTGGATACTAGAGGGAAAATAAGGTACAAGATACAAACTTTTAGCCGTTGGTTTATTTATGGCTCGAACGCGCGTGCTTCTTCATCTTCAGTCCCAGCAGGCTTCTTCTTTTTGGTTTATTGATGTTTTTGCTGTCATTTAGGTTGTTGTAGACTATAAAAGCAGATGGTCATATTGCTGAATTATTAGCGTGTATACTTATTTTTGTTTCTCTACTCCTTGCCCTCGATATTAATATATTTATCCATATGGTCATGCTTATTCCTATTGCAGATTCTTTCAAGTCATCAGAAGCCAAACAAAGAAAGTAGCTTTTGATATGCCACGCTTGAGTCTTGAGATAAAAAGCAAGGGAACCGGAGGGGGAGTAGCCGCTTGCAACGTATTAACCATTGTTTTAAATCTCTGTGAAAGATTGAACATAAAGCCAAGCAACCTACCTAAAACATTTTAATCTTCAAATAATGAGAGTAATACAAAAGATGAAACAAAATGGTGATGTGCACAATTTCATTAATGGCCAATTGAATCCTTTGATTTGATGTGCTGATCTGATAGAGAGACTCGCATGTGGGATCCAGACGATGTGCTTTTCCACTTGCATTGTGAACTTTAGAATCTTCTTTCATAAATTAGACGACCCAAGTCGTTCCATTCATTCATGTCTTTACACATGTATTTTCCGAGGACGACCAATTCAAAAAGCCTGACGTTTACTACCAAGTTAACTAGTTTGATGTGATGTTGCTACGCGTTTACTAGTTTAATGTATGTACCACTTTTTCATGAACACTACAATGTTTGGTATGAGAAAAAAATTTTAAAAAAATTAATAAAAAATGTATATAAAAAAATTATATAGGCATATTTCTCATTTTCTTATTAGAAAATATATAGTATTTCTCTACCTGCTAAGTAGTGCATATATTTATCGGGAAATGAATCATTTGAAGTTGAGAATCTGAAAATTATTGGAAGTTTGCGACAAAAGATTTTGCATTTTATAGAAGATATAATAAATTGGGAAAATATCAAAAGAATTTCATAAAAATAATAATAATTTGCTCATTTATTTGTCATTGGAGAGCAATTGGTTGACTAAGTCCAAAGTGATTGCACCTCCCAATCAAGCAAGTAGCAAAGCAAGAAAAAGGAGACAATGCACGTGGTGCTCTGTGCTTGTAGAATCAGAGTTTCGAATATTATATTTATAATCTTCATTTGTCATAAAATCTACCCAGGCGACTCAAAGTCGTTTCATTCATTTAAGTCTTCACACATGCACATTTTCCAAAGACGATGGCTTTCCATTCTATAATTAATAGCAATTCAAAAAGAATCTACTCTAGCTAATAAGCGGACAAGGAATATTATATAATCGTTTACTCGTTTGATGTTGCTTGACGTATTGCGTGGGATTTTATATATATATATATATATATAATCTTACATACGAGAATTATTTTATAAAGGCGAATCCATCCTCGACTAATTCCAAAGTTAAAACTGTTGGAATATTTGTGGATTAGCATTAATGGACTACAAATTCCTAACCAAAATAATATTGTAAATATTAAATAATTTTATGTTATATTAAAAACTATACATATTGAAAAGTATTGAGCCTAATTCAATAAATCATAATAGATTAGAGTATTCAATTTGGGTATATCGAAAATAACTCCAACTCACAAAGCATGTACACCAAGGTATGTAAAACCGGACCGGTCATTAAACCGGTCATGGCATTGGGTCACGGGTTAGTAGTTCAATCAGGGTTGAACCGGGGGTTGAACCGGTGACAAACCGATCATGATTAAAATAATACAATTTAAATAAAAAGATATTAATTATAAAAACATTCAACCAAATCCAACCACTCAAAAGTCTAACAATAATAAAATATTATATTTTTGGACTTAGCATGCTCTATCTCTAATTTTTTATTTTTTGACTTCAATTTTACTTTTTTTGTTATCTTTTTTTTTGAACTCAGAGCTCTGAAAAATTAAAAATGAAAAAAAAATAAAAAACGACGTTGTTTTGGGGTAAAAGTCTGAAAAAATATTAACCCGGTTAACCCAGTCAACCCACCGGGTTATCCGGGTTATACCGGGTTACACCGGTTCACTTCATCACCGGGTTAAGAGCAAACCCAGACCGGACAGGGGACCGGTTCACCGGTTTCCGGGTTGACCCGACCGGTTCGGTCCGGTTTTTAATACCATGATGTACACACACACACAGAGACACGCGTTTGTTATTAGTAATCCTATTTAAGTGGACAACAAGGGGCATTGTGTCATGCCTGAAATTTAAAAAAGCTTATTAATGGAGAATTTAGAAATAATATTTAAATAATGATATTCATCAAATATGAGAAATAATTTTTGGAAGATACTGAGAGTAATCCTTTGAACAAGGAAATTCTTAAGTGATGGGATAATAAATAAGGATTTTTTTGGGGCATAAAGAAAAATTAGAATATAATATGATGGAAAGAAATATTTGAAAGAATTATATTAATATTAGTGATTAGAAAATACCCAAAAGAATTAATTATAAGACTTGAAATATTAGAGACTTTTGGAAATACCATCTTTCTTCCTACAGGACTTTACAATATTAAGATGAATAAGCCTAAATTAAGCCCATCAGATGCAAAACTTGCTAATTAAGAGTGGGTAAATATAATGGGTAGGTTTTTTTTTTTCATTTTTGTTCTTTGATTGTGGGTCACGTGGAGCTAAGTTTGGTGGACACCTGGAAGTAGCAAATAAAGGTTAATTAAGTGACATCACTTCCTTCTTTTTTCCTCATTACCGAATGCACAGAGTGAGTGGTGTGAGAGAGAGAGAACGTGCTCTGCTTTCATGGAGTTTGAGAAACCTTAGAGAGAGAGAAACTTTAACCTAGCTAAACACCTCCATTCTTGCTCAAATGCCACGTGCAAATTGTAATATCCCAAATTCGTAATCTTGACAATAGATGTTAATTTAGGGATAAATTGATAAATTAGTGGAATGGTTGAATAATTAGGATTTTGAATGATGAACTGACATTTTGACTTGTTGGGATGTTAAATAACTAGGATTGAGTGGAAGAATGGCAATCTAGCACGAAGCAAGTGTGCTATAGTGAGAAGTTTTTCACTGTGCCATGTGCCACGGTGCATGGGACAGAATTTTGATTATTAAGACATGGATTAGTGTGTGAGGGCAGAGGAAAAAAGGGAAAAGGAGCACCAAGGAGAAGAGGAATAGAGGTCCTCTGCTAGGGCAAGAGATCTACAAGTATTGAGAGTTAGTTTTGACTAGTCGCTTTTCAGGTAAGTTTCGTACCGCCTTAAGCTCCTATTATACACTAATTTCTCTTAGTTTAAAAGATAGAGAAATTAAATCAGAAAGTTTTAAGGGTTTGTTTACTTACCTTTAAGTATTAAAGAGGTTTTTAGAGGTTAAATTAAGGTTTTGCAACTAGTTTGATGATTTTCAGTTGAGCTGTGAGGTTATAGGTTCAGTTAACCTGAATTATGAAACTAGAAGGGTGATAATGTGTGTATGGTTATAGAGAAGCTAATAAGAAGTAGTAGAAGGCTTGAGGAGAATGATTATGACCTAAGAGCAATAAGTGGTAGTGATTAGGTAGTTGATTTTGATTAGCTATAATAACTAGTGTTTATGGTCAAATTGGTAACTGATATATAGTGATAAATTGTGTAGTTAGCATGGTTCATGTGTGTGACTTAAGAAAAAGGAGGCTAATAGAATAAGCAGTACCAGTGATAACCCTTTCTAGTAACAGAAAGGTTAAGGTAACCAGATAATTTATTTTGTCTATTAATTAGATTAACTGTTTGTAAGTAACTATGTTTGATATGATGTGTGAAATTTGTAAATAATGGCATTATTGTAAATTTGCATATTCTGCTTTTGAAAAGGGTTTTATTTGGAAAGTGAATCATTATGAAAGTTGATTTAAAAGTAAACTATTGATTTATATATGTAGAAATTTGAATATGCATATATTTTCTTTCATTTGCGATAGAGGGGTGGGAGTTCACCCCTATTGAAGAGATAAACGTGAAAAATGTATATGGATTAACTAACACCAGGGGACCCATGGTGTAGCAAATCAGGGGACTATACCATGAAAAATCCAGGAAGTTTGCAACTCCCTAGTGCCCGTAAGGGTATGGTTAGGAGTCAATGACACCCCTAGCATGTGTGAAGGGGGAATTCATAGTCTTAAACTAGGATTGAATACCTTGGCCTGGTAGTTCACCTATGAAAGTTTGGGTGAGGACTAATCTCTTGGGAGATAGTCAGAGTCACCTACAAATTCAGTCTAGGATGTTCAGAGGATGGACAGACTTAGGTGGATCATATGTGTGAGAAAATAATTTGGTGAAAAATGAATATATATACACATATACTTATACTTTGAGAATTGAAAATAAAGTTAGTTACTTGTTTATAATTATTCTCTTTAATAGATAGCTTTGAATTATCTTGGTTACTGAGATTTTTATCTCATCTTGTGATTTATATTTTACAAGTCTTAAGATTGATAGTACCAAGGGAAAAGAAGTGGGCAAAGAGTAGTGAGACTACTCGAAGCCCTGGGTTTGTGTAATGAATTATAATGTTGTAAATAAGTATGTTCATAAGTTGTCATAGGAATGCATATAAGTATGTGATATTTGATGCACTTGAATGTGTGTCTTAGCCATGAAGTGTGGAAGTGTATAATTTGATATGGAATTTGGTCATGTGTGTGAAATATGTGGAAAAGTGTGAAAGATGACCTTGTTTGTGTAAAGAGCATATTTGCAGCCAAATTTGGATATATATGTAATTATATTTAAAGTGAGGCCAAGAGGGCTAAGATACTTATGCAAGTACATAGTTGTATGTTTTGAATGTTTATATGATGTGTAGGCCAAGTGAGCAAGTTTATGTGCAAAAAGGCCCTATTGTATGATAGGGCAGTTAATTGGCCAAAATCATATGTGTTGTCATTATTGTTGATGTGTGTCGTCAATTAGGTGAAATGTGTCCCATTAGATGTGGTCAAGCCCTTGAAAATGGCTAATAACATAAGGCTTCAGTTTGGGATGCTTGGGTATGGGAAAATGACATAAAGTGGTCATTTTGCATCCGGCTGTCCAATTTTCAAATGAAAAATCATAGAGATGAAATTTGTGTCATTAGTTAGATTTTGAAATAAGTGATGTGTAAGTGCTTGAATCACCTCAATTGGATATCGGATGTAAAAATGGTGCATGACAGAAGTTCACTTTTGTGAACTGTCATATGATAGTAGAATATGTCATGTGCGCCGCGGTGTATGACACAACATCAGAGTTAGTGGTTCTATACCATACACCACGGCGTATGTGGTACAAACTATGATGTAAGTCCTGTTTAGGCGAAGATTACTATTTTACTATTTTTAAATATAGTAGTTATGCATTCCTGAACACTTTTGTTATGCATAACATATATATACTTTTGAGAATTTGTTACTTCATTTTGGGATCCCTATTTCCTGAATAAATTCTTGTAATTTATTAAACCATGGTTATTTGGTAGATCAAACACATGAGGTGCTCTAATTTCTTTAGTATGGTACGCATGCATGAGTTAGTAATGTCTAGGAGAAGGGCATTACACAAATACACATTTCAAACTTACCCGACTCAAGCTTTCAACTGAACTTGGTGGTTTTTGAAGATTCTCAATTTTTAGAAGGAGCTGAGGGAGATGAAGTTTAGAAACTCAAGACTGTGGAATGCTTGGAATAAGGTAAGACATTGTTGAGATTTTCTTTCAAGCTCATTAATGGATATTTTTGTGGTAGAAATAATGAATGAAAGGTACTAAATAAATACCCACTTAAGATAGGATTAAGAAGAATTAATAATAAGTTTTGCCCTGTTATTTCGATTATCTTTTTATTGAACAAGAGAGTATCAATTGTTATGTGTACGACTGAAGGGAATCAAGGTTTGTTGTATATTTGAGGGAAGAAAGAATATGTATTTATTTTAGGATGGAGAGTTCTGTTACTGTGGCTAATATAGGAAGTTTGAAGTGTAATTTCTTCCTTGACTTAAGTCCAAAATTTCGCTAGTAATAGCAGTAGTAGTTATAATTAAATTATGAATATATTTATTTTGGTTGCAGGAAAATGATATAGTTGTGATTGAATAATTGTTAGGTTTTTGGCTTTGATATTTATCAGAAGTCTAAAGAAGTTTATTTTCAAGAGAAGTTGGGACAAGAAAGTGTTTTGATCCAAGGTAGTATTTCTTTAATTATTGTAGTAGCAATGTTAGTTGATTTAATGTTATAGAATTTTATTACCATGAATTATAGTAATTTATGATTTAATGAGATATTTTATTTCTAGTATGACACTTTGGCCAATGTATGTCTTTACTAGTTGAGTTTTATAATTCATGGTCTAAGCATATTTTTATGAGTGGACTATTATTGCTTGAAGCCAGGAATAGACTAATACTATTGAGATTTCTATAAATCTCACCCCTCTTTTTATGTCACAAATAATAGGTGCAAGTTCATTCAAGAATCATGGTAAGGAGAGAGAGTAATGAAGAATTTTTTTTTTTTTATGTACCTTTCTTCTTAATTATGTTTTGGTATATTTTGGAGTTGAAAAATATATATCTAGTTCCATGATTATATTTTGAGTTGTAAAATAATAAAATAAATTACAGATATATCTAAAGTTCAATTATAATCATGGATAAATTATATCTTGATATGTAACTATTTTATGCATGGTAAAAGTTACCTGGACAAAATACTTATCTAAGGTAACAAGATTAGTACAAGTTCTGTAGTAGCAATAAAATGACTATTATCTTGAATTTTTTGGTAATTGAAAGTATACATTTCAAGCTTGAAATAAAGTCCTGAATCACTAAGATTGGAGTTGTATATTATGAGATATAATTATTACAAAATAAGGTCAGAAATCTGGAAAAAAATTTCTGGAGATAACTGAAGCAGTGAGAAACAAAAATTTCTCAATACATATTGATGGATTATTGAAGTCAAATATTATTTTTCCCTTGAAGAGGACTTCCTAATCTTGATTTAGAGACTTAAATCACCTCATTATGATTTTTATAGAATTAGTTATGAATTTTGAAAGTTGATGAAAGATTCTGGAAAATGCATCAGTGTTTAAAATTTAATTGGCATTTTTCACTTTTTGATCTTTTGTATTCGATGATCATCAAGGTTTAAAAATTATTCTTATGAGTACCCATTGTTTAAAGGAGTTAAAATATAAGAAATGTTTCATTTTGGTCATTAAATACATGACAAGCAATTTAAAGGGATTTTGCCCCAACAAGTTTTTGTCTTGCGATCAGTGTGTTTTAAGTTAGTTGTTTTCTCAGTACATCCTCTCCTCACCAATCAATGATACGGGGTTTTTGTGAATCACAGCATGCTTTAAGGTAATTATCATATACAATTTATTTTAGCATTATTTTAATTCAAAAGCTATATCGCTCCTTCCAAGCAAGTTGCAAAGTACAGTAGGGGACAGACAATGCAAATGTGCTTACACTTTATTTGGGAGATTTTTTGGAGGGGAATGAAATGGAGTAAGATAGATAAAAGGTTTAAGTTATTATTTGTGAGTTCAAAGAAGGATGAAATGGAAAGAAAGGGTATCTAAAACCTACTTTGTCATCCACAACTTAATTTTTTTATCACTCAAATTAGAAAATCAAGAATAGAATAATATAATATAAGTATTTTATTTATAAAATTAACCCCCACCTCTGTCTTAATAAAAAAAAATTTCATCTATCACTTTCATTCTCCAATCATCCTTTTTAGCTCTCGTTAAAATTGCACATGGGTAGGTCAGAGCAGTCATCACTCCGGCCAGTGATCATAGAATTAGAGTTTTGAATATTCAAAGTCAAATGACCATTCTCGTCCACGAGTTTTTTGGCATGTTCTCCATGAACGTTCTACGATGCTTCGGTTTGGTAACGCATGTTTCATACTACCCGACGCCCCAATCCATTCATTCCACGTACTCATCTCCATCCTTATCTATATAATATAAAATATCTAATTATATACAACTCATTATATAAAGTGTTAGAAAGTCAAGTATTAAATTGAAATGTGGCTTACCAAGAGCCATAACTTAAATTAGGCTAAGTAATTGAAGAGTTAGGTTCAATCAGCAGTCTAAATAGAAGGGCCAGCCCAGACCTCATGAGAATTCCCCAGTTAGATGACAAGCCCTTGAATCACAGAACCACTACCAAACCGTTGGAATATAATGCCACAATCAGAACAGGCCCCAAATTTCATGAGAATATGACCAATAGCCCTAAGGATTTCAGAGATGCGGGCTGACAATTAAACGATAAAACACACTATGGAAAAGACCATGCATAGCTGATCCCTGATACTTCACAAGTACATTCTAGATTTCATGGGGGCAACTATCGTAGCTCTGTCATTATAAATAGAGGACCAAACAATAGAAGAAGTGCACAAATACAACTCCAAAGACCTACATTGTGCATCCGTAACTTTTGCATGTATCAAATAGTTTTTACACGTAGCTTCATTTTCATTCCCAGCATTGTAACCCTTAATGCTTTGTAATCCTTTAGCATCAGAGTAATCAAACACTTGTTTGACCATTTCCTGTGTGTCTTTTATATTCGAGTAAACTGTGGTAAGGGACCCCGGGACCCCTTTATTATCGATTGAGACTTAGCGTCTCTGGCACGCCTGGTAATTTATTGTTCCCAACAAATAATTTGTGGCATGCCCGGTGGGACTTGTGTAACAAGATGCTAAGGACAAGAAAAGAAAAAAAGATTGATGAGGTAGGTGTTGATTCTCATGAGCCAGAAGGAAACTCTATACTCGCAGGGTTAGAACTGTTGATACCTAAAGCTAAGATAGCCGAACATTGTGAGCACGTGGTGTCAATGACAACTAGTAGCAGTAGCATGAGCCCTAGGGCAAAGCCAGGAAGTGAACAAGTAAACCTATTGATTATCTCTAACGGTCCAGTAGCAGAAGTGCTATGAGGAATGTAAGACCATATAGATAGGTAGATGGAGGAAAATTAGAAGTTCTTTGCGATCTCCTTAGAAATGTCAGAACACAAGGAAAAAGAAAGGCAACAACTCATGATGCAGGCTTTGCATAACGGTATGAGAAACTTAGCTATATCACTAAGAGGGACATCTCTAGAAGCAAGCTCAAACTTAGGGCTACATGGAAGACCCTAGATAAGGGCTAACACAAGCGTAGGCCCTCAGGGCTGCATTATTATAAGGGATTATTCTATTCCCCAAGCTTTTGCTAATACTAACCCCTTAAATAATCCCTTCTACTATTTACAGGAGCCTGGCATGAGTGGCTTGGGGGGCATGGGACCAATCCCAAAACATCAGAACGAACCACGAAATCAACTGGTGAGTATGGATGCTTTGAGGGATGCCATTTAGGACATATATAGCCTAGGACTAAGGCCGATTGGCAGTCCTACCTTTTCAAAGCCTTACCCTAAACACTTGGATAGAGATAATCCGTGTCCTTGAGGCTATCGAATTCCTAATTTCACCTTATTCTCAAGAGATGGAACAGAGTCGTTAGAGCATATTGGAAGATTTACTATCCAATGTGGAGAGATTGCTAACTACGATAACTTCGCCAATCTAAAGCTGGGATTATTCCTAAACACTCTTACAGGCCTCGCATTCACATGGTATCCTCACTACCTCATAATTCGATTCTTAGCTAGATGGAGATGGAACAAAAATTCCATGAACAATTTTATAAGGTGAAACCAAAGGTTAGTATAGCAAAACTCTGCAAGCTCACCTAGCAGGCTGGAGAGGCAGTGGACTAGTACTTGGTAAGGTTCAAAAGGCTGAGAAGCAGATGCCGTGTGCCACTTCTAGAGGTTGAGTTTGTCAAACTGGCTTAGGTAGTTCTTGATATAGAGCTAAGAAAGAAGTTTCAAGTGAGGTAATCCATGGACTTCTATGAGCTTGCAGCCAAGGTCTATAGGTACAAGGAGTTGTTTAAGGAAGAAGACCATTGTTGATGAATTACTATAGGCACGTACTTTGGTAAACTTAACGTAGCAGTTGCAAAATTGAAAAATGTAGGCAACTAAATGTGCTTGGCCTTGATAAGAAAGGCTACAAAAACCCTTAAAAGGCCTAACATAGTGCAGTATACCTTCAACAGTTCCAAAATAGAGAAAATCTTTGATTTCTTACTCAAGGAGAAGTTCATCTCACTACCCACGGATCACAAGATCCCTTCTAAAGAAGAACAAAGAGGGAAGGAATCTTGCACATACCATCACTTTAGGAGCCATAGTACTAAGCTCTGTTGGGGCTTTAAGAATGTCATCTAAGATAGGATAAATAAGGGCATCATAAAATTTCCAAAAGAGGAGTCTATAGTCATGGACAAAGACCCATTTCCTTCATTTGCCACAGTCAATATGGTAGAAATAGACTCCAACAGATGACGAACTAGGAAAAGAAATGGTAGACAAGATAAGCAAAGAGGTGGACAGTCCTAGGACGTTTGGACTAAGGGGAGTAAAGTAAGAAAATAGAAAAATGATGTCGGACTGCTTAAGAGAGCCTACGGGCTGGTCAGACTTTGACAACCTGTACTCAATAAAGCGAGATATAAATAGACCCTCAGGCTGGGACATTGGCCCGTAGAGATAGTGAATGAAGAGCCTACAAAGATCTAAGGTAGTATGAGAACCATCTGGCAAGTTTAATTATTTTGTAAAATACTCAGCACCGCTTAGAACAGGGGAACCTTTTACAAAGACACCCTCAAGATGGGATGTGGGCCCTAATAAACTACCTTTGATAGAATTAGAGGATACTACGGAGCTCCCTTCAACACTAAAGGTTGCAAAAAGATTAGGCAGGTTCATTACTCTACCTAGTAATGTGCCGCCACTACAATAAAGAGTTGTAAGACACTAAAAATTCCTAGGTGTCTTAACAAGAGCCCATAAATGTGACTTCAACGCAAACGGGCTACGCAGAGGTACCTTGAGCAACAGAAGACGGATACCCAAAGCAATATTGACAGGTAGGAATCAAATAAGTTCAGAAGAAGGTCAACAGAAAATCAGAATGAAAGAAGTGAGGATGAAGACCAACAAAACAAAAACATTTACATAGGAGAGATACCCCTAAATCTCTGCTTCATAGTTTCACTGACTCTCCCTTCTAAATTCAGATCCATAACTAATAGGATACAAGACCAGTTGTTGAAAGATCAAAATGACACAGAGATGATACGTATAAGCCCATATCAATATTTCCCAATGGAACCTAGGGAGTATAAAGAACCCAAACCAGTAGGGGTACAAATGCAAGCCAAGAAGGTTAAGACAGAGCTCATATACTAGGTCACGTTGCAGGTTATATAAGGAAAAATGAAACGGGCAATCCTAGAAAAACCCAGCATTAAAATAACTTAACATTTAAAGTCCTTATATATTAAGGTACATTTTGATAGGAAACCTAAGACCAGAGTATTAGTAGATAATGGCTCTATTGTAAATATACTGCCAGCTCGTATAATGCTCAAAATGGGACAGGAGGAACAAAACTTGATGCTAACAGAGGTATCCATGGCAGGAGTCACTGGGATTTCTTTGAAAGTGCTCGAGGTGTTGCCATTACAAGTTGATGTCAAGTCTAAATCCTCTCTCATGGCCTTCTTTGTGATCAGCACTACAGCACAATATCAGGCCTTGTTAGATCGGGATTGGATATATGCTAATAGATGTGTCCCTTCCTCACTGCACCAAATGCTTCTTATATAGAAAGGGGAGGAATTGGAAGTAGTCTAGGCTAAAGACAAACCCTTCATGATAGTCACAAACTTCATAGATGCTAGGTACTATGATGCTGATATGGGCCTTTTTACGTTTTGAAGGGTAAATCAGCAAGGGACTTCGAGGAAAGTTCCTCTATATAAATCAGCAACACACGCTATCATACCTCTAACATCACAGAGGTGTGAACCCATCATAGAATTGATGGATAATTGAATCAAACCTTAGAAAGGCTGTAGCAACCACGGCCATACAAAACCTATGATTGCAAACTATACAAGAATGACTGGAAGGCTATGGGCTCGAAACTATTGGGACTGAAGTCATTTATGAAGATGAATCTCAGGGGATAACACAACTGCATGAGCTAGGCCCTACACCTTTGAAATGTGAAGACTTAGCCCTGAAGGTACAGGATCAACTAGAAGAAGTAAAACCTTGGATCTCTAGAAGAACCAAGGATCACTTTTATCAACTCGTTATTAGAATAGGAATAAAAGAGTTACAAGATTTCAAGGATTACTTCACATGGGACTATGATGAAATGCCAACTGGTTGAACATAGGCTCCCTATAAAGCCAAATTATAGACCACATCAACAGCCCACCCGAAGAATGTCAGTTGAAGTAGAATTATGAGTAAAGGATGAGATCATATGCCTCCTACGAGTCGACTTCATACGGCCTTACAAATATGCTCAGTGACTTTAGAACATAGTCCCAGTAATCAAGAAAAATGGAAAACTATGGGTTTATGTAGACTTCTGAAACATAAACATGACCATGCTTAAAGACATGTATGCAATGTTCATTGCAGACAGGTTAATAGATGCTGGGGCCGGGAATGCATTATTATAATTTATGGATTTCTTTTTAGGGTACAATCAAATATTTATCGCAAAAGAAGATATTCACAAAATTGCTTTTAAGTGCCCGGCTCCATTGGAACATTCGAATGGGTGGTCATGCCATTCAGACTGAAAAACATTGGGGCAACCTATCAGTGGCCTATGAATGCCATTTTTCATGATATGATAGGAAAACATCTGGAAGTATACATAGATGATATAATGGTTAAATTGAAAAAAGCACAAGATCATATTGAGCATTTGAGGACGAGCTTCTTTCAAATGATAGAAGTAAGACTTAAATTAAATCCACTTAAGTGTGCTTTTGGTGTAATTGCAGGTAACTTTCTTGGATTCCTAGTCCATAGAAAAGGAGTTAAAGTAGACCAGAACAATATATGGGCTATCTTAGAAGCAAAGGCACCAAGTAATAAAAAAGAGCGACAAAGATTCCTCAGCCAAGTTAATTATCTCAGGCATTTCATCCCAAATCTAGCAGGAAAAACAAAGGAGTTCTCTGAGCTTTTGAAACTTATGGACGTTGAGGAATTCACTTGGATAAAACACTATCAAGCGGCCTTTGACAAAATCAAAAAACACTTGGCAAGGCCCTTGATCTTAGCAGTCCTAAGGGAGAATACACCATTTATATTGTACTTAGCTTCCACCGCCACATCCAAAGGATGTATGTTTGGCCAAACTGTTGATGGGGGGCATGAGCAGGCAGTTTATTATTTAAGTAGGTGTTTAACCTTCACAAAGACTAGATATTCACTTATGGAAATATCATGTTTAGCACTATACTATGGTTGTACCAAATTAAGGCATTATATAATAAACGCAGTTGTATATATATGTGGTTTCACATTCTGACTTAATTAAATACATGCTTAATCTGCTAGTCATGACAGGCCATATAGGGAAATGGAGCATGGCTCTAGTAGAATTTTCCCTAATATTTTTGCCCTAAAAATCAGTAAAGGGCCAAGCATTAGCAGATTTCTTAGCTAAGCATCCTTCAGCTGGTTTACTCGAAGATGAAAAAGAATTACCCATGTTCATAGTAAATCCAGGACCTTAGGTGCTTAAGTTTGATGTATCTAGCACAAAACAAGCAGCCGGGGCCAGAGTGGTAATAACTTTTATAGGCATAAAAACTATATTGTCTCTTCAATTAGATATTGAATGTACAATTAACCAGGTTGAGTATGAAGCATTACTTAAAGGGTTCGAAATCCTTCAAGAATTGAAAGCCCGTGAGGTAGTCATAGAAGGGGACTCCCAACTGGTCATTAAACAATTAACTAGTGAATACAAATGTATAAGCCTAGCTCTGCTAATGTATTATATAGGGGCCTCTCAAATTCTGGAAGACTTTGAAGAAGTAACTCTGGTACATATTCCTCGAGCTCAGAATTGGGAGGCAAATGAATTGGTGCAAATAGCATCAAGGTTAAGGCTTTCACCCGAACTCACTAGAAAAGTAATCATGGTAAAGCGAAAAGAGCATCCTTTGATATTTTCGTGAGGTTTGACAATACAATATGGTGTAATCTCACAAGAATTAGCTTAAGATTGGCAAGATGATTTCAAAAGCTATTTACAAAATCCTAGCCAACATTACCCTTACAAAATAAGAATATATGCACAACACTTCATTCTAATTAGAAAAGAGTTGTATAGGAAAGGCCCCGATGGGTTATTACTTAAATGTTTAGCATTTACTGAGTACATGGAGGTTTTAAGATAGGTACACAAAGGAGTGTGCAGGGATTATCAATCAGGACTAAAAATGCAGTGTATCACACAAACAAGGATATTTCTGGCACTCAATGACAAAAGATTGCATTGAATATGCTAAAAGGTGTAGGAAATGCCAAGCTCACGGGCCAACACAACAAATACCAACATCATACTTAAACCTTATTATTAAACTATGGCCTTTCGGAGGGTGGGCCATAGATATAATAGGGAAAATTTATTGGCTTCATCCAAGGGCCATTCATTTATCTTAGTAGCCACGGACTATTTCACAGAATGGGTAAAGGCCGTCCCAATAAAGAAAGTCAAGCAAAATGATGTTATTAATTTGATACAGGAGCAAATTGTGTTCCATTTTGGGATTCCTCAAATGATCACAATGAATCAAGGGACCATGTTCACTGGAAGTGATTCAAAACCTTTGCTGAAGAAAGTGGGATCAAATTAATAGCATCCTCACCATATTATCCTTAGGCAAACAGGAAAGCTGAGGCTTCTAATAAGGTAATCCTAGGAATTTTAAAGAAGATAATCAAGGAAAATCCTAGGGAATGGCACGTGTGACTTCATGAAGCAATATAGGCTTATAGAACATCAAAAAGAGAAGCCAAGGGCATGAGCCCATATGTGTTAATATATAGGCACAAGGCTATTTTACTAATGGAAATTGCGGTCCCTTTATTACGCATCACTAACAGTTTGTGGAGAACTTCAAAGGAATACAATGAGGCCATGATGAATGAACTAATTCAATTAGATGAGGTGTGTTTACAAGCGTTGGATAACATAATGGCCTAGAAGAAAGAGATTTCAAAGATAAACAATAGAAGGATAAAAAAGGAGCAATTTTGAATGGGTAAACTTGTAAGGGAACTCATTTTACCACCTGGTGCTAAGGACTGAAGGCTTGGTAAATTTTTACCTAATTGGGAAGGAATGTTTAAAATTAGCAAAACATTTAAAGGAAACATGTATTAGTTATCTAGTCTCAATGAGATTCCACATAAACAGGCCATTAACAGAAAGTACTTAAAGAAATATTGACTGTCACAGTAGCAACATACAAAGGGTTAGAGGTATGGAACAACCTCAAGAAGAATAAACAGGTATAAAGGTCTGAGGCCTAGAGTGGCCTCAGGATAACACAAAAAAAGTAGTAACCTCTAAAAAGAATCAATGTATATTTATAGAAAGTATGGTACAAGGGACAATAAAATATCATTCTACACTATAAGCTCGGATGACATCCCATGAATCCAACGTTACGTCCAACTCAATAGTTAGTGACCGGTGCTGACCAAGGGGCGTATCTAATTCAATCACCGAATGAACCCTCTCTTCAAACATGGCCTATGCATCATCCAATACCTTAGCAGCGACCTCTAGGTCAGACTTCATGTTGCCCTCTTCAGCCCATGCTAGCTCCTCGTCAGTAACTACTAGTTGCCATCTCAGATTAGCCACCTTAGTCCATAACGAATTAAGGTGGGCTATACACAGGGTAATCTCCTCAACTCGATCATTGGCAGTAGTTACCCAAGCCTTGGCATCACTATATTCATCTCTAATAGACCAACTCTTCACGGGATGGTCTAAAAGAGACGAGAGCTCTGTACAACAACAGTTTATGGTGCTATAACATTTTGGGAGTTGGAGATGGAGGAATTCTAGCTCGGGTAAGGGAGCGACTCTCTCCATAATAGCTATGGCCTGGATCAGCTCCTCATAGCCTTGGTCAGGAAGTAGTAGGGGATTTCGGTTAAGTTAGAACTAAATAACTTTCCAAGCATCCAAAACTACTTCCTCATCAAAAATATGAAGGCAGACCAAAAGAGTGTCAACAGAGGCCGTGTTCGTTGTAATAGGCTGAAGAAAAAGCATATATTTAAAAAAGAAGGAGAAGAAGTACAACAAGAACATACCTAACTTGGGTCCATTACAGCTTTGCCTTTATCTGTGGAATGAGAAAGAGCAGACTGTAAAGCTTTCTTCACTCTACTTGCAGGGGTAGTGGGCTCAGACTCATCCGGCACAGAAGTACCCTGAGCAGAGACTAAAGGGACTATGGCAGACCCTTGAGTTGAAGGACTAGCGATTACTGTACCAGTACTAGTAGGTCTAGATAGTGCCTCAATAGGTCTTTTAAAATTTAAGGCCCCAGCATCGCCTGCTAGATTAACAATGGGAGTTACCTCTGGGGCTGCAATAGAGGCAATTCCTTGGATTTTGATAGGGGCCCTAAGACCCTCCAAGTCACCAGCACCACCAAGGGCCACTGTAGAAGAAACCTCTCGAACCTCAGCAAGAGCCACAGAACCTTCCAAGCCTTCTGTCACCTTTAAGGCCATAGTATAAGCAATTTCTATAGGTTCCTAGTAGCCTTTAGATTTATTGAACTTGCCTCAGGAATAACAGTAGAGGTGATCACCTGAGGATTGAAAGTTAGAGCCCCTAACCTGCCTGGTAGAGGAGGACTCATTCCAACTTCATCCAAAATCATTCGGCAGAATCACAGAGTAGTGATGCTTTTGCAAAAGCCCGTCCCCTTGAGGATTAGGGTCAATTAGAGGAAGTGCAAAAAGAGCCTACCTAGAAGACACTAAGGGGGCGATGTCTTTTTTCTCCTCTTGGAGTCTAGCAAAGGGGATGAGGCTCATTTTCTCTTGTAGGATTCATCCCCCTTACCTGAGAGGCCTACAGAATGACTCTTCTTGAGTCTAGGCTTCTTGGGGATTGAGACAAGTGAATAAGTGTCATCCTGCTCGATTTCCCTACCCATAGTCCCTAATGAAGGGGCCGTCTCGGTCTCAAAAACAACAAGAGCATCAATATTGTGCCTCAAGAAATTCACCAACATAGGAGATTGTGGCCAATCACTGTCTACAAGAAAAATGAGAAAATGGGAAACATGTCAGGACATGCAAATAATGGGTAAAGACACAAACAACAAACAACACTTACTGGTGTGACTCTTTATGATATGTCTGAATCGTTGGGGCCACACCTATTAAAACAAAGACAGGCGTCCCGTTTTACTAACTCTACTTTACACTGCTTCTGAGTAGTGTGTGGAATGGAAATCTAATCAATGGCCTCTTTATCTAGCAATTCCATATTGACTTGAGGGGACAGTCCTTAGGGTATGCACTGGCTCAGTCTAAACTGACCTGCCACCAGTCAGGGATGATAAGATTCCATAAAAACCTTCAAGGATTTGGATGAGAAGCCAAAAAAAGGAAGCCACGTCTTCTAAGGTGTGGTGGCCAAGAGAAAGATCTCGTCCTTAAGCAATGAGGCAAGTTTGTTCTTCCAGTCCAAAAGGAATCTATGCCAAGTAGGGAGGCGGTGGTCTAGAACATTGAAAGATTTCAAGGTCTTCTATAAGGACCAGCTTTACTGACAAAAAAACTCAAAGAAATTCTTCAACTCATCCAAAGGAAGAGCACCCAATAGACCAGTGAAGGGATGGGTGATGCCAAACTCCTTGGGGAAATTTTCCTAATGAAGTAAAAGGAAATATGTGGTCGTCCACAATTTTAGGAACCAAACAGGCTCGTGAAAGTTATTGAAAGGCTTCTTCTACAGGGAGTCCCTCATACCATCATATAGATGACATAAAAATATGGTCCCTAAGGCTAGGTGGTTGTCACAAAGTAGAGACTTAGCAGTCCTCAAATGAAATTGTATAGGCTTCCCTTCCCCAAGGGCTAGGATCCATTGACTCAGCAAAATCTAAATAAAAACTAGATGCTCTATGAGGAGCACGAGCTCATCAATGGACTTCTCTAAAAACAGCTCCATGATCCTGGTATAAAGCCCGCACCCCTAATCTTAGATTCTAGGTCGGCGGGCAATGTGACATAAGAATCATTCCTTTTGGGGATAACAAAAAAGTTCTTCTCCCCAATGATCGGTAGCCCTAGAAACATGAACATGTCCCAGAGCCTAATTGATATGGGGTTCAACTTGAAGAAAAAGGTGTTGCAGTTGGGAGCCCAACAACTCAAGAGGGCCATCAGCAAATTAATAGGAATGTCGATGTCAACCAACGAAAGCTAGATTAGGTCATAAAGGCCCATTTCCTTCCACTGTAATTGGTAGGCCTGCTTTAAGCAGTTAACCCAATTAGACCAAGCATGTAGGGGACTGAGGCCAATTGTGAAGCTTCCAGCAAGAGGACTCAAGGAAAGCTAAAGTCATTCGGGCTAACATCAAGTCACAGATTGAGGTTAAAGGCTATGGATTTGGCTGAGTAGGAGTAGTCACGTTTGAAAGGTTGGGAGATATGGTCAAATACTTGACATCACTCTTATTAGAAATGTGAAAACTCCAGGGAAAGGTACTAGAAAGATAGAAAATGATGAAATTAGCATTTATCCCTAAAATATGAGAATCCAAATAGAAAGCAAGAGTCTTACCAGAAAGCGACGGAGGTATGGAAAGATTAGTCCTCATGGAGCAAAGAAAAAGGAAAATGTCAGATTAAGAACTCAACCTAGAGAAATGTAAGTTCAAGATGAAGTATTTACTGTCGTTAATCCCCTTAAGGGGGCAACAAGTTTCCAAATCATGACTAAAGAATCAGGCAAACTCCTAGTAGGAATGTTAGAAGGAGCGGCGATAGAAGCGGTGGCAGCAGAAAAGGAAGCCATTACTGAGCAGAGGAATGAACATAACAAGAAGGGCAAAAGCTTAAAGGGTAAAAAATGGTAGAGAGAATAAGGGGATGGCTAAGAAAGGAAATAAAATTATATTGACAAGAAGGCACTTAGAGACGAAGCAACATTTCAGTCTTTTTTCAAACATGCTATATGGTTTACAGTTACTAGCCACTAGCACGCGGGGCCATTATTTGGGCTAAAATCAAAACGTTACTTACCAAGAGCCATAACTTAGATTGGGCTAAGTAACTGAAGAGTCAGGCCTAATCAACAGTCTAAACAGAAGGGCCAGGTCAGACCTTATGAGAATTCCCCAGTTAGATGACGAGCCCTTAAATCATCGAACCACTACCAGACCGTTGGAATATAACACCACAATTTAACAGGCCCTAAATTTTACTAGAACAGGACCAATAACTCCGAGGATCTTGAAGATGCGGGCTGACAGTTAAACGATAAAACACGCTATAGAGAAGACTGTGCCTAACTGATCCCTAATACTTCACGAGTACATTCTGGATTCCATGAGAGCAACTATCGTAGCTCTGTCATTATAAATAGAGGACTAAACCATAGAAGAAGGATACGAATATGATTACAAAGACCTACATTTTGCATCCATAGCTTTTAGATTTATCAAATAGTTTTCACGTGTAGCTTTATTTTCATTCCCAGCATTGTAACCCTTTACGCTTTGTAATCCTTTAACATAGCAATGATCAAACACTTGTTCAACTATTTCTTGTGTATCTTTTACATCTAGGTAAACTGTGATAAGGATCAATTAATGAAACTCAACGTCTCTGGCACGCCTTGTAATTTATTGTTCCCAACAAATAGTAAGAAAAAATAAAGAAAATCCTAGCTATTTTTTAAATATATAGGAATTCCAAGTATAGACTTACTCATTTCAATCCAAGATATAAACATTTTCCCTCAACTAATTATTTCTATTCAAATTCAAATTATAACTAACTTTATGCATGTAAAAAATTTTATCTCCATTTTACCTCTTGTATTTATTAACCTAAATATTTGTGTAAAATTATCTCTCACTCATTATAAAATGTATTGATAATTGAAACTAAGGGCAAATATATATTTTTATAAAAATGAGGATTTTATTGATATGAAATTTTTTCTAAAAGACTGCTTATATTTAGTACCAAAGGAAGTAAGTTGTTAGTAATATCATATTCACAGTTCTAAAATAATTTTGGTGTCAATGTAAAGATTTTGTTGATGAGTAATCTGCATGCAAGTACCTCTATACAAGTGTTCTTCAAACCCAAAGACTTTCCCTGACCCTAGTGAGCTCCCAAAATCCAACTTATCTAAATTTTTTGGTAGGCAAAAAATCTATCTTTGAACTTATAATATAATGTTAAATGACATTTTGGATAATTATTGAACATATTAATTTATTTAATGATAAATAGTCCGTAGAAAAATTTATTTATTTTTATATAATAAATATAATAATGATGATAAACATATTAAGATACATTAAAAATCATTATATTCTTAATAGTTAATACTTGATGACATAATTAATAATTAATTACTCTCTCTGTTTTTATTTATAAGAGAAACTATCACTTATAATTTTTTTATATAAGCAAAATCACATCTTTCAATAAGCATTTTTTTATAAAATTTCTAAATTATTCTTCATAATTTCATAATTCACAATTATAAAAAATAATTAATAAAGACTTAATTAACACAATTACTAAAAGGTGTTTAGTCCAATTCTTTTATTTTCAGACACCATTAATATAGTTAATCAATTCTTTTATCTCTCACGGGCATATGTTGGAGCTTTAACGACACTGTCTTCACGATGACCCATTAGTGTTACTCTTGCCATTCTTCTTCTTCTTCCAACTCCTTTTCACCGTCCGGACCACCTCATTCAGTCGTGTTGATCATTTCGCCATGTCCTGTGGTAACCTCGGCAATATCCTGTCATCGGATAACCGGAACTGGACCGGAGATATTGGCTCCAAAATATTCTCTCCCATTGAACCCCGCAACGGCCTCTACTCCGTTATCGTCAAAGCATCGGTCAGAAAAACAGTCCCCCACGGCACTGCACGCCTCTCTTACTTTGAATTCTCCTACTCATTCTCAGTGACCTCCGGCCAGAAAATCATTCGCTTCTACTTTTACCTATTTTCACATGTACAAATTTTGAGTCACATTTACATCATCATAATAAAAAACTGTTTTGCACATCTCAATTTCTCACTTTGTTTATCACAGCACTATTATTTTTTTCATATATTTTGTGCCAACACATAGGTAAATCAAATGAAATAATTTTATATTTTAATTAATCCAAGTAATTAATTATGAAATTATTGCTCCGTTCTAACAACCATAAAGTATAGGCTTCTTGTGCAGTGCACGGGGTAGTATATATTGATTATAATTAACAAGGAAAAGTTCAGAACAAAGCTAATGACAGATATAGACAAACTCAATGTTAGGAAGTGCAATCAATCCATCTCAATTAAATATTACGTATCCAAGCCTTTATTTACACATGGATAAATAGATATTGCTCTCTCAAAGTAAGAAGTCTAAAGGATTGAAAATTTTGTTGCATGATAATGTGAATAGATGTAAGTCTATTGCTATGAATTTTGAATGTAGTTTCTATAGAGGTGTCAAGTAATGTGAAAACAACTAATATTCAATATATATATATATATATATCATTTCATATTCCTCTAGTCTTATTTATAAATTATTTTCAACATATTTCACTGGTACCAAGGAAAACCTTAAAACTTATTAAATATGTCTTAAAATTTAATAAGTTCTCAACTTTGTCCCTATTAAATATACATACTTCAATAACATATTTTCTCTTTCCAACATTCAATGGAGGGTAAAAGAGAAAATTTATAATAAAAATTTAATGACGTGACTTATAAATAAGATAAAAAAAATTCTTGTCTCTCTGCCCTATAAATAGGACTAGAGGGAGTAATGTGAAAGGAATTATACAAGTATGTGGTTATTAGTTATTTAGTTTTGTTGGTATGAAATGAAATTTTTTTAGAAGTTAATGCTTCCAATGCATAGCACGGAGGAATCAATGCTAGTTTATATAGTAAAGTTAATATCACAGTATAGTTAATATGAATCTAAAATTAGAAAATGAAAATAATTCTAAATTTGAATATATTTAATTAAATTATATTGATAGTGAATATTCTTTGAATTTTATTAATATTAATATATAAATAATATATATAATTATATATAAATAATGAAAAAATATAAATAAATCATACAAATCATATAAATAGAATGATATAAATAAATAAATTTGAGTATAAGTAATATAAATAATGAAAAATAAAAAAGGAATATATAAATATAAGTAAATAATATAGAGTAGATAGAATAGAAATAAGTCAAATTCTTTTTTATATCAATTTGAAATTAATAAAATGATTATTCATGGCTATTATGTTTAGATCTAACTATTCTAAATTAATAAATAGAAATGGATTTTTTTTATTGAATCTAAAAAAATAGGCCTTCTTCAAAGAAAACTAAGAGCCTCGTTTGTTAATGGCAAACCTGAAATTTTAGCGTCCGAGGTGTTTTCTTAAACTTATGTATCAAGGAATGAACAAACATTGAGGTTTTTAGTGACTGTGTTGAGCCAATCAATTTAATCACCAATAAACTAAACTCAAACCCATCATTTTCATGGTATAGTTGACGAGACACTTCATATTGTGAACAAAGGCTGACATATTTTTATCAATTTTATGTATCGATATTGTAATAGTATAAGATTGCAATACTATAGCTAATCTTAGCCAGGAAATGTCATATGATTTAGATTTCTGTTGGAATATCTTTGATCAAAAAACCACCTTTCCCTCAGATGTGGTGTTTGATGTATGGAAGATTTCTTGCTCTCTTTTTTTTATCGTTCTAGTTTATTTCCACAAAAAAAAAAAAATCTTTTGTATCCGAAAATTAATTACCAACCACATCAGTTTCTATGAAATCGAACTTATAAATTTTTAAAATTTAATACTTAAAATTTAATTTAAATTAATTAATCCTCTAGCCTTGAGACATTTCTGTCATTCTCCCCTTTAGTTTTTTCCCATTTATCTATTGGTCTAAATTTGTCTTCTGTTCAATGGCATGTCAGGGCGTATAAGGATAAGGTTTGTGAGCCACGTAATAGAACATCTATTGTATTTTATATGAAATAATTAAATTTTGAGAAGCTATGGGAGATAAAGTTTGGCAGAATGGTAGAGGTATTAAAAGAATTAATTAATTTAAGTTAGGTTTTAAGTGTCAAATTTTAAGAATTTGTAACTCAATCTCTTAATTTTACAACTATGTTATGATGAATTTGTAACTTATATTCTAAATTTTAACAAAAATAAATAAATTTTTTTATTCTTCAACCATGTTAAAATTTAAAAAATAAATTACAAATTCATCACAACGCAGTTGCAAAATTGAGAGATTGAGTTATAAATTTTTGAAGTTTGACAATTGGGACCTAACTTGAATTAATTAGTCCTTTTGGGACCTCTTTCTCATTCTCTCATAAAGTTTTATCTTAATTAATACTTAAAATATATAATAGATATGCTAAATTAATTAAATAAACACAATGCTAATTTGATATTATTAGCATTTAATTAAATAATTATATAATAGTAACTTTTTTGGCTAGATATTAATTACTCCATTTGATCCTATTTATAACTAACTTCCAACATTTTCACTAAAACCAAAAAGAAAAACTTTAAATCCCATTAACTCTATTTAAAAATTTAGCAAGCTTTCAACTTTACCCATATTAAATTTATCTACTTTAAAATAAAATAATCTAGTATTCAATAAACTTCCCTACATTTAATAGGGGTGCAAGATAATAAAGATGAACATAATAATCATGGAGATGTCTTACAAATACAACCAAAACAAACATTCTCTCTATGTCCTATAGATAGGATCAAAGGAGTATAAAATAGTTAAAAAATATATATTTTCCTTATTCAATTATTTATATAATCACTATTTGTCTTTAGAGAGAATGACAGAGAGGTTTCAAAAGGACCAATTAATTCAATTTAGATTTCAAATATCAAACTTTAGGAATTTGCAAGTTCGACTTTCAATTTTGCAACTTCTTTATGATAAATTTGTAACTTATTTTTTAAATTTTAACATAGTTGAATAATAAACAAATGTTTTTTCCTATTAAAATTTGAAACATAAATTGCAAATTTACTATATCTCCCCTTCCCTCTCTCCCCTGTCCTTTTCTCTGATTTTAAATAATAACTATAAAAAATATTATAAAAACATGGATGCAAGCAAGCTAACTTCTCGCTTCTTCGCTGTAATCATTGTGGTGAGCTTCAGCGAGATAGTTGTCTCCAGTATGACTAACCCACCAATAAAAGCTATGTCCTTTCTTTTATTCATCCAAATACATATCCTTTTCCTTACTTGCATCGCTCCTACACTCCTCGTGATAATTTTGCAGTCAACTGTGGGAGCTCCGACAATTATGCAGTTATAGATGGTCGGAATTGGATCGGAGACGATGATTCTGGACTTTTCTCTCCGATCAAATCCTCTAACAGCAACAACTCAATAATCGCCAGTGTTCCCTATGACTAAAGAATCCCTTACAACACCACACACCTCTCTGGCTCCAAATTTTTCTACTTGTTTCCTGTGAACAACAATGGCCAAAAGTTTATTCGCCTCTACTTTTACCCATATTCCTACGCCCCTAACTTCCTTCACACTGACGCTCTCTTCTCCATCAGATTTGGCACTCACACTCTTCTCAAAGACTTCAATGCTTCAATCATTGCCGATTACTTTAACAAAGAAACTATTGTACGAGAGTACTGCGTCAACGTTGTTGACTCCTAATGAGCAGCTTATGACAACCTTCACACCCAGCCTATGCCATCCAAACGCCTATGCTTTTGTCAATGGGATCGAGGTCATCTTTATGACCTCCTATCTTTACTACACCAAACCTGATGACCTACAGGTTATGTTGCAAGATGGCAGAATGACTAAGCTAGAGTGAACCTAGGTCGATCACTATGAGGAGGCTTAGCTGGACAAGCTAGAGTGAAGTGTGTGACAAGTTAAAATATGATTTGGACAGATTTGAGTTTAAAACTAAATGACCTAATAAACCGAATTCTAGAGGGAATAGAGTGGGTGTATGTAAATCTATTAAAAGTAGGAACTCCTATATGGAATTGGTCACCTATCTCTGTTTGATTACAACGTAGCTAGTTTAGTTTCTTCTCTCTTCTCTCTGGTTTTAGTGACTTAGTTATATTAACCAATACTTAGCTAATACCTTGACCAACCTTAATCCAAGATTATGGTCTTAGAGTGAGCCAAAGAAAAACTAGCATTAAGCCTAACCAAAGTGTTACAAACATGAGTCAATTAGGTCAAGCACATATGAAGGAATTAACATGCTTAAGATTATAATTCATGAAGATATTCACATGCATTCAAGTTGACAAGATTATGACAAGCAGGAAAACATGTTAAGCTCATCATGCTAACCAAGATTATGAATCAATTTGAAGAGGCCAAAATTATGCACAACAAAACTCAAGTTGCAACAAGCTTCTCTCAATCAAATGAATTATCACTTGAGATTACAAGATCAAAGAGTCATATAAATTTGTAATTCTAGAGAGAGAAAAGTAGAGAGAAGAAATTGAAATCCAACTAGAAAATAATACAAACTCAAGGTTTCCTCCTCTACATAGTAGTTCCTTCAAGAATCTAGCCTTGCATCTTCAAATGATGAACAAGATGAAACTCCAAGATTTTGGTCTTTTTCACCATGATTTTGCCTAAAGATAGCTTGGTTTGATCCTAATGAAAGCTATTAGGTTATGTAAAGGAAGAAAATAGGAATAGAATGGTGGTAGTTTCGTGAAATTTGGATGGTTAAATTGAGAGATATCATGGAGAGAGAGTGGAAGTGTAGAGAGAAAAGTGAGAGGATTTGATGAACTTGAAGTTTGAAATGTGAAATTATGAGTGAATGATCTGAAAAACTGATCCTAATCCTCTCTAAATGTGTTATTGGATGACAATATAGTGGTCACTTACTAAACAAGTTACCACAAAACTCAAAACAAGTCATTAGGTTAAGTGAGGTTAAGGGTAGTCTAGGTTGCAAGTTAATTAGGGTGATAATTCCAATGTTGCTCTTTTAATCTCATATGTGCATGGATATGTTAAGCACTTATGTTCCCTTAATTGCCTTGGAATTCACTCCTAATGCACCTCAAATTCAGATATGAAATTTGTCTCTAAAGCTTCTCAACCACATTGTAAACATCTTTGAACAAGTCAAGCCAAGTGGAAGCTAACTTTGATCCCTTGTGTTCAAGTGCATGGTAAACTCTTGTGTGCCTTAATAACCCTTGAAAATCACACCAAATTGAAGCCAAAACAGGTCTTAATTTTGTCCATAATGCTCCTTGGAAGCTATCCTCAATTGCCTTGAGTTATGTCTTCATTTGTCACACTAATTCACCTAAGTCACAATTAAATCAAATAATCAAATAATCATAATATGACATTTATTTAATTAGACTAAGATATAAAATATTTAATTCATCCAAAGTATTAAAATGAGTAAGGAAAAATGAATGTAAAAGCCTCACAAGATACAAGTGTAGACAAGCACACACTTGAACTAAAATCAAAGGCCAATTGGAAACCTTTAAGGAGACAACCTTAAAGTGTTGTTTTTTTCATAATAAATCTCAACCTAAGATGAATCAATGAAAGCTAATTTGACTAATCATCTTAGCTCATCAAAAAACATAAATCTCGAGCTTACTCTAGTTTGGTGGAAAAGTACATTTTATGATCAAATTACCCTTAATGCATGTATTTGAACACTTTGGCAAAATTGCACTAAGAATGTGATATTAATGTATATGGAGATTCTTAACATATAGAAATGGTCCTAAAACTAACACACACATAAAATTCCTGATTTGCCTTTGAATTCCCAACAAAGTGCAAAATGATCAAAATACCTTTAATATGCATACTTTCTTACTAAAGCCCAAAACCCTAATTTTACACCAAGAATGCACATTTTAAGGTTTCCTATCATGAAATATGGTCCTAAATGCCTAAGAAAAGTGTGTAATAAATATGACCTATCACGGAACCATCCAGTTTCTTGTCGAAAACAATAGTGCTCTCAAGATAGCGTATAGAATCAACATTGGTGGGAGGCAGATCCCTCCCATCAATGATACTGGCATGTTTTGAAATTAGGATCCAGATAACCTATACTTTGAGAGTGAGCACCCATGATAAATGATAATTTTATATATTTTTATCCTTTTAATTTAGACTTCTAAATATAATTTGAGGCTAATTGAGTTTAATTGGATATTATTTGATTTTATTGGTCAATCTTCAATTTTGAGATTTTAACAAACTAAATATTGAATTTTAATATATAAATGATATCTTTGATAATTTTGCATAGTTGTTATTTTATTTTATTTTATTTGTGCAGATTCTCTGGATTTAATTTAGAAGATATTGACAGAGATTATTTTGGATAAGAAGAATATGGGTATACTTGAAGATCAAGTCAAGAATTAAATTTTTAAAACTTTGTTCATATTTATTTTGGGTTTTTAGTATAATTTTCAATTAGGGTTATTTAGGATAGTTTTTTATATTTTATTAAATTATTAGGTTTTTTTTTTAAGAGATGCATCACTTTTTATATTTAAAGGAAGGAGCAAAGCACACACAACAACATAGGAGGCATCAGGACAAGTTTCCTTGCGCACCATCCTTAAAATGAGATCAGAATCATTTAAATTTTAATCTGGACGGTCTAGATTTAAAAAATTATTTTATATTATATTTATTAAAATAAAAATTTATAAAAATTATAAAATAATTTTTTATTTTTAATCTGGTCTATATTTAATTTAGAGGATCCAACTTAATATTAAAATTTTTATAATTAATGTATATTAATTATTCAGATGTACTCTACACAGTCTAGATTATTTTGTATTCTTGCATTATCTGATTTCACAAGTGCTTCAAGGTCGTAAGTGATGCCTCAGGTGTAACAATTGGAGGCATCCTTAGCCAAGAAGGCCACCCAATGACATTCTTTAGTGAAAACTCAATGAAGCAAGGCAAAGGAACTCAACATACTATAAGGAATTCTATGCCATTGTCTGTTCACTTGAGCATTGAAAATACTATTGTTGGACATAATGACTTGTGACATTATGTGTTAGCTTAAGTTTTGATGATGACAAATATAGATGAGTTAACTACTTTTGCCTAATTATTTTCATACATATAATGCCTGTTTGGTTAGGCAAATAATCGATTTTTTTGCTGAAAAAATTGATTAACTAAAAAAATATCCAAACACCACCTTTTGTCATTAATCGATTATTAGTGTTAAAATTAATTTTTTTAAAGCTGCATTTGTGAGTGTCTAAGGAAAAGCTGATCAAAGGCATTGGGGAAATTACAAATATTGACCCAAGAAAAAATTATAAAAAAGGCACAAAATTTAATAAAATAAAATTCATTTTAGAAACAAATTTAATAATATTAGATACAAATTTATCAATAATTTAATTTTAAAAAGTAATATTTTTTATGGTAACTTATATAACTAAAATTGATTCTAAATAAATTATCCAAACATCTTCAATTCTATTAAAATTAATTTTAAAAAAATAGTATCCAAATAGATTGCGTTATAATACAATCATTTATGATTAAAATCTACCACTTAATCAATTATGTTTATAATCTATTATACCTAATTAAAATCAAAACGGGCACATAGTAGTTAACTATGACTATAAAACAAGTGCTTTAAAGTATTTTTACTCATGTTGTTCCATATTACATGAGATTGGGAAAAATGATTTGTGTGCATCAAAGCTATTTTATACTATCATATTTTTCCTTTTCTCAAATTGATTCTATATCTAAGAGTGACTCAAAGTATCATCTTTCATAACTTGGATATATGCATATTGACACTTGGACTAACCATTTTATTCATGATATATCATTTACAAAGTTTAAGTCATCATTTGCATGCTACACTCATGATTGAAGAACATAAAGATAAAGAGAAGGATGATCCAATAAGAGCTTAAAAAGAATGAAGACATTCATACAAACTTGGATGCACCTTGGTAGCCTTGAACTTGATAGGTATAATATCATTAGGCTAGAAATATTTATGCTAAACTCATTGATTTAGATATAAAGTATTGGCTCAAGAAATCTTAAATCTAAACATGCATTTTAGCTATTAAGAGAAAGTATGACATATAGTTTTTTATAATCATGGTTTTCATCTTGGATCATATATATCTCACGAGTTTTTAAATGTTTTGATTATTAACTCCATAAAGTTTTCAAAGTTTCTCTATTCACTTAAAATGGAGTTAAATTGAAAAATTCATGAACACTTGAAGTCTAAGCTTTGAAAAGAAAATTGTGCAAAAAATCAGTTTTGACCTTTGGTCATGTTTCATGTCATATCTCTTACTACAAAGATCATTTTAATGTGAAACATATCTCATTTAAAAATAGACTCCAACATCATTTTAATGATAATTTATTTATTTAAAATGGAATTATATTAAAAAAGATATGAACTTTAAAAGTTGAGTGTTGAGATATTGATTTTGCACAGCTTTTAGTCTTGACCTTTGTACATTCTTTTGATCATATCTCAAAATATACGTTGAATTTGAGTGTGAATTACATGTTGGAGGTTTAGCTGGACATTTTGATATTCAAAAAACTATAGCCTTAGTAGAGGATAGGTTTTACTGGCCCTCCCTCAAGCAAGATGTTGCTAGGATCCAAGTTCAATGTCACACATGTTGGAAATTGTGCCCTAGGGCCAATCATTGTACAATAAACATTGTTATTTAACGAATTTCTCTTTTGTTATCATATTAATTGCATGTTCACTATGATAACTGTATCCTTGGACAAACTATAGTGATTATCCTAAATGTCCCTAGTCGGTCATCTATGAGGGATCATAGATGAAACAAGACTAGTTTGACTTTGATTAATTATAAGTCATAGGCACTTGAAAGAGTACAAGGTGCTAGACTGACCCGCAATGAGAAAGCTGCATGGTATAAGTCATAAGCTTATCTTATATGTAACCATATCACTAAGCCTTTTAACCTAAGATCATCATTGATTCTTACATGATGACTATCGAACTTTGACCTAGTCAAAAATCACCTTTGACTAAGTGATCATAAAGGCTATGATTGAATTTAGTGATATTCATGCAGAAGAATATGAGTGGTCAAGATGGAATTTGTCCCTCATGTTAATTGAGAGATGTTACTGGGCCTCTGGATGAGTAAGACTGAGAAAATGTATGACCATACTACGATGGAAAGAGTTTTTCCATTGTTATGTCAATCCACTCAGAGATCAAGAAAGTAATAGTTAGGTAAAGGAGAATGACAATTCCATGTCTCACACTTGATTGAAATATCACGTGACAAAAGAGATGTGATACGATTACATGATAGGTTACATCGAATCATCGATCTACATATGAATTGGGTAGTTGCAATGTATTGCTAGAGGCCACTTGTGACTTGTAGGCATAGCATAATTAGCTACTGCCAACTTCATGTGAGCCTATAGGGTCGTACATAAGAATAGCCTAGCTCAAGCTATAATGTTCAAGTTCATTGAATCTGTAATGTGTCTAGATTCATTAAATGTAATGCTTTTCTAGGGTGAACGAATTATATATATATATATATATTTGAATATTTATTTGATAAATATTTATATATATTTATATAAAATATAAAATTCAAAATATAATTATATATATTTGAAATATATATATATATATATGATATATGAAATTAAATATATATATAATATACATAAATTTTTGAAATATATGTGTGTGTATATATATATTCATATATATATATAATATGTATATGTGATATATATTATATTATATTATATTATATTATATTATATTATATTATGTTATGTTAGTTTTAAATTTAATTTTATGTGATAGATTAAATTTAAATAACTAACATGATATGAGAGAATATCATGTCAGTTATATAATTTGAATTTATGAGATAAATTTGAATTAAATATGATATCATAAATTAAATTTATGAAATAAATTTAATTAAATTTTCATGGGCTCTTCAAGTGGAAGGTGAAAACCCTAATCTACACATAATATATAGATAGGGACGTGCTTGATGGATGTATGAGAGTCAGAAAAGTCCTCATGGCAAAACACATTGAGAGGCACAAAACACCCTAGAGAAAAAGTAGTTCAACGTTTTGAGAAAATAAAAGGACATTTTCAAGCACTGGCACACAGTTTGAGTTAGAGAACTATTCATATGGATACCGGTAGAGGGAGTAGATCTACATTGTTAGCTCCTAAGATCCAATTTCTTCACATGAAGCATGAAAAGTAAAAAGTAATTGTTCTATCCACCTTGACTTAAACAAGTTTGTTCGGTTTACATCAGGATAGGGATTTAAAATTTTTAATCTTTTGTCGCACCTCCCTATCCAACAGCACATGCCATACTGCTAAGGTGAAAAAAAGAAATACAGGGTGGTATATGCCCTTACCAATTCCTAAGGCATCTTGGAAGGATATTAGTATGGACTTTGTATTAGGTTTGCCTAAGACAGTTCAAGGGCAAGATTCAGTTCTAGTTGTCATCGATCGGTTCTTAAAAATGGCTCACTTCATACCATGTAGCAAGACCACCAATGCCTCCCATCTCGCTAAGCTATTTTTTCGGGAGACTGTTCATCTTCACAGGTTACCCACTTCTATTGTTTTGGATAGGGATGTCAAATTTGTTAGTTATTTTTAGAAGACCCTTTAGAAGCTCTTTAGTACTCAATTAAAGTTCTCCTCTTCCTTTTATCCTCAAATTGATAGTCAAACTGAAGTCATTAATTATAGTTTAGGTGACTTGCTCAAGAGTCTAGTCGGTGATAAACTAGGAAATTGGGATTTGGTATTACTAGTCACAGAGTTTGCATATAATAATTCAGTCAGTTGGTCTACTCTAGTCCATTTTAAATTTTTCAATGATATAACCCCAAACAACCTATTAACCTCCTATGTATCCCTCTTATGACCTGTACATCTGAATCAGTTGAAGCTTTTGCCCATCGCCTTCACAATCTTCATGCTGAGATTAGGTGTAAGTTAGCAATGAGTAATGATGCATATAAATTAACTGTGAACACACACTGTTGTTCCAAAGAATTTGATGTTGGAGACTACGTTATGGCTCGCATAAGCCTAGAGTGATTCCTAAGAAATTCGCTCAAGAAGTTACATACTCGTGCATCTAGCCCTTTTCGCATTGCAAAAAAACTAGGGCCTAATGCTTATTTGTTAAATTTACCTCTAAATATGTCTATTAGTCCAATATTTAATGTTGAGGATTTTGTTCCTTACTGAGGTACTTTTGAGCCATCCCTTTTGTTCTCTGATGACTCTGTAGGTACACAGCCCCACCATGCCCCAATTCTATCATTGCTTATTGTTATGCCACCTACCGACACCATTGATGCTGTCATGGACGAACAGATGATTGTCACTCAAATAGGTCCTGTTCAACAATACCTTATCCATTGGAAGGGTCATTCAGATTTAGATACCATGTGGATCACTGCAGAGGAGTTTCGCACCATTGACTTCGCTTTGTTCAACAACTACCAACTATTTACCTCTCTGGTGGAGAGTTCTTTCAACTAGGAGGAAATGATGAGAATTATATTTGATTTTATTTAGGGTTTATTAAGTTTGATTTAGTATCTAGGGATTGTTATTATTTCTTTAGTTCCTTAGATTTATTTTATCTTTCAAGTATTATCTCAAATAAAATAAGATATCTAGCCTAACTAAATACCTTATCTTCATCTTTTAGATTATGATTTGATTTAGATTTAAATATTATTTTTATTATTTCTAGGGCTCTATAAATAGCCCTAGGGTTCTTCAATTGTATTCAGTTTTGGCATTTGAATAAGAGTTATACAGTTTTTCTTTTCCTCCTCCTTTCTCTCTTCTCTCTCTTCCCCTCTCCTCTTTCCTGTTTCACACACTACTAAAAAAACCACCTTTTACGTTGCTTTTTAACATCGGTTAAGCAAAAATCCATTGTAAAAAAAAGGCGGTGGCAATTTTATAAATAAGGCAAAGAGTTTTAACATCAATTATATGAATAACTGACATTAAAAGTATATTCCATGTTGGTTATTCAAATAACCAACATTAAAAAGCTTAAAAAATAAAAAAGGGGGAAATTTGAAAAGGGGATCAAAAAGAACTTAATATGAGACAAAGGCAATGGATGGAATTCCTAGAAGATTACAACTTTGAGTTTAAGTACTATCTAGGGAAAGTCAATGTCATGGTTGATGCTTTGAGTTGGAAGTCATTACATGTGGCTGGATTAATAGTTCAAGAACACCAGTTGTTGTTGTCTTTGCTAGAAGTGCAGCTTGAGGCATCAAATTATACTCTGAATACAATTCATTCAACTATGATTTCCACTGTGTTTGGCAAAGAAATACAGGAAGCTCAGTTGCAAGATATAGAAGAGGGTCGTATTACCTTATTTTGATTCAGTGATGATGGGCTCATCCTGTATAAAGACTGAATCTATATACCTGTGAATGAAGAGATTAGAAGGAGGCTGTTTGAAGAAGCTCACCGAAGTAGATATAAGATACATCCAGGTGTGACTAAGATGTACGATGATATGAAGAAGCATTGGTGGTGGCAAGGTATGAAGAAGGATGTTACTAGGTTTGTGAGCTAGTGTCTCACATGTCAAAAGGTGAAGATTGAGCATCAGAGACCGCCTAGGACACTATAATCTCTAGAGATTTTGCAATGGAAGTAGGATAGTATTTCAATAGACTTCATGTCTGGTCCACCAAGAACTCAGGCAGGGTATGATTCTGTGTGGGCTATTATGCATCGATTGGCAAAGTTGGTGCACTTCTTACCAGTTAAGACCACTTACAATGTAGAAAAGTATGCAAAAGAGGATTACCTGCTCTGAGCAGTGGTATGGTGGGCCCTATTCCTTGTGACTAGAAGTCTTGGTCTGAGCGTAGAGATTACTCCGCTAGGTGGAACCAAGAATGCATTGCATAAGCATGGCGAGATTAATGAGCAACGAAAGAGTAGCTTCACTTAGTAGTGGTATGACTACCTTTGAGTTGTTAGAGTTTGAGTTGCTAACTAGGATGCATAAATGATTGTGTGTTGAATTATGATGTGAAACTTGCTTATATATATATGTATATGATGTTGCATCTCACTGAGAGTGCCCTTGTAAAGGGTATGTGGGTAGGTCTAAGTGCTATTCAAGCAAGTTTGTGTTATTATGTAACTTGTTCCACTTGTATATATTTGAATTGATGTGATGATTATGTATTGATTGTGAATTGTGTTGTTATATGAGAACTTGACATAAATGGTGAGGCGGAGCCCCATTTGAAAGAGTCGAGTATGTTGTAATTCCTGACTATATGGTGAGGTGGAGCCCCATATGTAAGAGTCGAAGGGTTGAAAGTGGAACAAGTCTAGTTATATATGTGAATATGTGTTGTATATTTTTCCTCATATAAATTCATAATTGTGTAATGTGGCATTGAGAGGCCAAAATAGGAAAATGATGTGATATATATGATATGAGGTATTAATCAAGTGTATGTGTTTCTTTTGGACTTAGTTTAAGGCTCGAAGTAGTCTAATAGGACAATAAATGAGAATTGAACACTTAGGGTGTAAGTTTTTAAAAGAAAAGTGACTTTTTGCATCTGAGTATCCAATTTTAGATTAGACCATTAGATTTAGTCCAAACTTATTTCATTAGCTAGTATATGTTATAAGCTTCGTGTGGGCATTTGAATCACTCCAATCAAACGTCAGATGTGGAAACAGCGCGCGGCAGAAGTTCATCTTCCGTGCTATCATATGACAAAAGAAATTGCTGTCATATATGCCATGGTGCACGATGTGCCTGCCATGGTGCACGATGTGCCTGCCACAGCACATGACACAATCAGAAACAGAGCATGTCGCTTTGTACCGCATACCATAGTGCATGGCCCATTTTTAGAGTAGAGTGTTGTGTCTTATTTAGTCTTGTGAATGTGTTTACACTTCCATTAACCCTCTTATTTGAATATATGTTTTTAAAAGTCGGGGTCCTGCGATTTGAAAATAAATAAAAGAGCTATAACTTTAATTTTGATTTATTGATTGTGTGATTGGGGATGGTAAAGCCCGGCTTGAGCTGGGACTTTACATCCTTCCTCTTTCTCCATTGTTGGGTGTTACTTTAAGTGGGTTCTTTGAGTTGTATTTTCTTCTTCAGTAGATTCCAAGTAAGTCTCATTGTTATTTTTTTTTATTGATTTATGAAAATTATAGTAGATGGATTTGAATTATTGTCTTCATATTTTTATTTTTGTTCTTTGTAATTTTTTTATTTTTCCTTTTTTTGATATGTTATTTATGTTAAGGGGAGAAATTAAAATTCTTTTCTTTTTTGTTGAGTTTTGAATAAAATGAAATTTATACTTTATAGGAAGAATTAAATTTATTGTGATAAATTTTATTATGTAATTTTGATAGTTAAGGTTTTAGAATTATTATGTTTCCAATAGATATTTTTAATTGTTGCTGGATAGAATTTTGTGATTATTAAAATTTTTGGATGTCCTATTTTAAGGAACAAATTTATAGGTTTTAAGTTCTGGATGTTAAAAAAATAAATTTTTTTTAAAAATTAACTTTTAACAAGGGTTATTTGAAAACCGTTGTTAAAAATAGTTTTAACCATGGTTATTTCAAATAACTATTTTTTAAAAAATTTTCAATTGATTTTTGCAAACTTTCCACATCGATTAGTTATATAACTAACGTGAAAGGTAATTTTTGACATCGATTAAATAACCAACGCTAAAAGTTTACTTTTTACTTTCCTTTTTTTTTTACTTTTTCTTTTTAACCGACGTTAAATGTCCAAAATAATTGTTGTTAAATTTCCTTCCTACAATAGTGACATCACCTTGTAGAGTGTTTATGAAGATGTGTTGATAAGGATCAGAGTTATGACACAGTTGATCCATTCTTGAGGGGAAGCATGACGGAAGAGTGCTTAAAGGTATACACATATATTGCATTGAAATGTGTAAATAAAAATGGGAATGAATAGCCATCCATGGGAGACGTGACGTCACTACTACAGAAATGGGTATATATGACGGGCCTTATTGGACAGTTATAGTTATAATTATAACTGTCCAATAAATTAAAATATTGGACGGTTCAATAAATAACCGTCCAATATAATTAATATATTGGACAGTTATTTTTAGAACCGTCCAATATGTGTTTGAATTTTTTCAGTTCCCTCTTTTTTTAGACTTTATTGGATGGTTATTATGAATAACCGTCCAATAAAGATGTTGAATATTGGACGGTTAAAATATTAACTATCCAATATGTGCTTTATTTCATCAGCTTCCGCCTCCCCTTTTGCATTTTTCCAGATCTGATTCTTTTGGTTTCCATCTCGACTCTCTCCTCTTCTTGTCTCCTCTCCTCTCATTTCGGCCATTAATATCTTCCAAGCTCTCTCTTGCTCTCCCACCGCTCTGCCATTGAAGATTCGTCTCCCACCACCGAAGATCTTGTCTCTCCTCGTGCTCTACTCTCTCACGCATAAGTGGTCTCATTTTTCTCCTCTCATTTCTTCTAAATTTCTTGCTCTCTGAAATGATTTAACTTAATTTTTGTATTTCATTGTTGCATGGATTACTAATTCTTGATTAGGCTTTTGTTTTGTTAGATTAGATTATATTGATTTTGGGTGTTATTGGTGTCGCACGTAAGCTGTTCGGTAAAATGCTTCATAGAAAAAAATGAGCTTTGGCAAGGACCCACATAAAATTTAAGTTATGGGTCACTTGAAAATGCATGTTAGACTAATAATATATGATTGGAAGAAAGCTATATTTAGTTTTTATTTTTATCCGAATTTATTATCTATTTTTTATGTATTTTTTGTTTGAACAATATTTAACTAGTTTGAGTAAAAAAATTTATCGTTTAGTTCTTTGATTGATGATTGAGTAGTATATGAAGTTTCATAGTGATTGGAATTGTATATGAGTACTTTTAGCTTACTCGAAATTGTTACTTATGTGTAATTTGTAGTTTTAAATAACATGTGATATTGTTGTTTTTGATGATGATGATAATGTGATTAGAATGAGGGCAAAATGCCTAGAAAAATTTTATTTTTATGCCGTTATGCTGCCGAATTTTTGTTTGAAATTCATAGTTTGGCATTTTAAGGCCCTTTTGTTTAACTCTTTTTTTAAATTAAAAGGCAATTTTTTTATACAAGAAATTTTTTTTATTTGTTTTGAATAGGGGTAGAAAATTTCAATGAAATCATTTTTTATAAATTAATGACATATAATTTTTATAATAGTTGGGCCTATATATTAATGTTAATATTGAAATATATATATATATATATATATATTAGTTATTATTATAAGTAAAAAATGATTTTTATGATTATAACTAACATAAAATAATTCTTAATTTTTTATAAATTATAAATAAAAGAATTCACTTGTTGGCAAGTTTTCACTTAAGATAAAATACTTATAATTAATTTAATATAATTGTAAGTATTATCTTAAATTTAATTATCTTAGAGAGGATGATGTGTGTGTGTGTGTGTGTGTGTGAAAGCATGTGGCTCATGATTGATAGAGTTAGTAATTAATATATTCATTAAACTAACTCTTTCAATATGATTGAGTCACTAATATAATTTTTCTCAATAATTCTTATTAGATTGAAAGAGATTATAGACAAGAAATGGATGTTTGCAAATAGAGTCATAAAAGAATATGTCGATGGGGTGAAAGAGTTCATTAGATTCACACTAGAGCATGAGGCAGACCATAATAGTATTGTATGCCCTTGTGTGAAATGTGGCCTCTTGAAATGGGTTAGTGCGAGCAAGTTGGAAGATCATTTAGTGTGTTTTGGAATTGATCATACTTATACATGTTGGCATAAGCATGGTGAGTCGAGGGATACGACTGATAAAAGCCATGAGTATAGCAATACATACATGTCACATAATTTCAAAACAAGTATAAACGACGATGATCGTGTTAAAGTGATGACTAATGTTGTTGAAGAGGAACTTTGAGATTGTCCAGAAATACTAGAGAGGTTAAGAAATGATGCAGAGACACCTTTATACACCAATTGCACAGAATTCTCAAAATTGACCGCTGTGTTGGGATTGTTCAACTTGAAAGCAAGAGGCGAGTTGACTAATACGATCTTCACAAAATTTATTTCACTTATTCATGAAATGTTACCGAAGGGTAATAAGCTTCCAACCCGAACATACGATGTAAAACAAGTGTTGCGATCTGTGGGCATGAGTTATGAGAAGATACATGCTTGCCCCAATGATTGCGCTTTGTTTTGGAATGAATATGCATCATTAACTGAGTGTCCTAAATGTAATGCATCACGTTATAAGGATAATGCAAAGAGTCCAGAGAAGGTGGTATAGTACTTTTCCATTGTGCTAAAGTTTAAACACTTGTATAGCAGTGTAGTAGATTCAAAAAATTTGACATGGCATGCAAATGAGAGAATTAGAGATGGTATGCTAAGGCATCCTGCTGACTCTATGCAATAGGAAAAGGTTTATCGAGAGTACCCAGACTTTGTAAAAGATTTTAGAAACCTACATCTCGCACTAGCTACCGATGGAATGAATCCACATGGCATGCAAAGCAGTACCCATAGTACATGGCCAGTAATGTTAATCATTTATAATCTACCTCCATGGCTATGTATGAAGCGCAAGTATTTGATGATGTCCTTATTAATTTCTGGGCCAAAACAACCAGGAAATGATATAGACATATACTTGGCTCCTTTAATTGAAGATTTGAAGCTATTGTGGGGGACAGGGGTCGAAGTGTATGATGCGTACAGGAAGGAAACATTTAATTTGAAAGCCATGTTGTTTGGCACAATCAATGACTTTCCAGCGTACGGTAATTTGTCTGGGAATAATATCAAAGGGAAACTTGGATGCCCTATTTGTGAAGATAGCACACAGTCGGTGAGATTAGAACATGGTATGAAAAATGTCTACATGGTAGATGGTTGCCTCAACAACATTATTATTGAAGATTAAAAAAATCTTTTGATGGTAATCCAGAAGAAGGTGGGCCACCTCCATTTTTATCCGGTGATCAGTTGTTTGAAAAGGTTAAGGATTTGGATATTGAATTTGGAAAACCTCTTGCGAGGCATATTAGCACAAGTGGGTAGAAAAAAAGATCTATTTTCTTTGATTTGCCATATTAGATGACCTTAGATGTGCGGCATTTTCTTGATATAATGCACATTGAAAAAAAATGTGTGTGAAAGTATTATTGGTACGTTACTACAAATTTCAGGAAAGACCAAAGATGGCATAAAAGCGAGGCTAGACATGGTTTCTATGGGTATAAGGGAAGACTTGGCATCGAAGGAGAATGAAAGTCGTACATTTCTTTATCCAGCAGCTCACACATTGTCCAAAAAAGAAAAAAGGTCATTATGTGAGTTTCTTGGTGCAATTAAAGTTCCAAAGGGTTACTTTTCCAATGTGAAGAATCTTGTGTCAATGAAAGAGTTGAAGTTGAAAAGTTTAAAATCTCATGACTGTCATGTCTTGATGGAAAATTTTCTTCCAGTAGCCATACGTTCTATTTTACCTAATAGGGTGCATAATGCGATAATGAAACTGTGTTTCCTTTTCAAGTCAATTTGTAGCAAAGTGATCAACCCTCACAAATTGCCAAGGTTACAAGGCCGAATTATAAGGACATTATGTGAACTTGAAATGTATTTACCGCCTGCATTTTTTAATATAATGGTTCACCTTACTATTCACTTAGTTAAGGAGGTAGAAATGTGTGGCTTGGCTTATTTGAGATGGATGTACCCGATTAAATGTAACATAAAGGTACTAAAAGGGTATGTGAAAAATCAAAGTAGACCTAAAGGTTGCATTGTTGAAAGGTACATTAGTGAAGAGGCTGTTGAATTTTGTAGTATTTGAGAGATGGAAAATATGTTGGGATCCCAGTAGATAGACATATGGGAAGAGAAGATGGGGAAGAAATGAAGGGAGTCAAATTAGTCACTATCTTAGAAACACATTAAGAGCAAGCACACCTATATGTGTTACACAACTCTAAAGATGTTGACGAGTACGCAGACAAGCACAAGTTTGACATTAGGAAGGATAATCCTGGAAGAACTGAAACTTGGTATGAGAAGGAACATAATAAACACTTCACAGGTTGGTTAAAAAAGCATGTTTCTGACAAGTACAATTTCAATCATAATTCTATTTCTGAAAGAGTAAAATGGTTGGCGAGAGGTCCAAACATACAAGTTGTCTCTTATAACAGCTATGTAATCAATGGATACACATTCTACATTAAAGAGCTGGATGATCGAAGCACAATGCAGAACAGTGGTGTAACTTTTATAGCTGAAGCGATGCATATTTCCAGTGTGAAAGATAAAAATTCTATATATGCATCAATGTCATATTTTGGAGTGATTGAAAACATATGGGAGTTGGACTATGTTAAGTTTAAAGTTCCAATCTTTGGTTGTAATTGGGTTGATTATAAAAGTGGCCTTCAAATTGATACGTCATTTGGGTTCATACAGGTGAATCTTACAAGGCATGAAAATAAAGATGAGCCTTTTATTTTAACATCACAGGCTAAAAAAGTGTTCTATATTCCTGATCCTGCAAAACAAAATTGGTCCATTGTTTTATTGTCAAACAAAACAATTGGAGAGATGATTGATGTTGTTGAGGATGATCCATTTAAGGGGACTGCGCTTGAAAACAATCTCATTGAAGATGGTGCCAACTATATAAGACATGATCACAATGAAGGTATTTGGATCTCAAAAAGGGGTAAATGAATGAAAGAGAAGATTATGAAATTAAATCGAGCTATCAAGGTAGAAAAAATTTAAAAGATGAGGAAAAGAAAAACATTAACTTAATCTTGTGGTGATCAATTTTCTTAATTACTATTCATGTTTTGTTTGTGCCTTGTGCGTTTTAATTTACTTAATTACTATTTGTGTTTTATTTGTGCTTTGTGCATTTTAATTTTCTTAATTACTATTTCTATTTTATCTTTTAACTATTTCATTACAGGTAAATGGCTCCCAAAATACGACCTAAGAGACCTGGTGACCCCACTCCGACCAATAACCTATTTGATAATCCTCCCAATGCCACCAGTTTACCCCTTGACTCGCCAACTGACCCACTTCTTGACCTGCTGACGGGTGATCATCCCTCTGCATCCACTAGTCAGCCTATGGCTAAAAATGCTCAAGAAACTATGGTCATATTGATTAGAAAAGCCTTGGTATTGATGGGTGAAGTTAATCGAAGACGGTTGGCTGGATAAAAATATTCTCTTCAATGGAATTCAAAGGGTCAACCAATTAGGACCAACAAGCATAAATTCTCCAGCTATATTGGGGCTGTGACCAGAGAGCATTTAGGATTATCAATTAATAGTTGGCATGATGTAGATTCAGCCTCCATGGATTTCATATGGGAACAAGTTGAGGTAATATATATGTATTTATAATATTAATTGATTTATTATATTATCATGTTAATTTTCTAACTTATATCTTAAATTTGTTTATTGAGTAGTTGGCATTTGAGATTGACGCCAGTTGAAGGCATTTTGTCATAGAAGTAGCATGTAAGGCACATCACGCCTTCCGATATTTTGTAGGATCAAAATATATTACTCATGCCGATGACCATATTAGTCCTACAGTCCCTGAGTTGATAAGACCCATTGTCAAACAAGAGCATTGGGATGCTTTTGTTGCTAGGCGCCTTGACAAATCATTCTTGGTAAGGATCATAATATTTTGTATAATAATTTTATATGAATTGATCACTAAAATCATGGTACTTTTTATTTTTTTAGGAACTGAGCCAGAAGAATAAAGATTTAAAGGAAAAAAATCTTTTTCCCTTCCTAAAAGGGCGCTTAGGGTATTTAAGGACCAAGCAACAAGTGGTATGTTTTGAATTTATTAATTGATATGCAATATGTGATGTCACTAATATATTTTAATGCATAGATTGACGAAGAGGGCACACCAGAGAGCTCTATATCATGAGCCAGACTCTTTATATTAGGTCGGATTGATAAAGATGGCAACTATGTGGGTGAACATGTTCGAGAACTTGCTGAAAAAGTTGTGAGTATTTTCATTCTCAACTTTGAATAACATACTAATAATTGCTATTTTAATAACTTGTGTATTTCAAATTATGATGAATAGAGTGTCATCTCAGAAGAAGTTTCTAAAGGCAAACTTCCCCAAGATGAAGATGTCTTAGAAAAGGCATTGGGAAATCATGATCACCTGGGTCATGTTAGAGGTGTTGGCATGATGGTTTCAAGGAAACAAATAGTGGGGGGAAAAAGACTCCAAAAGATGTGCCTTCTTTAGCTGAATTTAATGCTCTAAAACAACAAGTAGAAGCGCAACAAAAAATGATTGAGGCACTGCTTAGGGCTAATGATTCTAGGAAGTCGCCCTTTGAGCACATAAGTCCCAGCAAGATAGATAGTTGTACTGTGGCCCAGCCATCTGGTCAAATTCCTGAGGTATATATTATTTTTATTCCTTAACTTTGGTTGACCATTATTTTATTAAATTATACTTATTTTTATTTAGGGCGAGCATGATTGCTTTTTTGTGGCAAATAGCCCTGGTAGACACAAAGTAGCAAGAGGCCATGTGTTTAATATCCCTAGGGAAAATACCATACACAATGTGCCGATGCTTGCAGACTATTTGTGAGGGTTGATTCTTGAACCCATTGATGCCAACTACCCGTTGCCCATTCCAACCTTAGATGCATTTACTATTGGAGAAGTAAGCGGCAACTTTATTGCATGGCCCAGGGTTTGCTTCTGTGTAGAAGATGAAGCACAAAATCGATAGGTATGCTAGTTACCTTTTTATGTATATGTCACATAATTGGTCTCTAACTATATAATTGGTGCACAATCTAAGGGGAAGGGCATCACTAGACAATCAGGCCAATTATCCAAGGTTGAGATAGCCGTGCCAAACCAATTGCCAAAAACCTACCAGAGTGCACTTGAGGCATATGCAAAGTTGTTTGCTGATTCTATAGTGCTTATCAGCTTTGACTAGAGCATGTATGGCAGAGAACAACACGATATGATTAGGGTTGAAATGGTTAACGAAGTCCTCAAGCAAGTTTCGATTAGCCAAAATGTGGTTCATTTTTATATGAGGTACATATTGTTTATATGACTTTTTATTATATTTTAAACTTAATATAATATAATAATTTGTTTATTTTTTTCATTTAGGTACCTATATGAAAATTTTATTGTCCCTGGTGATCTTTCATCAAAAGAACTTTGAGGCAAAAAACCCTACTGTGGGACGTTATTTCTGGTACCTTATGTATAAGGGTGAGTTCAGTGGTATCCTAATTTATTTAATTTATCTTGTCATTTTAAGTTTCATAACATATGTTTTCAAATTGTTTTAAGAGCCACTGGATGCTAATCAGCATTATGCCGGCTGCTGTTAAAACTGCAAAGTTTTACTACTTGGATTCTACAAGTGGGCAACTAGATAATAGGCCAGATATGATGAAATTATTTAATTTGTAAGTTTATATTTTGATTAACATTTCTATATTTTTCATTTTAAATTTCTAGTTTTAGCTTATTTTCTTTCTTATCAGGACCGTGGTGCTTTATCGCACTGAAAAGAACTTGCCTATACCATTAAGGTACAAGTCATATGATCTAGCCTACCCTAATTGAAAGATAATAAAGGTACTTCTCACTACTAATTTTAACAATCAATTTTAGTTTTCTAATTAATCCAATAACATGTTTATTGGTTTTTCTATGCAGTGCCCACGACAAATAGCATATAGCGAGGACTGTGGATATTGCGTCATGAGATTTCTTAAAGACATCATCACTCATGGGATGACTCTAATCCCCTCTGCGGTATGTATGTTATTTACATTAAATTATATATGATTATGAATTTTAATTTGTTGAAATAATTAACTTTATTGTCATATTACATTATTGCAGTATTATCCCGATTCATATTGTGAAGAATTCGGGGATCGCCACATCAATAAAGTTATTGAGGAATGGTGTAAGTACATTTTTCAGCTCTGGGCCAAAAATAAGTAAATTTCACTTTTTCATTTTAGTTTTTATAATTTAGAATAATTTTGGTTTAGTCTAGCAAACAACTTTGTTTTACTTAGTACTATGTTGAGCAATTGTATAGGTAACAATTTTTTTTATTTTAATAAAGTTATTAGTTTACTATAATTCAATTTAGTTTAGTATGATTATGGATTGAATTGAATTGGATTGGACTGGTCTGTATTTGCATTATATTGTTGTAGGGGGGTTGCAAAAAATGTAGCTAGCGTATTAAAAAAAATTACAATATATTGGACGATTATTATTAGAATCGTCCAATATGTTTGAAGGTTCTAATAATAACCGTCCAATATGTCCATATATTGGACGGTTCTTAAAATAACCATCCAATATATTTTTTCCCTGTACACCCCATTCTGACACTATATTGGACGGATTTTTGAACCATCCAATATTATATATTGGACGGTTCTAATAACCGTCCAATATTTGTTTTATCAATATATGACAGTCTGAACCGTCCAATATAGACAAACATAACCGTTCAATATTTTCTTTTCTATAGTAGTGTGTTAGGCCTTGAGTCTTTTGATGGAGATGATGAACAAAGAAGACAAGAAAAAGCTTGGCGGGACTTTGAATGAAGATATTATTGTTGAAGAAGGATTAGGATCCAGTGGGTGATGGATGTGCGAGATGAAACTTATAAATCATCATAGACCGGCCTATTGTATGTGGTTCTTCCATTCATGAATTGTCAATGCTAGAGTCTCCACCTTATTATGAAGACTCCAAGTCTTTCACTACAATCAATGCATGTCAATTCTGTTCAATCCAATAAGGGGCCCCTTGAATGTTATATCAGCTTCAATGGTTGAAAAGTCTGATGTATGTCTACAGTGCCTTGCATGGACCACTATGTCATCAATATTCATTCTGAGGCCCTCGTTCATCAGTTTCACCATTATTATAGAGGGCAACAATATCAATTTCTTCAGTGTCCAAATTATTTTCTTCTCTCTCTTTTTTTATTTTTGTCGAAACATTCAAAAGCTATTGCATATCTCCCAAGCAAGTTGCAAAGTACAAAAGTTAAGCTCGTGGCACTCTTTCATGCCTGTATAATTACACTTTTAAATACTCAAATAAACAAATGAATAAAATTAAAATACATGCTCCCTCTGTTTAAAAATATAAGACATTTTTAACTGAATTTTACCTCCAAATAAAGTAGTTATTTATCTTTAAATTAACTCAATCTTTTCATATTTACCCTCATTTACACCTAAAAATATAAAGTGATCTATTCAATAAGAGTACTTTTGAAAAAAAAAAAAGAAGAAGTAATGATTATACCTTAAAAGATTAAAAATGTCTTACATTTTTTAACATCCAACTCCTCAAAAATTATCTTATATTTTTTAACAAAAGGAGTATTTGATAAGAAGATGTGTCTACTCCTCTATTATTAGTTACTTTCAGGATCAAATATGTCACAATTCGGTCCCTTTTACAAGTTATTTTGATGAAAGCAGACACGACATTGCTGAAAGCGTTCCCTTAAATTTCTAGTAAGCCAACCAAATATGTTTCTTTTTTGGCAGAACAAATAATATAGTTTTGGATTGCACAATTAATTACGAAGAACAAAGATGTTGTAAATGGGGAAAGCTTGCTAGCACCATAATTTGTAAAGGAATCTATTAAAGAATTGGATATACAAAAGTCTTATTACTCCTATTATATAATAGGGTTGAGGGTTATTTTTATCTCTAAATTATACATGAAAGGTCACAAATGCCTATAAACTCAACTATGAGTCACTTTTTTTTCTCTACTTTAAAGATTCACTCTATCATCACTCTAACATTAAAACACTTAACGTCCGTTAGTCATTAGTGGGTCTCACTATTTTTTAATATTTGTTATTAGATTAAAGGTCATTTTTACCTTTTAACTCAAATATTTTATATTAAAAATATAATGTGAGGCCCACTAACAATCAACTAATGATGAGAAAATAAAAGAGTGATGAGAAAGGGAATCTTTAAAGTTGAGGGATAGAATTAACCCATGGTTGAGTTTAGAAGCATTTGTGACTTTTTTTTTATTTTTACAATTCAAGGATAAAAATGACTATTAAATATAAACAAAAATTTTAGAGTAATGATGAATTAAGGAAAACAAATGTGGAAAGGGCAAACTCAAGATTGGGGATAAACAAACAATGGCAAATTTAACTAACTAGCACGTAGCTCAACTAGCAAGGGGTTGTGTTAGTTTAACCAATAATTTTGAGTTTGAATCTTAAATATACAGTTATATTAAATGCTCATTAGCTGAGCTTTGTTGTCAATGTAGACCTACTAGCTTGATCCATAAATAAAGGATAGTTGTATTTAATAAGAAAAAAAGGCAAGTTGATGACTTTGACTAGATTTGATCTGCTTGTTCAAAATTTTGGGTAAGCATATTTTGGCTTGTACTAAAAATTTTTCAAAGGGAATGGATTGAAATTAAGAATAGGTGAATTTTTTGAAATTTGATTTTTTAAGAGAAAGAGAGAAGATCTTGTATTTTATTAAAAGATAGTAAAATAAAAAATATTTAAAAAATTTCATAGAAATACATGAATCTAAACTTGAAATGATTTGCTCTCTTTTCAATATATGCACAGAGAAACATGTGACATTCAAATAAGGGAACATTAATCTGCAGCTTCTCCAAGTTTTTCTCAATTTTAAATTATATTCTCATAATTTATTTTGTTTTAATTACTCCTTTTATTAGGACTATTTCTAAAATTCTACTTATTTATACTTAATGCTTTTTTTTATAAAATTTAATGATATTTTAGTAAAATTTATTTTGAAAAATGCTCGTATTTATTTTGTTCTTAGCTTAAATAATACCCATTTAGATTGTGTTTTTGGTTGCTTCATCTGATGCTCTTCGGCTCTTCACGCTTCTTTCGTATTCGGTTATAGTTGATGCTGACAGATTTGGGTTTGTGGTTCATTTCAAAAATTGAAAAATTACGTATGTTGGGAAAATTGAGGTTCATCATAAACTTCGTTTAAAATCTGAAACAACTCGAATATTTTCTACCTTATATTTTATTGGAACCATGAGTAATTTAAACATTTGATTATTTTTTATTTCTATTTATTTTTCCTCTTTTGTTATTCTACCAAATATTGCTTGGCAAAATGCTTTGTTTTCATGCACATCAAACAAAGTTTCTTTCATATTTATTTTTGAAAAAGACTTAGACTCTGAGGCTAATATATTGAATATAATTTTTCTCCAATCATTTCAAAACAAGTGAATCTTGAATTAATAATATTATAACAAAAATTTGTTACAAAATAAATAATTTATAAAAAAAATTTACATACATGTCTTGATTTAATTGAACACAACCATTGCTGGTAAAAAAAATGAATAAATTTTTGCTTCAACTCTTTGACTGCTCCATACTTAATTAAATCCTCTTTTTTGAAAATGGAATAAACTCCTGTGTAAGATTAATTATATAAGTTGTCCAAAAAAATTTATTCTTTTCTCATATTTGATTAAAAATATTTATTCAAGCCGCACATTTAGATTTTCTGTTTAATGGGCCACCATGAATTTTGGGCATAAGTTTCTCTGCTTTTGTTTTTTGTTTTTGTTTTTTTTTTAAATCTAACCTACAGTGTTGCCGTTGCCCATTTTGCGCAGAAAATGGGACTGCTTAATATAGACCTTTTTTTTTTCCTTCTAAATACATGTTTTGGACTATTGGGGTCAAATTTTGACCTTTTTTTAAAAAAAAATCAATTAGGATCCTTTGAAATATTGCAATTAAGACCCAAAGCTTTATGAAAATCACTACAAACCCAAGGCCCTCAATTATAGTAAAATTTTGCACGTCAATTACTAAAATACCCATTTTTCATTTTTTTTAACTTGCCACCATTATTGTGGCTAGTGGCTGCCAAATCTCCATTGCCGGCGAGAAGACCACACTACCACCAGAGCTCCGATGCATTGGTCAACTATAGGACCAACATTCAGGTAAAAAGGAAATGGAGCATGAACTTATTGAATTAACAATGTCTTTTAATCATATTGTTCACACACACACACATATATTTTATAGATTTAGTTTCAAAGCCCTTTTTTTTAATAAAAATTGTAAAGTTTAAAAGGGGTTAAGGATTATTCTTGGGAAAAATTACAATAAGATCCCACTCATCAAACTTAAATACTCCTAGATCCCATGAATAAGCCAAATTACTCTGAAATCCCATGGTCCTTAGGGGTAAATAATATTAAAACTAAAAAGACCCATTTGCCCTTGGAATATTAAAAGGGGAGAAAAGAAGGAAAGAGGAAAGAAGACTGGTTTTCGCACGTGATAGAAGCAACAGCAGCTGAGATGCATCTTGCAAGTGTCCTCGGAATGGCATATGGAAAGATCAACTTGTAGCTAGAAGATGAACCCATTCTTGTAATGATCTTTAGTTTGAGGTATGTAGGAGTCTGTGAAGGAAGAGGGCCCACATTCGAACATCCTTGCACCCAAGTTCGAGCTTCAATGAATCTGATATTGTGACCTCACGGAAGTAAATAAATGATGAAATTAGTTTGCATATACTCCCTGTTAATCATTTAATCTAGCATTTTATGGTTTGTTGGTAGAATAGGGTTTCCTCTTTCTCTCCTTATGGGTATATAAGTCATGGATGGTCTCTTTCTCTTTCTCTCTTGGTCGATATATCTGTCATAGGTGGTCATTGGGGTTGTATTAGTAATAGTTTATTCCAGAATCTAGTGCTACTTGGTTGAGTTGATGAGTCTGTCATATGATAGTAAGATATGTTGTTAATAGCTGAAGCATAAGTTGTCAATATGCTATGAATAGTTGTCAATATGTTGTGTGACGTGCAGGTTGAGAATACCTTGTATATATTGTTAATAGATGAAGGTTAAGTTGTTAATATGGCATGGGTAGTTGTCACTATGTTGTGTGCAGCATAGGTTGACAATATCTTGTGTGTGTTGTTAATTGCTAAAGTTTAAGTTGTCAAAATGTAGTAGGTGATTGTCAATATGTTGTGTATGATGCAGGTTGACATGAAAGATAGCTAGTACTTCTAGAAAACATCTATTATGTTTTTTTCATATAGGAGAAAAAATTGCATATGATGGCCAAGGTAGTATGCAATATGTGGGTAGGAGTGTAAGAATAAGAAGTATAAAAGAAGGGACAAGTTATAAAGAGTTGAGAAGAATGTTATCCGCAATTATGGGGTGCGAAAACATTCGAAGTGAGATGAAGTTTATACTCAGTATTGACAGAAGCACACTTATAGATCTTGTTGATGATGATGGAGTAGAACATTTAATTAAGTACAATGAAGAAAGTGAACATGTATATATAGTTGCAAATGAAAATGACACTGCACAAGCTTCAATAGATGACCCAACTGAGTACCAACATGTGTAAGTTGTGTTAATTATTTCTGTTAACATATATAATATTAAAATGTAGAATTACTAATGCGCTCAGATTGTAATTTTCTACAGGATTGATAATTTATTGGGAGGTTCAAAGGGAGGGTCTTTATCTCTACTTAGTTTGTATCTTGAGATTCAAGACTTGCCATTAGAATGTGCTGTACAAATAGTGCCTACACCAATACCTGAAATGAATTCAACGAAATGGAAGGACTTGTTTGTAGGTAAGGGCTAAATGTTTACCGATGCAGTTGCCTTTAAACAAACTTTGTACAAGCATAGTATTAGGCACAAGTTTTTATACAAGTTTAAGAAGAACAATATGAAAAAGGTCATTGCTAAGTGCAAGGTTGAGGGATGTCCATGGAGTATTGTAGCATATTCAATAGGAAAGCATAGTGACTTTTTGAGGGTAACAAAATTCAATGGCAAGCACATCCACAATGCACAAGATAAGCTTATTGTTTCACACCGGGCAAGAGCAGATTTAACTTCACTGATCATTGCTAATGCTTTGAGGTCTACTATAGACAAGAGTACGAATGAAATTAGAAGAGACTTGTATAGAGAGTACGGTATGCGATTGACATACAGTCAAGCATATGGGGGAAGAGAAAAAGCATTACAAGATATACATGGTCTTCCACAAGATTCTTATATGATAATCCCTTAGATTTCTATATATTAAGGGAAACTGATCCGACGACAGTTGCGAAATGGGAAGCCTTTGATAGCAACAGATTTGAGAGGTTATTCATTGCATATGGATTTTGTATTTTGTGTCTTCTAGAAGGTTATCGACACATACTTTATATAAATGGATGCTTTCTAAGCGGTCCATACAAGGGAACAGTGTTGGCAGCTTCTGCTTATGACACGAACAATGACCTATTTCTGCTAGCATATGCTATTGTGAGTGGGGAAACATTTGAAGATTGGTCTTGGTTTCTCGAAAATGTCAAAGATATCATAAGATCAATTGAGATAACATTAGTTTCTGATAGGCATAATGCCATTGTTGGGTTATGCAAGCTATTTCTGGTGGCGAGAGACTTGCATATTACTACTGTCATATGAAGGAAAATTTTAGTGCTGAATATGTAAAAATCAATAGAGGTCAGAGGAGGACATCAAGGAATAGCAAGGAGGCTGCACTGAAATTGCTTGATGCTGTTGCTTATGCTAGGCATGAGGAAGAATTTAATATTGCCATAGGGAACCTTAGATTGTTCAGTCTACAATTGGCACAATGGGTAGAAGCCCAAGGGGATGTAGATCGATGGGCACAATGTAAGTTTCCTTATAAACAATGGGATAACATTACAACAAATCTTGCTGAATTATTTAACGCTTGGATTGTGAAGGAGCAAAAGTACAATATTGATGTTTTAATACATGAGCATCAGGAGAAGTTGGCAAACAAGATGCTAGCATCCAAAATGGCTATGATTAATTGGAAAGATGGGGTAGGACCTAATATAGAGGCAAAACTGATGAAGCAAGTTGTAAGGGCTGAAAATTTGCATGCACAATTTTATGGAGAAAATTAGATATTAGTACAAACCTTTTATTTTAATGGAATAATTCATTTGACTGTAGTTATTGCAAAACACGAGTGCACTTATTTGGCATGGCAAATGAGTGGAATACCTTATGCACATGCATTGCAGCAACAAAGCTGGTTCATGAAAATGTGTACATATTTGTGGATGAATGCTATAAGTTGATATCACAGCAGAAAATTTATGCTCACAGTATGAGGCTTGTGTCCACACATAATATTCCACAGCTAGGTGCACTAACAGTAACAAATATGTTAACCTAAACATTCTTGGAGCCACCGAAGACCAGAAGGCCTCTAGGAAGACCTAAGACGAAAAGACATGAATCTCAATTTCAAAAGAAAAGGCTTTATCATTGTAGAAGATGTCATGAGGCTGGTCATACTTTCAAGACCTACAAGAACCCTAATCCATGCTGATTAATGTTGGCAAGATACAATTTTTTTGATTATGTAGCTGATATTTTGTTGTAACTATATATGGTATTTTTTTGTAAATACATATGGTACTTTTTTATAAATACATCTGAAAGTATAGTATATCCATACAGCTCATGTAGTTATTTTTAGAATAGGTTGTCAATATTATATTAATGCATGGATGATGATGCTTGTACACCTGTTCTACATGTTCAAGTTGTAAATACTGGTGTAAGTCTTGTTGAAAATGAATGAATAGGAAGTTGTCATTCCTCTCACATGACTTGTGAATCCCCCTTTCCCAGTTGTCATTCCCCCTTACCTAGTTGTTAACGATAATTGTCCTAATTAAAAAGGCCCTTGTTATACCTGGAACATAGTGAGTTGTGAATGCACCTCACCTAGTTGTCATTCTCCCTTTCCCAGTTGTCATTCCCCTTTACCCAGATGTCTATTAATAACTATGCATAAGGAAATGACAAGTCAATATGAAGTAACTGACAAGTGCAGACATACACAAGCCTGTGCTAGCTTTTCCTTCACATCTGCTTGTCCTATTTTTTCCTCTTCTTCATAGGAGGCTTCTTGCCCTTTTTAATATTCTCTTCCTCTTTCTTTCTCCACTCATACTCAAAAATACTCACCAATGAATCCAAGACATAGAAGTTCTTTGTCTTGGTCTCAAAGACATAGCACCACCAATAGCCAACAAATAGGGCAAGACCAAAGACGAAGTCACAATCTCCAATATTATATCCCAAGTACTCAGGTAGTATCTCTCTGCTGTTGTCAACAATAGTCTAGGACTAGGGGTTGTTTACCATTTTTCCCATGAACTCTGAACCAAACACGTGCCTCTTAACTTGGCCTTCATTCTCTTTTTGATCTCCAACCAATGTCCTGGCAACCATTGTCATCAACTGAAATTGGAAAAATAGAATTACAAGAGTAGTAAGTTAATATTCGTATAGTGGAAAAATTATTTCATTTACTACAGATTTTATACCTTATCGCTGATCCATTTGGTTCCACCAAGACATTGAAGCTCAGCACGAGTTAAGAAATATCCATACATCTGCACAAAGGTCCTATTGAAGAAAAGAAAAACCATTTGATTAATAACAAAGTTTAGGTGGTGTGTTTTTTGATTAAGTGTGATGACTTACCTCCCTCCCTCGTTTTCATCACACGATATTGTGCACATCTGAAATAAATGCTCCTTCTCAGCTAGTTTCCTCCTCTGACTAGGTCTAACCCAAGGAGACTTCATGGCAGGTCTTTTGTACTTTTTTGATCTTCTACATTCTCTTACTTCTACAATCTGCAGTTCTCTGATCCCTTCTACAGCTTCTTTTTCTTTTGCTTCATCTTCATGTGTACTTAATTCTCCCACTTCCCCCTTCTCTTCTTCCCCTCTTTCATCCATGCTCTCATCTTTCTCTTCACCCAGTTCAGCATTCTCCTCAACTCCTTGCTCATCTCCTTCTTCACTTTCTCCAGAGCTTTTCTTATTAGCCTCTTCGTCCTTTCCTTTGCCTTCTTCATCATCATCAGCCTCTTATGAATTATCTTCATCAGCTTCCTCTTCCTCTTCTTTGTCCTCCTCTTCATAATCCTTATGTACTTCTTCTATTTTGTCACACTCTCCTTCTGTCTTCTCAACATTTTCTGAATCCTGTAGAAGCTTTATTTGTAGGTTCATCAGCTCCTCACCAAGTGTAGACACTACTCTTGCATACATCTTCCTTATTTCCTACAAAACAAATTATATGTCAGCATGGAAAAATTGGTAAATGAATGCAGGATCACATTTTATACATATCAAGTGACTTAAAACACATGTTGGATAAAACTTAGTAGAAGAACTAGCATTTGTACTATTAGGATCATGCAATATGTCACGGATGCTCTTCTTCTTTACCTTTACCCTTTCGACAACCTTCTCCTCATCCCAATATGTGAGGGCATCATCAAGCTTAGGTGCTTCTTCTTAGCCAAGCAGAAAATACTAGAAGCAATAAACCTATATAAACTTTGACACGTTACTTTGAAGATATAATGATCTGTATTCTGTCAAGTTATAAATTACAACCACACACTTACCATGAGGAAATAGATGCATCCTCCAACATTCTTCCTTCCAGTTGTCTTCCCTTTATTGAGTTGTTGCTTCCACATGTCCACTTCATTGCATAGTTCAGTCAACACATACGTTGCCCAATCATATTTACCAATTCCTTTACGTGTTTCATGTACAACCTTCAAAACGCGATCATTAACCCCTATATTTGTTGTTAGACAGAGCAAAGTTCTTAAAGTATACATTAGAAACAACAACTCGAACTGTGTATCCTCTTTTTCGAATGTTATCATTTTCAAAATATTCTTGTAGGGCATTCTAAAGTAAGTTTCCTTCAATTTCTTGAATGATTTATCATTGATATCTACTTCTCCAGTTATCTCTTTGCCTTTACTCTTTATACCTAGCAAATTTTATACATCCTTTGTATTTATTTTTCTTACTTTCCCTCTAATGCATATTTCTTGGGTTGGAGGGTCAAGTGCCCACATCAACTCTCCACAGATATCTCTGTGTATTTTCTTGCATCCTATGCTCAGTAGTTTGTCAAAGCCAATCTTCTCGCACCTTTTTCCTTAATTTGTCCTTTCCCCTAACATATTTTGCAATTTCTGAAAATTGACTGGGAGAGCAACGAGTGTGAAAGGGTACAGTATATTTTATAGCTATCTCTCCTTTCTCTTCCTTTGCTTTCTTTGAGTATTCCTCATTCTTTGCTGGTGACAACTTGTCCCATGCTTTTGTCAAATCTCCCTGTCCTTAACCAATTGATTTATATTTCTCCTTTTTTTTCTTGTAGAATTCTTCTACAAACTTTGCATAACCAGAAATATTGGCCTTCCTTTCTCCCTTCATCTACAATCAATTGAAAATTCACACAATTTAATATTAGTGAAAATTAGAATCACAACATGTATGACACACATTAACCACCTACATGTACAACTATATATACATGCTTGTAAATTTCCTAATACAAGTTGTTAATGTCCTAACCTTACTTGTCATCAACAAATAACCATTCAGTTGTCAATATCTTGTACACTACTTGTCAATTTCCTAAGTCAAGTTGTTATTGTCCTCACCCTACTGTAGACGTGCATCAGGTAACATGGATGAGTCTTTTATGAATCCTACTTGTCGATTCCCTAGATTTTTCTGTGTAAAAGTCATGTGTCATTTTGTATATAGGGCGAGTAAAAAATTTTTAAGGTTCAGTCACCATTTGACCTATGCTTTGTGCTTGTAAATAATGTAGGAGTTGCAAGATAGAGTTTCCAAGGCCAAGGATTCTAATGAAGAACTGGTGACAGTAGAGAGGGAAATAGTAGATTTTCATGGAGAGATGGTTTTGCTAGAGAACTATAGTGCCCTTAATTACACAAGTAATTTTAAAGGGCTCTACATTAGCTTTAAGATATGGATTCTTGTTTTCTTATTGGATGATGAAATCTTTTAATAATGTAAAATCATTTGCAAGGATGCTAAGCACAAATAAGATATATAGCTACATGACTATTAAGGTAATGTGGAGTATACTTTCAAACTTTCATTTCCTACAATATCCTATTGCCTCTTCTGGACAAAAAGTTTTTAGAAGACGATTGGAAGAAAATAACTACTCTGCAACAAGAAGCCAAGTAAATTCATCAACGAGCTTCTTTCTCCTTTGTTTTTCTTAGCATTTCAAACTTAAACAAGGCTACTTGATGGAGAATAAATAATTTCATGATTCAGTTCTATGACTATGGTTATAGTGGTTCAATTGGTATGTAATGTGTTTGTGTGATGTTTTATAAGCATTGACATTTATCATGTTGCTATTTATGTGTCTAGACCAATGTCCCCACTCCATGCTTTAGGTCAGCATGTGTGAGTTGTCAATTTCCTGAGTGAACTTCTTAATGTTCTAAACCTACTTGTCATCAGCAAATAACCACATACTTATCAATGCTCAGTACACTACTTATCAATTTCCTAACCTTACTTGTTATCACCCAACAACCACTCACTTGTTAATGCCCTGTACACTAGTTATCAATTTTCTAAGTAAACTTGTTAATGTCCTGACCCCACTTGTCATCAGTAAATAACGAAAATATCAAACTTTTAACAAAATTAAGTGTTGGAAAGAATATCTCATACAAGTCACTGCAAGCCACAGCAAGAGAATCCACGTTGGGTATTTCAAATTGTTCAATAGTGTTTACTTCAGATATTTCATCAGGCAGACTTCCAACAATTTTTATAAGTGTTATCCTACTTTGAGAGTTTCAAGTTTATCTTTTTTAACTAAAGGTACAGTTAGAAATAAATCTTGCAAGCATTCACACTACAAGATTTTCAAAGCTCAAAATCCCAATCAAACAAGTATAGGAGCACAAGAGGTAAAATTTGCAATATAGATAATTAAATCATACACCCATGCATACAAGATCAACAAGAAGAAAAGTTTAATGCTTATGCTTCTCACCTTAATCAGCGTTCACAGATAAGGGAAGGAAAATAGAGAAGTCGATGGAACAGGGGAGAAGAGAACTCATGAATCAAACTTCCAATAGCGACAAACCACCCCCTATACTCTTCTACGACACACAGATCAAAAAGCGGGAGAGGAAAACTTGATGCATCCACGCAATCAACACTAGAATTCACAATCGAAGAAGAAATGAGGACCTTGAATGGCAAAACGTGCACAGGAATAATGGCGGAAGGTTTCAGTTTCAGCCAAGGTGCGAACGAAAGATGAAAATGGAGGAGAAGATGATGCTTCCTGATCAGAAGGACTTTTCCTAACTAATTTTAGGCAAAGTGGAAAGTTTCAATCATGCCTCAGAATTCAAAATAAGGGCCCCTATCACGTGCAAAAATGGGTTTCTGCTTCCTTTTTCCTTTGTTTTTCCCCTTTAAATTAGCCAAGGGCAAATGAGTCTTTTTAGTTTTAATATTATTTACCCCTAAGGACCATGGGACTTCATGGTAATTTGGCTTATTTATGGGACCTAGGAGTATTTAAGTTTGATGTGTGGGACCTCATTGTAATTTTCCCTTATTTTTGTCCCTAAACTGTATAGGAAATGTCACAAATGCCATTAAACTCAAATATGGATCAATTCTGTCCCTCAACTTTCAAAATGCCACTAGTACAAAATATAAAATTTATGGGGTACTTTTTACATCGGTTGGAAGGAAAACGGTGTAAGAAATAAAGGCGGTGGCATTTTTATAATTATATTGAATTATTTGACACTTTTTACACCAGGTGTCCAGGCACCCGGTGTAAAAAGTGTTTTTTAAAATCCCACTATACTTCCTCCATTCATCAGTTCACTCTCCTCCCTCTCGTGCCCTCCCCCTTGTCTCCCCTTCCCTCGCCGCCACCTCCCCCTCATCTCCTCCCTCGCCGGCCCCCCTCCCCCCCATCCGCCCAGCCCCCTCCCCCTCCCCCTCCCTCTCGTCCCGTCGCCTACCCTCTCCATCTCCCCCTCCCCCTCGTCCCCTTCCCCAAACCCTCCCTCACCGCCCCCTCTCCCTCCCTCTTGCCCCCCCTCAGTGCCTCTGCCCTGTCACCACTCTTCTCCCTTCCTCACTCTCTTAGTGTTGAGCCGTTGCTGCAGCTGCCGCCACCCAGGTATGTGTTGAATATAAAATCTTAAATTTTATAATGCTTAAATTTAGTTTTTAATGATATTGATTGTTGCTGGAAGTGTTGTTAGTGGCTTCATAAGGCCTCAGGTTGTTGCATGTGATCATTTATTTGGTTTGAAATTGTTAATTTTCTCGTGTAAAATTTTCTAAAACTTTTAGGAAGTCCAATTTTTAGGGGAGACTCTATCAAATTTTTTTTTGAATTCATTCTTTCCTCTAATTTGCTTAAATTTAATTTTTAATGATATTGATATTTGCTAGGAGTGCTGTTAGTGGCTTCGTAAGGCCTCAGGTTGTTGCATGTGATCATTTATTTAGTTTAAAATTGTCAATTTTCTCGTGTAAAATTTTCTAAAACTTTTGGAAGTCTAATTTTTAGGGGAAACTCTGTCGAAATTTTTTTTAAATTCATTCTTTCCCTAATTTGCTTAAATTTAGTTTTTAATGATATTGATTATTGCTGGGAGTGCTGTTAGTAGTTTCATAAGGCCTGAGGTTGTTGCATGTGATCATTTATTTGGTTTAAAATTGTCAATTTTCTCTTGTAAATTTTTTTTAAAAGTCTTGGGAGATCCAATTTTCAGGGGAGACTCTACCGAAATTTTTTCAAATCTTAATTTAATTAGGAACTTAGTTTCTTGAAATAGTTTGAAGGTAATAACATTAGTTATATTCTTTAGGAGGTGACACATGGATCGTAGTTAGATGAATGCTAGACGAACGAGTGACGAGTATGATAATGGGGTGAAAGAATTTTTAGAATTTGCTAAGAAAAATGCTGTTGACAATAGTAAAAGGTTCTATTGTTCTTATGTTAATTGTTTCAATGAGAGGAGACTAGGTATTGCCAAAATAAGAGAGCATTTAGTTTGTGATGGGATTTGCAAAAATTATACAATATGGATTTGGCATGGTGAACGATTGAAAAATTATAGTAACATATCTCAATATGTAGGAGTTGATAATCTTGATGATGAAGTAGAAGTGAATGAAGATCGATTAGAGGACATGATCCATGATGTTGGGGAAGAGGCTTTTGAACGAGCACATGTGTATGATAACTTGTCCAATTTGTGAAGAAAGCACAAACTATCATTAACTTCAACATGGAAGGAAGACAGTCTACCTTGGCCATCGGAGGTTTCTTAGACGAGATCACCCATATCGTAGATTGAAGAAAGCTTTTCATGGTCACCAAGAACACAATGATGCTCCGGATGCTTTGACTGGGGATCAAGTGTATGAAGGTGTGAAAAACATTAATATTGTCTTCGGTAAGACTAAAAAGAATACTTGTGCAAAAAGCACATGGAAAAAAAGGTCTATCTTTTTTGACCTCCCATATTGGCGCAATCTTGAAGTAAGGCATTGTATTGATGTTATGCACGTGGAGAAAAACGTGTGTGATAGTATTATTGGAACACTTCTGAACATACCAGGTAAGACTAAGGATGGTGTGAATGCAAGATTGGATTTGAAAGAAATGGGAATACGAGAAGACTTACACACAAGACCAGAAGGTAAACAAACTTATTATCCCCCAGCCTCTCATACATTATGCAAATCTGAGAAAACAAGTTTTTGTGAGTGTTTACATGGAATCAAAGTTCCTTCAGGGTATTCTTTAAATATTATGAAGCTTGTATCTATGAAAGAGTTGAAACTGGTAGGCTTAAAATCTCATGATTACCATGTCTTGATGCAACAGCTATTACCTTTAGCTATTTGAGGCATATTGAAAGAAGATTTAAGACTTACAATAACTAGACTTTGTTTCTTTTTCAATGCTATATGTAGTAAAGTTATTGATCCCCGTAAATTGGAAGAGTTAGAACAAGAAGCTTGTACAATCTTGTGCCAACTTGAGATGCACTTTCTTCCTACATTTTTGACATTATGGTTCACTTAATAGTGCATCTAGTAAGGGAGGTAAAATTGTGTGGCCCTGTTTATTTGCGATGGATGTACCCAGTTGAGAGAAACATGAAAATACTGAAAGAATATGTCAGAAATCCATTTCGACCCGAAGTATCAATAGTTGAGAAATATGTTGCTGAAGAAGCTATGGAGTTTTGTTATGATTACTTGTCAAGTATAGAATCAATTGGACTTCCTAAATCTCGTCATGAGAAAAGGCAATATGGTCAAGGCACACGTGGAGTATCAGTGAAGAGCATGAATCATGATGAATTACAAGAAGTACATTTATATATCTTGAATAATATTGATAAAGTTAAAGATTACATATCTTCTCATAAAGAACTTTTAAAGGCAAAAAATTATCGAATGAGAATGACAGAACAAAAGTTATTGAAAGAGCATAATAGGACTTTTGTGAACTGGTTCAAGCAGAAAATTTTGAATAAAAGTGGTGTTTCTAAAACAGTTAAATGGTTGGCTGGAGGTCTTAACTTTGATGTTATATGTTAGAGTGCCTATGATATTAATGGGTATTCCTTTTATACAAAGTCCTTGGATGAGAAGAGTACGGTGCAAAATAGTGGAGTTATCATAATGGCTGAAGCCGTACACTTCTCTAGTTCAAAAGATAAGAAACCTAAACTAGCATCTAGGACTTACTTTGGGGTTATTGAAGAGAATTGGGAGGTTGATTATACAAAATTTAGAGTTCCTATTTTCAAATGCAAGTGGGTTGACGTCAATAGTATTCGTGATGATAAGTTTGGATTTACAATGGTTGATCTTAAAAAACTAACTTTTGAAGATGAGCCATTTATTATGACAGACCAAGCTAAACAATTTTTCTATGTCACGGATCCAGCAAATAAAAATTGGTCAATAGCACTTAAAGGAAAAAGGATGATTGATAGTAATGACGATCATGAATCAAATTTTGATATTTTTGAAACTCCTAACTTCTCAAGTGAGCTACCAATTTTGGATGTGGTAGATGAAATAGATGATGAACATGCCATAAGAAGTGATCACCATGAAGGGATATGGGAGAATATCCCTATATAAGTTTAGTTTTGAAATTAAAGTATGTTAATTTAGTTTAATTAAATTTATGTTATGGGATTGTTTTTCTTAATTATCTTATCTTTGATTATTTTTTTAATTAATTTCATTTATTTGAATTAATAGGAATATGGAGAATCAAGGTGATGACACTCAGAGCCAGCCCACTACAAGCCAATCAATTGGTGATGTTGCTCCTAGTGGGGTCAGGGCACCCCTAGTGAGGAGCCGAGTCAGAGCCAGTCTGTGAGGAGGGGGAGACGTGGCACACAATTGAGAGATCTGACTTTAAGTAGGAGTACTGGGCGTAGGTTACCAATTCAATTTGACTGGAGATGGAATCCGATAGGGCCACATAAAGCCAAGTTTGTTAGTTTTCTTGGCCTCCTATCGCGTACCAAGCCTCCTATTGTGTTTGAGGACTGGCCTGATGTGCCAGAACATGTGAAGGAACAGATTTGGAAAAGTATTCAGGTAAATAATTAAAAACTAAAATTTTTTATGGTTATATATTATTGGGCAATTATTGATTTTTATCTTATGTCTTCATTGTAGCTCACATACGATGTTCCATCTAATCAAGATTGTCGACACAAGTTGATTTCTTACTGTAGAACATGTTGGAGAAATTTTAAGACTGATCTTACTAGAAGATATACCTTTATCGAGGTGCCAGAGGGTCAGGCTCATCCCAATCCTCTTGATACATACCAGTTCCTTGATGAAGATACTTAGGAAGAATTTATCAGGATTCAAACTTCTGAAAAGGCTATGGTTTGTTGATTTTTAATTTATTTAGATTTACTTCAATTATAAAATCTAAAATTCAATTTATTAACAGGAAAAATGAGCTAAAGGGTGAGAAATTTCTCAGCACAATCAATGCCCCCATACCCTGTCTCGTGGAAGTTATGCTAGAGCTGATGATATACTGATAGCAGAGAAACAGAAGAAGAGAGAAGAAGAAGCCAAGTCCAATCCTTCCATACTCCTTTCTCCACCATCACCTGTCTCTCGAGAGGAGAAATGGAGATATGGACATCAGTACAAGAAAGGAGGCTATACAAGTGAGACAGCACGGGAGATTGCCGAGAGGATTGTAAGTAAAATTATTATTCCTTGTCCCTTTAAATTTCTATACAATTGTATATATTATTAATTAATATTGTTATTTTTATATTATAGGATGCTCTTAAGGAGCAACAAGCCTAAGGAAGCTTCATTTCAGAGGGCAGAAATGATATCTTAACAGTTGCTATAGGCAAGCTAGAGCATCCGAGTCATGTGAGGGGTGTTGGATATGGTGTGGGCATTAAGGACTACTTTGGAGCACCTGCACATCCCAATTCAGGAGGTGTAGTGACTAGAGAAGAGCTTGATACATTAATATCCACTGTGAGGTAGCAGATTAAGGATGAGTTTGAAGCTTCATTTGCAGCTCGGCTTTTACAAATGAAAGAGCAAATGAAGGAGGAGATGATGAGCATGATGAGCTCACGATAGGAGACAACTGCTGAACCAGTTCATACGTCTCCTGCATTTCATAGTACAAAAGGGAGTAATGTTCTTGAGCGTGTGTCAGAGGTTCCTTCTGGTGACAACATTGGTGAACCATGTGAGATATTTCTAGAAGATCTTAATAAACGCTTGGTTGCTCTTGGTAGCATCTACAGCTTGGGGTCAACCATCCACCACAAGCAAATTCAAGATGATCAAGTAAGAGTGGTGGTTGCAAATCTAAAAGTGCCAGATGCTTTGCTTCCATTCCCTACTGATGAGGTGAAGACTGTGGTTAAAGCTATTGGCAATTTTATCCTATGGCCCAAGAGACTTGTGAATCTGGTTCAAGCTGTGGTACGAAATTTCATGAATTTTTATTATGTAGCAACTTCCTAATATATGTTTTTTTATTAACTATTTCTTGCCTTTTTATTATGTAGAAGCTTTCCTTGCCGAATCTCCCAAAGCTTCCACAACCCTCGTTGACTCCGCATTAGCGAATGATCTTAATGGCATATGATTTATCATTCGAATTCAAGAGTTTAGAAATGGATCCGGAGGTTGTGGGTAAGAAAGACATGATAGTGACAATTGAACGGGAAGATTTGGTAAAACTTCTGTCGAATAATCAGCTTACCATACCACACATTGAACTATTTATGATGTAAGTATATTTTTCTTTAATATAATTGCATTGTTGTAAGTAAACTTAATCATCAAATTTAGTAAACTAATATAATTGCATTGTTGTAGGTATCTTCATCATTTATGCATTACATCGGGCAAAGGTAATAAGTTTGGATTCCTTTGCCCTCATCACATGATAGAGAAAGGTAATACTCCAGAGTTAAGCACCACGTACCTCTAACAGAGAATATGTGAAGTCAAAAAGGACGTTTTTATGGCTCCATATGTGCACTCGTAAGGATCAATTTGTAATTAATAGTTTTTTAATATGGATTTACTTTAACTTGTATCATATTTAGCAGGGACCATTGACAGTTATTTGTTCTTTCAATGAAGAGCAACACTGTCATCTTTTTATGCTCCCTCCATTACAAACTTGGGAAAGAAATGAAGAAGACGATAGACTTGTAAGAATACTTTTACTAAACTATTTAATTTAATTTTTTTTGAATATTTTTATTAACTTGGTAATCTTGATCATAGGGCAATGAGAACATATCAAAATGTAGTCTTACAAAAGCATGGACATGAGCTCAAGGATCTCACATGGATTGAGCCAAAGGTGATGCTATACTTTATTAATATGTTCAATTATTAAGATTTCTTACTAATTTTTTATGATTTGTTTTTAACAGAGTCATAGACAACCGGTGAGGATGAACTTGTGCGGTCTATATGTCATGAGACATATGCTCAATATTATCACATTAGGCATGACCGAATTTATAAAAGAGGTAAATATATTTTTAAAAATTTTATTTTATTATGTTATTTGAGATTGATTAATATGCCTATTTTATTAATCAAATTTTAGATGTTCAACAATTCGGATGCATTTTCTAAAGCTAAAATTGAAGACATCCGCATACGTTGGGCAACCTATTTTGTGGAGAACTTGTGAAGTTTTTTGTTACTTTTAGACATGTTTTAATTTTGATAGTTGACACAATTTAGACAATTATTAGTTTTTCTAATAGTTAAATAGTTTTGTATAGTTGATAAATACTTGATAAATAATTGTAAATGAATTGAGCTGTCTGATTTGGCAATTTTTATGCATAGGAATAGCAATTTTGACAATTTTGACAATTATTAGTTTTTTTAATAGTTAAATAGCTTTGTATAGTTGATAAATACTTGATAAACAATTGTAAATTAATTGGGCTGTCTGATTTGGCAATTTTTATGCACAGGAATGGGTAAAATCGATAAAATAAATATAGTATAAAAAAATATTTTTTACACCGGTTATTACCATAACCGTTGTAGAATATAATATTTTTTACACCAATTATGGTAATAACCGGTGTAAAAAGTTAAAGTAATTTTTTTTATTTTCTTGTATATAATTTTCAATATCGGCTCTATAACCGATATAAAAAATTTAATTTTTACATCAGGTTTATAACCGATGTAAAAAGAGGGACTTTCTACATCCCTTGGAACAACATCGCCTCTTTAACCGCTGTAAAAAGTCATTTTTAACTGCTATAAAAAGTCATTTTTGTACTAGTGTGCCTTCCGTCATCACCCTGATGTCTAAAACACTTAACGCCTGTTATTCATCAGTAAGTCCTACTATTTTTTAATATTTTTATTAGGTTAAGAGTCATTTTGCCAATCAACTCAAATATTTTATAATAAAAATATTAAAAATGTGAGGCCCATTAATGGTAAACTAATAGTGAGAAAACGACAAGGTGATAAAAAGGGGAATCTTTATGGTTGAGAGATATAATTAATTCATAGTTGAGTTTATGTGCGTTTATGACCTTTTGTGTACAATTCCGGAGCAAAAATGACCCTTTATCCATTTTAAAAATATTGCTGTCAATTCCTTTTTGTTAAGTTGTCAAAATTGGAAAAATTACTTGTCTATTCAAAGACCTATGCAATAACAATTTTTTCAAATTCAAACTTCAACTTATCAATATTTAAAAATAAATTGTCGAATATAAAGATTAACTTCTTCCATTTTTGCGGTGATTTTTTTAAAAAGCTTTGGGGATCATAATTATGTCTTTTTTAGAGGGCCTGGTTAATGGATATGTTGTCAGTATCGAAAGATCAATTTGTTTGATTTTTACAATGATTTTTTTAGAAAATGTTGAGCCATAATTGCAATTAGGGTGAATTTCATTATAAGACCATGAATGCGACAATATTACAAATGAAGCCCAATTTAATATGAAATTTCACTACAAGATATAAGAGGACTCAAATGAAATAAATTTTATCAGTTAAAATGATCAAAATGCCCTTGATTAAGGGAAAAAAAAAGAGAGACAATGTGAATCATTACTTAAACATGACTTGTTAAATGCATAACATGACTTGTTAAATCACTTACATTACCTATAAATTTATTAGGTCCCAATTAAATATGTAATGGACTTATCAAGTAACGTAAAGAAATTAACAAGTAATGTAACGTTTTTAACAAGTTAAGATAACGGTTTAATAAGTTACATGTATTTAATTAGGGCCTCATAAATTTACAAGTAATGTAAGGAATTTAACAAGTCATATTACACATTTAACAAGTCATGTTAAGCAATTATTCACATTTTCTTTTTTCATTTCTATTAAGAGCACTTTGTTCATTTAATCAAGAAAATTTATTTTATTTCGTTAGTCCTCCTATACTACAATAAAATTTCAGATTTGATTGCGTCTTATTTGTAATAGGTTCTATAATGACATTCGCCCTTGCAATTATATCTCTTTAGAGGGTCTTCTCTCTTTGTTTTTTCTTTTTTTTTTGGAAAAACATCAAGTATATACATGACTTTCACTTTTTAAATCGAGTTGTTCTTGAAAATTTTTATGTTCCATTCAATTTTTTTCCCAAATAATGAAAATTATTTTTGGCAATATTTGAAACTTTTATCTGCCAACGACTATTGAGAGAAACGTTTCATCAACCAAAATGCTGTGTATAATAACATATTTTTTTAATAACATAGGGAGCAAGCTTCACTGACAACATAGATTATCTCCTGGCGAAGCTATTTCAGTTATATTCAATTTATATTCTTTTGGATGTGGTTTATACATAGTTTATCTTGTATCAATATAATAATTTTTTATTTTAATTTTTAATTTCATATCATAAAATGGTTTTCAAAAATTAATTTTCATTCTTATATGTTACATTAATTTGTATTTTGAATTTGATTAATTTACTTAAAATTTTCATAAATCAATCCTTACACTTATGTTTTAAGGCCAAATTTCATTCTTTTATATAGTTTATAAACACAATCTTTTAAATTTTCTACTCGTGTTGCTCACGGAAATTTGAGGACAATTTGGCTCAAGAAATTTAAAGAGGATATCTGCCTTAATTCTCAATTTATCAATGGAAGGCTTGTGAGGAAGTAGTCTCATGCATTTCAGTTTCCTTTCCTTTTTGTGTGCTCATCATGATCTTTTTAATATTGCAGTTCAAATCAATAACATTCATAAACAATATTTTTCTCCGACAGCATTCTTTGGTTATGGTTTCAATACCATCATCTTGGAATAATTTGCCCCATAAGTTTTAACATCACTTTCAAGTGGTTCAAGAAGATTTCTTTTTTTTTTTGGGTATTTAACTTTTCTTATTGATTTTTATTGTAATGCTTGACTTTTTTCAGTAAATTATGTTGATGTTAACTTTTGACTTACTATTTAAAAAAAAAACAAGAGAAAACACCATCTCCCTTGTCCTGCTATCCAAAGTTAAACAGTGTAACGATGAACGTGCGATTGTCCAAGTCAGTACTATGGATAGAGTTGTTGGGTACGCATGCGAAACAAGAGAATTACAGAGAAAAATTAAAATTAATGCTTCTATTTTAATTTTTTATATTTTCAGAGCTAATCATATTTTATAATGTATTATGGTTAAAAAGGATTTTATTGTATAATCATGATAAATAGGCTCATCAAGTAAATTTATATTGAAAAATCCAAAAGTGATGCCTTTTTGCCCGAGGCATCTTTATTTGGTTGCCTTGAATATGTGTGGCGCAAAAAAAAGAAAAGAAAAACCTAAGTCTTCCATTGAAAAAAGAAACTAAGTCGTGTCGAAGACTCGAAGCTGCTGTGAAAACACGTATACTTAAACAGTCTCTGTCTCTCTCTCTTTCTTGTTCCTTCTATAAAGCTGTAAAACGAGTCCATTGTAATGCAAAACGTCGTTCAAGTGAAGATTAAGCTAACAGTGGTTGTGTCGTTCCTTTTGTTATTCTTATTCATCCAAATCGTTTTCACTACCAACGCCACCTCCTTCACTCGAGTCGATCATTTCGCAGTTAACTGTGGTGAATCCATCTGCACTCTGTGGACTCATCGAAACTGGACCGAAGACATTGGCTCTACACTGTTCTCTCTCGTTGAAACCAATAACACAGCCCACTCAGTCAAAGTGCACTCACCAGTTAGGAAAGCAATCCCTTACGGCGTCGGCCAATCTCTCGCTTCGAATTCTCTTACTCATTTCCGGTGACCAACGGCCCAAAGTTCATTCGCCTCCACTTTCACCGATCTTCCTACCAAGACTTTCTTCATTATGATTCTCTCTTCTCCGTCAAAGCAGGATCCCACTGCCTTCTCAAGAACTTTAACACTTCACTTGCCGCCGACCATGCTGGACAAGAAACCATTTCACAAGAGTACGGCGTCAACATTGAACCAGGTCACAGGCTAAACATAACCTTCATGCCTTGACTATCTCATCCAACGGCCTATGCTTTCATCAATGGGATCGAGGTCGTCTCTATGCCCACATTTCTTTATTACATCAACCCAAACAACCCACATGGAATGTTGCTATGTGGTGGCCGGAAGGTTTTGATAAAAAACAACAGTGCTCTCGAAGCTGTGTACAGAATCAACGTTGGTGGGAGGCCGCTGATACCTCCCATTAACAATATTGGCATGTTTCAAAATTGGGACCCGGCTAATCCATACATGGAGATGAAGCGCCCATACAGTGTATCATCAACTTTTGACAATGTACGTAAGTCTAACCTACAAACATGGTCAATTTGCACCAGATGAATTGTATAAGACTATGCGAAGCTACGGGATGAAAGAAACGTCCAAATTTAATGTGACCTGGGAGTTTCGAGTGGACTCAGAGTTTTATTACATGGCAAGATTGCATTTTTGTGAGTTTGACGAAAACATTCAAAATGTTGGAGACAGAGTTTTTCAAATATTCATAGATGATGCTTTGGTTAAACCTGTAGCGGATGTGATGATATGGAGTGGTAAGGAGATTCTGGTTCTTGTCCATAGGGACTACGTGGTTTCCATGCAAGGTGAAGGAAGCTTGAAGAAACTGAATCTTTTAATCAAGTTGCAACTAGACCCATATGCAAGAAGCACTTACAGAGAGGCGGCATTAAATTAAAATAATATTTATTATTTTATTTTTAATTAAATAATTTGAGATAGACGGCATTTTTTTGAGCTGGAAATGCCACCTCTCTCATTCCTAGTTTTAAATATGATTAAATAATTATGACTATTTTTAATATATAATAAATAAATTATCAATAATTATTAAACTATGTTTAATAATATGTATAAAATATTAATATTAATATTAATTATTATTAATTATGTGATATATAATTAATAAATTATGCATAATTGTTAACTATATTTAATATTTGATATTTTTTACATTAATTTTTTATATATATTTATCAAATTATGTATAAATATTAAATTATATTTTATTTGTATTTATCTAAGAGAGGTGGCTTTTGGTGGACCCAAAAATGCCACCTCTCTTAGCTCTATGTTTCTTTTTAATTGTAAGTCTTTAATTTTAATTTTTCATCCCAAAATCTAACAGAGATGACGATTCTTGAGGTCCAATCGCCACCTCTGCGAATTTATTTCTACCCCATTTCAGACAACTTTAATAGTTTTTTGACCGCAGTCTCATTATAGTTGCTTTTAGTATCTATGTCTATGACTAGCTCCCTCCCTCAAACTTTCTTCCTCAAACCCTTTCTTAGATTCATTAGTTCAAAATTAAATTTTAACAACATATATTTCACCACAATTTGTTAAAAAACTATAGTGATATTTGATGCAGTGGCACTTTTGAAAATAACCTAAAAAATGTAGCATTTATGGTGACAATCCTCAACAAAACTGTCGCCAACGAAACAGTAAGAGAAATTAAATAAAATTTAAAAAATTAATTAAGTTAAATTAAACTATTAATTATATTCTTCATTATTTCCAATTAATTGAGTAACATTTAAGCATATTAATTGTGTCTAAAATAATTCATATTAAATGAATTTTATTAATAAAATATACTAATTATTAAAATTAAACTATTAATCAATAAATTTCATTTTAATAGATTTTAAAAAACATAAATTTATTAAACAAATTGGGTTAATGAGCAAATATGACTCTAAACTATTGTTTGAAAATCTTCCTGGACCTTGAACTCTTAAAATATGCAAAATAAATCCTAAACTTTTAAATTCATAACAAAATAAACCATGACCGCTAACTTTTTAACACCGTTACTATCCATGCATGTACTATTTAGGGTTTAATTTCCTATGAATTTAACCTTGACTATTATAGTACCCGCATGGACACTAATGGTGTTAAAGAAGTTAACAGTCAGGGTTTATTTTGCTATGAATTTAAAAGTTTAGAGTTTATTTTGCATATTTTAAGAGTTTAGGGTCTATGGTGATTTTTGAGCAATAGTTCAGGGTCCTATATGCTCATTAATCCAAACAAAGTTAAATAATGTTAAATAATTATGTCAGAATTCAAACATATTAAATATGTTTAAACTCAGACATAATTAAAATATGAAAGAAAAATTGGAACAAGTCATAATAAAAAATTTGAAAATCTTGAAAAAATTTTAATAATTTATTTTAATAATTTAAATTATGTCTGAATTTAGACAAATTCAATTTGTCTGAATTCAGACAACATACACCATGGCGAGAGGCACAAAGGCCCCTGTTGTTGTCATATGTCTAGTTTTACACAAAAACAAAAGTAATGAAAATTAAAAAATATTTTTATTATTTAAATATTAAAAATTTTCAATAATTATGTCATAATTCAGACATATTAAATATGTCTCAATTAAGAAACAATTATAACATGAAGGAAAAATTAAAATATATCTTAAAAAATTCAAAATTCTTTCAAAAAAAATTTAAAAAATTCTAAATATTTTTTTTTTGATAATTTTAATTATGTCTAAATTTAGACAAATAGAATTTGTCTGAATCCAAGGGTGCCTGTCGCCGTATGTCTGGTTTTAGATAAATAATTAATAAAAAATTAAAAGCATTCATTTATTAATTAAATATTAAAAATGTTAAATTATTGTGTTAGAATTCAAACATATTAAATATGTCTCAACTAAGACACACTTATAATATGAAGGACAAATTAAAATATATCTTGATAAAAAAATTTGAAATTCTTGCAAAAATTTTAAAAAAAATTCTAATAATTTATTTTAATATTTTAATTATGTCTGAATTTAGATAAATTTAATTTGTCTAAATTCATACAACATATAGTGACAGGTGTCCTCGGGCCTGCTGCAGTAAGTATGTCACACACTCGTGGTGACAAGCCTGAGGGCGCTTGTCACCATTTGTTTATTTATGTCAATAAGTTCCTATAAGCCTGTCGCCATAAATATCCTTATTAACCCTTAACTCTTGTTTCATTTTGTTTTTTCATCGCCACCCTTAGCTTTCTCCTCTATTACATTCTCCCTTAGCTCATGCATCCTCTTTTAGTCGCCTTTAGCTCGCTGTTCGCTTATTTCCCTCAGCTTGCTGCTTGTTCTTCTAGCTCGTTGTGCCTGTTGCCCGTAGCTCGTCATGCTCCCAGCTCCTACGTCTATCAGATCTCCATTACCTGTAGCTCATTCTCCCCTAGCTGGCCGTCACTCCCATCTCACCCATGCCCCCAGCTCGTGCGACCTTTAGCTCTCCATCACTTGCAGCTCAACTTGCCCCTAGTTAACATTGCCCCTAGCTAGTGTGGCCTCCCAAGCTTGCCATTGCCCCCATCTAATTTTCCTTTTGGCAATTTTTTGGTTGTCTTTTTCTTTTTTTTTTCTTTTAAATGGGATTTTATTTTCTTAATTAGCCTTTTAGCTTCTTCTTTTTTTTTTACCAACAATTAGCCTTTTAGCTTCAAAAAAATTAGTTTTTTTTTTGCTATTTTTTTTGCTTCATGTGTATATTGTTATTGAATTTGCAGCAAAGCCATATTTTAAGCAGGAGTTGAGACATATATGCAATATTTGGTCTAGTTTTTTCATAAAATTAACAAGATTAGAGTAGAAACTTTTTAAATATTTGTATTGAAAATGTAGATTTTTAGTTCATATGTTTGTACTAGATATATTTGTATTAGTTTCTAGAGCTGTTATTTATGTTTTGATGCAGGTTTTATAAGTAAGGGATGTATATAGTTATAGGTGATTTTCTAAAAAAAATATAGTATTTATAGCCAGAGTTATGACAATAATTGTGGTAAAAGATGCATCTATGGCGACAGCTGTGGCTACAACTATTGCCATACATGCATCTCCAAACACATCTTTTATTACATGTGAGCTTGGACCTGTGATGAAAGATACTATTTTTTGCCATAGGTAAGCCAGAACCTATGGCAAATGATATCCATTGGTCGATGTATTTTTCACCACAGGTGAACTAGGACTTGTGGCAAAAGATAGCATTTTTCACTATAGGTGAGTTGAGACTTGTGGTGAAAGATAGCATCTTTGGCCACAGTTCCATTTGACCTATGGTAAAAAATGTCTATTTACTAACACACGATCTTCTACTACACAGCGTCTTCTGTCACCAAAAATGTGTTTTAACTGTGGTAAAAAATGCTTTTTGTAATAGTGATTGCCTGCGCCTTCAGCTGTCTTCTTTTAGCTCCTTGCTTAGCTATGTCTTTAGCACCTTTCCTTCAACATTCCTTAACTCCTTATCCATACTACTACAACAAAAAAGAATAAATGACGGTTATTTTAGTCCATAAATGACGGTTAATATGTATCATTTATGTGGCTGACATTTAAAGTCCCCAAATGAATGATGGTTATAAAACCGTTATTTAAAATAAAATTTTTATAAAAGCCGAAGCCAAATGAGAATATAAATGATGGATAAATTATTTACCCATCACTTAAATTTGACAATAAATGATGGGTAAATAATTTACCTTTCATTTAAAGTATGGTTTACCATATTTTAAATGATGGGTAAATAAGTTACCCGTCATTTATTGTGACTTTAAATGACGGGTAACTTATTTACTCGTCATTTAAAGTATGGTAATAGATTTTACCATACTTTAAATGACAGGTAAATAGTTTGCCCATCATTTAAAGTCACAATAAATGATGGGTAAATTATTTACCCGTCATTTATTGTTGTATAAATGACAGTTATTTATATAACCATCATTTATTATATGATGTTTTTTAATACGGGAGTTATTTTTATATCAGTCTCCTTACAAAAAGAAATTAAAATAGTAGCAGACAGTCATTCTAGATTTGAATATCAACGAAATTTATTGTATTCAGTTTCAAAATTAATCAATAAACAAATGTAATTATATAAAGTAAACTATTTTTAAAAATAAACTACTTATTAAAAGTATAAACATCCTAGCTACTTCTTTAAGGTAGTTCTATTAATCTTCTTTGTATGAGGTCCACACTTGAAAAATATATTGGCACCATTCTTCAATTACCTCATTTATTTCTACATCCCTAAATTCTTCAACATAAGAATTGTCATAGTACTGCAATATATAAATGATCCACCATAAATTAATTTTAATACATTAATTTTTTTAAATTTAAAAGTTAATATTGTTGACATACCATCTCAGGAATTATGCTTTCGTTATGGATAATAATGTCCTTCATGAACCTTATGATGCAAAAGCCACAATCCAAGCTATTTTTCTTTTTTCTTGGACACTAAAAATTAAAGAATCAATGATTATGTATTAATGAATTAAATTTCAATTTAATAAATGATTCCAATTACCTTAATTATATTCCAAGAGTAGGTCGCATCAAAATTTATAAAGGATCTTAGAATTGATTGTTTTGTGTTAGTGCGGTATAACACAATCACCCTAATGAAACAGTAAAAAATATGTTAGTATGAAATTTAAATAATTAAATAAATATGTGAAATACTTTATGCACTTACGTATTAATCAACTCCAATAAAATTTATCTCTTCCCTGGTTCCCCTCCAAGAGAATCTAGATAATATATCTTTGGAGTGTTGCCGAATGGTTCAGCGGCGATCAACATCCAATGGTCCCTAATAGTATTAACAAGTGTTGCAAAATTATAATTAATTCATTAAATTAAAAATAAAAAAATTATTAAGGTAAGTGAGAATTACGTTACCCTTGACAGTATGGTATTATGAATAATGTTCCCTTTCAAGCTCTTGCTTTGAAATTTTTGCTTAATGCCTTTGCTTGTTCTAAAATTTTATCACTTTTAATTAAGGCATGTGCACCCACTTCATAAGGACTAATGAAGATGAACTTCATTTGTAGATCGAAAGGGACAATAAATTTGTCATACAAGCACCTATTATAAATACAAGAAATGGATTAGTTTATATTTAAAATATTAACTATTCATATATGGAAAAAAATTATCATATGTAGAAGCTGAGAATAGCGAGACTGGTCATATCATGTTGAAGCACTTCATCAATAACATCAAGTGAAAGCATATCATATCGGTCTTCACCATATACACCAGCCTCAAATAGGATTTGCAAGACTGGAGGATTAGACTTATGAATCATTACATATGCCTGGAGTAAATTTCTATGTTGACTTGACAATTGAGGCTCTTGTTCAGGCACAGCTTTATAGGAGACTGCCTTTTTAGAGGAGAGCCTAGATCGGGGTATCATCTTTTTTTTTATTGTGCATCTTTGCTAGTTTTTTTTAGAGTTGGCATCCTAACTTGACTAGCTTGCCATCTAATAAAATTACCCATTGCCTCTCCAACAAACCTTGCGTCCTCAGTGGGAATAGGTAGCGAATAGTTCAAATCCTTCGGCACATCAATAGCAATACGTACATAGGACGTAGGGAGTGGCATATTATGTAGCATGTCTCCCGGCAAATTAAACACTCGACCGATAGCAACCATATGATGATTTGGGCTATTTGCCAACAACTCACATAGGCTCTTACCCTATATTAATAAGTAATATACTATATTAAAGTTGTGGAAAATAGAAATAGTGAAACATAAGTTAAATAAATTAATAATATTTTACCTCAAGGAAATTTTTGACAGGCTGCATGACATTATAACTACCTTTCCCACTAGGACTAATATGAAACTCTACTTCCTGCCTCTCCTTGTCCTTTAGCAAAGCTTCAATCATGTCCCGTTGCCTAAATAAATCCTCTTTCAGGGTGGCAATCTTAGCCCTTACACCCACATCCTCTGTTGACCTTGCCTTCTTCTATAACTTGAATATTTGTTTTTTCAAAACACCAAAGCCATATCCCCTAACTTGACCAGGGTGTTCAGGATTACCCAATGCCTTGTCCAAGACATTATCATCAGGCATGCCACTTTTCTCAATCTTGACCTATGCAATATATAGTAAGAAAGTTAAATTAGTTGATTGAGTATAAAAAAAAGTTAATTCAATGTACTTACACACTTGTCGGCAAGCTCCTGAACATGTTCATCAACAATGTTTCCTTCTTTATTAGTTCGGTCTTCTATAAAGAGTATGTGACATGAAACTGAGCTTGCCCCTAAATCCTCTTGCTCGATCTACGAATTTAAATAAATTTGAATGTCAGTATAGTACATATATCTATGAAATAAGCTATTACATAGTATAAATATTAACTTACCATTTGTTGCTCAATTCCTGCATATCCTATACGCCCCTTCTTGTAAGGGTATAAATCTTTCTTATGCAACTCTTTCTTTTTGTGGCTCAACTCTTGTGAAAAACATATAGAATTATATTAATAAAATCAAATATATTGACAATAATAAAAAATTATTCATCTCATTGTTCTTACTTGAAATTGTCCCTCGAGACGTTGAGCAACAAATTCATCCCACTGTTCTTGTGAAACTAATGGTCTTATCAAGTTGGGGACCTCAGCACTAATGTTTCCTCCTGATTTTTTAATGTATTTCGCTCCCACAAAATACCAAAATGTCTGTATTGCCTTTCTAGCTTGTTGGATGACAAATTTCATCTGACTAGTATTAATTGCAAATGCTGACTATAAACTAAGATAATTAATTAGATTTTCGGTCAAGTAATTTCAATTAACTACAACGATGTGAGTAAAGTATTTTACCTCTACTTGCTCCCAAATATAATTTTTTATAGCTGGACTAACATCGTTCCACTACCTAATTGTAATCGGCACATTTGCTTTTGCCACAACCCCTATGTAGATGATGAATTTATTTATATTGGTCTTGATAGATTGACCTTTGAAATTCCATTCAACTTCACATTTCTATCTATTCACCTCAGCCATCAATGTCAATTCTCTTGTTATTTGATTTGCTTCTTACTAAATTTACTAGTCATTCATCTCAACGTTAGGATTAGCACTGCTAGGTCTACTGAGACCAGCACTCCTTTGAGAAGCCATTTACCTACAAAAGTAGAAAAACAAAATAAATAATAAATAACAATATAAAAAAATAAAGCACATAATAAGTAATTTACAGGTTTAATGTAAATCACACATTATAAAACAAATATAGCACATAATAAATAACAATAAAAATTTAAATCACACAAAACAAGTAACCAACAGGTTTAAATTATTCTTTTTCTTTTTCTTGTATGTTCCTTATCTTTGCTCTCCTTCTTTGCTCAAATGCTTCTACCTCTTTTTTTTTTAAATCTAAATACCTTCATTGTGATCATTTCTCATATAAAAGGCTTCATTCTCAATGAAGTAACTTTTAAATGATATCCCCATAAATGGATCATCTTCAACTATAGAATTATTCATATCTTCATTTGTTTTACTGCTCAATAAAACGATAGACCAATTTAATTTAGCTGGATCAGGAATAAAGAACACTTGTTGAGCTTGTGAAGTCAAAATAAAAGGCTCATCTTTATAACCTTCTCTATTAAGATCCACCATTGAGAACCCTAAGTCATTAACTTTAAGACTATTTTTACGATCAACCCACTTCTAACTAAAAATTGAAACTTGAAATTTGATGTAATCTAACTCCCAAATATACTCAATTACCCCAACGTATGACATTTTTGCATACAAGAGATTTTTGTCTTTAGTACTAGATATATGCATTGCTTGGGCTATAAGAGTTACACAACTATTTTGCATTGTGCTCTGATCATCTTTTTATTTGGTATAAAATGTGTACCCATTAATGAGATAGCCAGTGAAGGAAAGAACTTGCTTATTTGGACCTCTTGCTAACAATTTTAATTTTTTAGAAACTGAATCAGGATCGGCAGTTAACTTCTCAAGAGTGTGCTATTTTAGCCAAACTGTAGAACTCTTATTATGCTTGTTTGCATACCAAATCTCCGATCTATTAGGGTTATCCTACTTAAGCTTGGCCACGTGCATCTCTACATACTCCTCAACCTCTACAGAGTTTTGTAGTACATATAAATGTGCTTGTTCCTATTATAAGTTGGAGATTGTAACTACTTTATTGCCTATAATTCCTTCTCTATCAATTCTACCATCATGCCGAGAAGTCAGAAGACCAATATGGTTGGCATTTGATAAATACTTAATACAAAATTCAACTACCTCCTCGTAAATGTATCATTCAATTATACAACCTTCAGGCTGACTCTGATTTTTCACATATTCTTTTAGTATCTTCATGTAACGCTCAAATGGATACATCCATCTAAAAAAAAACTAGGCCACACATTTGTATCTCTCTAACCAGATGAATAGTAAGGTGCATAATTATATCGAAGAATGCAGGCGAAAAATACATTTCAATTTCACACAAGATTAACACAATTCGGCAATTTTGTTGGGCCAATCACTTTACTACACATAGATTTGAAGAAGAAACACAATTTTGTAATTGTGGCTCGAACCATATTAGGTAAAATAGAACATATAGCTACTAAAATAAAATTTTCCATCAACACATGGCAATCATGTGATTTTAAACCCTTCAACTTCAAATCCTTCAATGACACAAGGTCCTTAATATTTGAAGAGTAGCAAGCAACTCACAAAAAGTCTTCTTTTCTTTTCTAGATAGTGTATGAGCCGCTGCACGAAGAAATGTACAACTTCCCTTCTCTTGTGGAGCCAACTCTTCCCTTATCCCCATAGAAATCATATCAAGTCTTGCCTTGATGCCATCTTTGGTCTTTCTTGGAATATGAAGTAATGTACCAATCAAACTATCGCACACATTTTTCTTAATGTGTATGACATCAAGAAAATGTCTCACATATAAGGATTTTCAATATGGTAGGTAAAAAAAAAAGACCTTTTCTTCTACCTACATGTCCCAAGTTGCTTTGCAAAAGGTTTGCCAAACTCGATATTCAAATTCTTCACCTTATCAAAATGTTGCTCACCTATCAGTGGCAAAGGTGCCTTACTTTCTTTTGAATTTCCTTTGAAAGCTTTTTTCAAGCACCGATAATAATGATTAGGATGCAACCATCTATGATGTCCGAGATAGACATTCTTCATCCCATATTCTAATCTCACTGAATGTGTGCCCTCTTCACAAATAGGACTTCTGAGTTTTCCTTTGATACTATATCTTGACAAATTACCATATGCTAGAAAATCATTAATTGTGCCAAACAACAATGCTCTTAAATTGAACCTTTCTTCTTTATATCCATTATATACCTCAACACCATGCTCCCACAACAATTTCAAATCTTCAATTAAAGGAGCCAAATATATGTCTATGTCATTTCCTAATTGTTTTGGCCTTGAAATTAGAATGGATAGCATCATATATTTTCGCTTCATACATAACCATAGAGGTAAATTGTAAATTACCAAAATAACTGGCCATATACTGTGATTGCTACTTTAAAGCCCATGTGGATTCACTCCATCAGTAGATAATATGAGGCGAAGGTTTCTATCTTCTGCTCCAAAGTTAGGGTAATCGAGGTCAATTTTTTTCCATTGAGAAGAGTTAGCTGGATGTCAAAGCTTCCCATATTTGATCCGTTCATCCGTATGCTATGTCAAATTTTTTGCAATAATAGGTTCTAGAATGAAATTCTCCCTTGCAATTATATCTCTCTCAAGGGCCTTCTCTCTCTGTTTATTTTTTTGGGGGAAAAACATCAATCATATACATATGACATTCAATTTTTAAATAGAGTTGTTTTAGAAAATTGTTTTATGTTCCATTCAACTTTTCCTCGAATAATGAAAATTATTTTTGGCAATATTTGAAACTTTTATCTGCCAACAACCATTAAGAGAAACATTTCATCAACAAAATGCTGTGTATGGTAACACACACACACACACACACACACACATTTTAATAACATAAAGAGCAAGCTTCACTAACAATGACAATAGAAATCATCTCTTGGTTTAGCTATTTCAGCTATATTTAATTTATACACAACATACATACATATATATATATATATATATGTATATATTATTTTGGATGTGGTTTATACATAGTTTATCTTGTATCAATATAATAATTTTTTTTTAATTTTTAATTTCATATCATAAAATGGTTTTCAAAAGTTAATTTTTATTCTTATACGTGACATTAATTTGAATTTTGAATTTGACTGATTTACTTAAAATTTTCATAAATCAATCCTTACACTTCTATTTTAAGGCCAAACTTCATTCTTTTATTATATAGTTTATAAACACAATCTTTTAAATTTTCTACTTGTGTTGCTCAAGGTAATTTGTGGACAATTTGGCTCAAGAAATTTAAAAAGGATAGAAAGCTTTTCTACTATATTGCTATCTGCCTCAATTCTCACTTCATCAATGGAAGGCTTATGAGGAAGTAATCTTAGATGCATTTCAGTTTCCTTTCCTCTGTTTAAGGGGTGCTCATTGGTGGATTAACTTTTTGTGTGCTCATCATGATCTTTGTAATATTGCAGTTAAAATCAATAGCATTCATGAACAACATTTTTCTCTGGCAGCATTCTTTGGTTATAGTTTCAATACCATCATCTTGGACATTAATAATTTGCTCCGTAAGTTTTAACATCATTCTCAAGTTGTCTAGGAAGATTTATTTTTCCTTTAATTATTTACCTTTTCTTCTTGATTTCTTTTATAATTCTTAACCTTTTCCAGTATATTATGTTTACGCTAACTTTTGACTATATATATATATATATAAAACACAATCTTTCCTTGTCCTGTTGTCCAAATGTTAAACAGTCTAACAAGGAACTGTGCGATTGTCTGAGTTAGTACTATGGAGAGTGTTGTTGGGTACGCATGCAAAACAAGAGAATTACATAGAAAATTTAAAATTAATGCTTTTGTTTTAATTTTTTATATTTTCAGAGCTAATCATATTTTATAATGTATTATGGTTTAAAAGGGCTTTATTGTGTAATCATGATAAATAGGCTCATCAAGTAAATTTATATTGAAAAGTCCAATAGCGAGTCCTTTTCACCTGTGGGGCATCTCTATTTGGTTAATTTGAATATGTGTGTCACAAAAAAACCTAAGTCATCCATTCAAAAAAAAACTAAGTCGTCTTGAAGACTCAAAGTTGTTGCGAAAACACATATAGTTAACAGTCTCTATCTCTCCACTAACCAAGTTCTCAAAAAAGATTCCTTAAAACAATGACAAGTGAAGAGGATTCAGATCCATATGCGTTCAAGTGAAGAAGCTCTGCACAAGTGCTCTCGATAAATTCCAAGCCTGATCTTAACCCAAACTTCATCTTCTCTGCCTCAACATCTCCAGATGCTTGCATGGATCCACCTGTATCCAAAGAAGAAGTTGATTTAATCAACCGAAATGCTTTCAAGGTGGATGAAGAGATAATAGACAAGGAACAGTAAACAAGAAAAATAAGGTTCATCCTATGGATATACAATTTGAGAGTAACAGAGTAGGCAAGCTGACTAATGAAAACTTGATTCAAGGTATTAAAGCTTGCAAAGCTCCCATTTCTTATAGAGACTCATTGATAGGCTATAATGGGTACTATGGGATTAAAAAGTGAGTAACACTAAGTTCATTAATGATACTTTAGCTAAGGAACTAGATCAAAAGTGGTCTTCCTCGGAGGACACTAAGAAATTGATGGATCACTATCCCAGTGTCTAGATTTTCGATGAGGAATGAAAGAATATATGCACACCCTAGATGGATGCTCTGGTCATCAAAACATTAGGTATTTAACTTAATCCTAAATCTCTCAAGCCTAGATTAGTAAAGATGTGGCAGATTAAAGACTTTAAACTCATTGATTTGGTTAACGGTTATTGCATAATTAGAACTAAGGATCAAACAGTTTATCAAAACATCCTTAATGAAGGCTCGTGGACAATCTTCGACCATTGTATTCTAGTCTAGCACTGGTCACCAAGCTTCAACCCAAACACAAATATTCTTGGCAAGATAGCTCTTTGGGTAAGATTAAACAATATTCCCATCCAATGCTATGACAGAGAAATTCTTTCAAGAATAGGTAACTGTATAGGCAAAACTCTTAAAGTTGATGTGAACATACTCTCTGAAGAAAATATGCAAAATGAGCCTAGTAAAACGGAAAGGGGAAAATTTGTCTGAATAAGTGTTCAAATTGATCTCCAAAAGAAACTTGTGCCTAGGATTCTTATTAGAGATGACTTTTACAATGTTGAATACGAAAGCTTGAACCTTATTTGCTTTGGATGTGGTTGCTATGGCCATAACAAAAACACATGCCCACACAGCACTAGGAACAAAATGAAGAGAAGGAGAAGAGCAAGAATAATATAGATAACCCCAATCATGAAACTAAATGAAATCCAACCTGCCATCCTTCAAACTAGAAAAATCAAGAAAAGCAATTTCAATCTCTAAAAGGGTCATCAAAAGCTTACCCACCGGAAGAAATTTGTGGGAGTAGATGAAATTCTGATGTCCTACTCGCGCACAAAACTCGAAGCACCAAATGGGTAATAGACTAATTCACCAAAATTGAGGATCTAACCTCCAAAACAGATCTAGATTTGATGTTCTAGCCCACCTAAAGCTCAGGGATGATAGCAAAATGAGCTACCCAACTACCTCCAATGATCCATCTATAAAACCAATAGCTATGGTTGTCAGAAACGTATGGAGAAAGAAGGATTTGGTAGGAAGCAAGAGACACCAAAATGAAGAGAAGGACATGATGGCTAATGCTTCTAGAGATGATGAGAGCAGGCGAAGACTAGTTAAAGGAAAGAAAGGTACTCAAGTTGGGCTAAGCTTCAATTGGAATAGCCTAAAATCTATCACTTTAGGCTCCTCTAAACGTGTCCACATCGTAGTCAAAAGGCACAAAAAGGAACTGGGCTCTTCTAAAAAGCCCAATGAAGCAGATAATAGAAAGCCCATCCGGAATGATCCTCCAGCTAAAATTTTTTTCTCTCTGAATCCAAAAGTCTGGTCTCAAGGCATAGAACATAATAATTTGGTTGTTAATCATATTTCTCCTTCAAATTCGAGTATTGATCTAGAGCTGAGGGAACATCCTGATCCTGATATCTCCATCAACATTGTTCCTAAAACCCAGCTAAACATTGATCCTTCCATGCAAATTCAAAACAAGTCCTCTTATGATAAAGTTAACAATGATGATATCTCTTTCGAAGGTAATGAGGATGATATCATCGATGATGACCTAATGGATAAAGAATTTAATAATTCTCGCATCAATAATGACCTTAGAGACGATGAATTCAGTGAGGATGGGGATGAGGTCTAATTTCACTTGTGAAAGCCTTATCCATTTTTTATTCACTCCTTTTCTTCATTTATGGATATTATTTGTTGGAATTATAGAGGAACTTGTGGAAAAAGTTCTCCTGAATGCATAAGAGAAATTACCAAAACTATTAATACTCAAATTCTTATTTTAGTTGAAACTAGAGCCAATGGTTCTAGAGCTGATAAAATTGTTAAAAGTTAGGCTTTTCTGATTGAATCCATGTTGAAGCTATTGGCTATGCTGGTGGTATATAGATTTTATGGAATAATGACAATATTTATATTAATTATCTTTACTCTAATGTCCAAATTCTTTATTGCAGGGTTAATTTTATTTCTAATAACCACTCCTATCTTTTATCCTATGTTTATGGTGATCCTAACCCTTATAATCATTATGTTCTTTCGGATTCCATTAAATCCCTTGCTTAGAATATCTCTGACTCTTGGCTTATTGTAGGTGATTTTAATGCCTACATCTCTTGTGAAGACAAATGTGGTGGCATCAGATATAATTAGAGATCCATGAAACAATTTAGAGACTGTAACAATTCTTTCAATCTCCTTAATCTAAATTTTTCTGGTGACAGATTTACTTGGGGGAAAGGAAATATTAAAGAAAGATTGGATTGGGCTTTTTGCAACATGGAGTAGAGACTTAAATTCAACCAAGCTAGTTCCTATCATCTCCTAAAATATGGCTTAGATCATAAACCTATTAGAATTCAACTGCATAATAGAGAACATCTTGGTTAACACCAGAAACCTTTTAAATGTCATGCAGCTTGGATGCTTGAAGAATCATTTTACCCTATTATCAAGGAATCCTAGCAAAACAATGACTAGCATGAAGGAAAAATTAAATTTGTCAACTCTACCACCTTATGGAATAAAAAATATATTGGCAGCATTCCCTCTAAAGAAAAAAGGATCCTTCATAGACTAGAAGGAATTGACCGTCAAAGGATCGACAATGATAATTACTTTCTCAAAAAACTTGGAAAATCTTTATGGGAAGAATTTAACAAGGTCACCTTGCAAGAGGAGTTGATTTGGTTTCAAAAATCTAGATGCAAGTGGTTAAAGTGGGGAGATCAGAATACTAAATACTTCTATGCTACATCTGTTATTAGAAGGAAAAGAAACCATATCCTATCTCTTAAAGCTAATGATGATACTTGGATTCAAGATCAAAATACTCTGAAAAGCATGGCTGCTTCTTGTTTTAATAATTTTTTCAAGGAAGAAACTCAAGAAAAACCCAAACTTGTTATGAATAACAGCTTTCCACCTCTCTCTACCATTCAACTTCAATCCATTCATAGGGAGGTGATAGAAAAAAAGATTAAGGCTGCTGCCTTTGATAGTCCTGATGGTATCAATACCGATTTCATCCACACCTACTAGAATGACCTCAAATCCAACATTTTCTAACTTGTTAAAAAGGTCTTCATCAACCCAAACACCATCAGTGAGTTAAATGATACTTTCATTACACTCATTCCTAAAATTGAAAATCCGAATTGCATGAAGGACTTCCGGCCTATATCCCTTTGCAATATTAGCTATAAAATTATCACCAAGAACCTCTCCAATCGCTTATGTTAGTATATGAACAATCTTATTGGAGATTCCTAATGCAATTTCATTCATGTCTGGCAAAGCAGTGATAATATCATTATTACTTAAGAAATGATTCACTCCATGAGAAACAAAACTAGGAATAAAGGTTTCATGGCTCTTAAAGTTGACCTTGAAAAAGCCTTTGATAGACTCTCATGGGATTTCATTGATGACACTCTCCATTCCATCGAGCTGAATAATCATTTTAGGAAATTAATCAGAGTCGCCATTTCTACTTCATGTATGAGAGTTCTTTGGAATGGCGAACCTATAGAAGAATTTACACCCTCTCATGGCATTAAATAGGGAGACCCTCTTTCTCTTTATTTATTTATCCTTTGCATTAAACTTCTTAGTCACTATATTCTTAGTTCAATTGATAATAATGAGTGGAAGCCAATTAGACTCACTACTAATGGGTGTAAGGACCAAGGGACTAAACCATAAGGTCTCCCTTACTAATCTACTATTTAACTCCAAATCATGGCAATCAAGGGATTAACCCTCAAAAGACTACCAAATTGTAAAATTTCATAAAAGGAGAATTTCTCCAATCTCTTTTTGAAAAGAATCACAAATTCAACATGTCGAATCAAACATTATTTAATAATCTCAAATCAGAGTTTTGAAAGTAAAACAAAAGCTTGAAAATCAATTGGGACCCAAAATAATGAGTTTTAAAACTCAAAAATAGATTTTGTGCAGAAAATGACATGTGCGCCGCAGTTGTCTTCTTTGTGCCATGTGCCGCAGTGCATTGCACGAATTTGACAGCATTAGTGCTGTCATTTAACAGCATAGGGAGCGAACTTCCGATGCGTTCCAACTCTTCATCTAATGTCCGATTGAGGTGATTACGGTGTCTACACGGAGCTTTCTCCTAGCTCTAGCTAATGGCACTAGTTTCACACTCAAACTCATTTTCTACAAAAATTTGGACACCAAAACCCATTTTGACCACTTTTTCACAAAAATTCACAAATAGGTGTCTCAACTCAACCACAAGTACCAATAGCCCACACCAACCATTTGACCACACTCAATGGACTCTTTCGGACTCGTGCAACACACCACACACAATCAAAACACTTATATCACAAAATCACCACTTAACCCTAATTTTCATCAAACATAAATGGGGAGGGAATGTTGCATAAAATCAACAATTTCATTCCAAATCTTTCAAAATACATATATTTCTACTTGCACAAGTATTTTGGCCTTATCCATGGGTTTACAACTAAAACTCACTAACCCAGGGCACAAAATACACCAATTATATACAAAATCATGCAAGTAGTGCATAAATCATGTCATGTGTTCCTAGTTGGCAATTACATTAACAAATACACATGAAGGTAACAAAAAGAGGTATACAGAGGATTATACCGCAATCCTAGGCCTCTGTGTGTTTTCCCCGATTTGGATATGATGAGTTAGGTCCTGAAAATATTGAAAATTGAGGGGTGATTACAACCACTCAGTAACCAAGTTTCACTTAACCTATACAGTTGCATATCAATTGTAATTAGATGAAAATAAGAAAATAAGCACAGATATCACAAATAAACACTCAGCCACAGTTCACAAAACTAACAACCATGTGACCGAGCTTACCACAACACACTTTATCATGTTAATTCACAAAACATAACACGAGGCCGCAAAAATAACAACCATGCGGCCTCAACACATGTCAGACCATAAAACTAATAACCATATGACCAAACTTATATGTATGATCATATGCCAACCTTATATCCTTCTGTTACCTCCGATATGAAATTGGTGGTTATTACGTGGCTACGTCCTTCATAAACTAACCCAGTCTTCCACTTGTGAGGAGCTACTAGGCCAGGGTGAACTTACTCACTTATGTAATCCGATTTCCCCCAATACTAACAACCATAGGGTGTCATACCCCTAAGCTAGCCTCCTTATGAACCGGTGGAGACTAATTAGATTCAAGTCCCTCACAGAACAAGTGGGACAGTGTTGAATCAACCATGGGATAAGGGCTACCTCCCGATTCCAACGGTTGGTGCCAAGGCTAGTTCCCGATTTCAACGGTCACTGCCAGTACCATGTGGATTTAAATCAATCTACTCCTCTCCCTAGGCAAACTCCTGCCAATGATCATGCTATGCACACTTATCACATATTATACATTTCAATAATTAATTCATGGAAATTAATCTCATATAACCATATTCAATTTCTCCACATAATCCACATAATACATTACAATTCTCCACCCATAATAACAAATCACAATCAATTATGTAAAACACAAAGGGTGGCATAATTAAAGTTTTCTTTCCAAAAATCATTTCGCAAATTAAACACTTTGCTAAAAGGCATCATTAATTTAAATCATAATTCACATTTCACAAATACAATTAACATTCACCTATAAAGATTAAATTTCCCTTGGTTACCTTAAACCTTTAAGAGGTCAAAGGTTTACCCCTCTCTATACCAACTTCCCAAGCTTGAATGGTGCCAAAAATGAACCTCACTACATCCATACCACAAGAATATCATCATTGTCTAAATCTTAAAAATTTATCTACATATAACTTCACGCACTCTATTTTTATCAACTCATAGTCACTTCCTATTCATACCCAATAGGCTCATTAGGTTCTATTAATACACATTATCATTAATAATACCTCAAACCATCATTAATGTACATAAACCTATCCCAACTACCATATTTATGTAAATTTTCATATATTAAATGCTCTCATGGACTAACCACTTTCAAAATTATCAATGTGGTGTTCCAATATATTAAACAACTCCCATTATACTTATTTTAACTAATGGAATTGGACCTATACTCCTATGGATCGAAAATTCATCTTCCAACTCAAACCTTACCATAAATCATCATAAATGAGGGAGAGAAAGGAAGAATGAGGCAACATAAACTTACCTTAGGTGTTTGGAAGCTTCCATCTAGCCTCAATGTGATCTCACAATGTGCCCTAGTAGAGCAAAAGAAGAGCTCTTTGGTTTCTCCTTCCTCTTTTCTGTTTTTCTCACACTGATACTGTAAAGGGGTGTCTTAAATTAGGACTTAATCATCAGACTAACTATAGTAAATTAAGGATTAACCCAAAAGGATTATCCTATAAGAGATTAACCTAAATAAATTCTTAACATGTATTTTGACAAACGATTCAACCCAAAGGGATCCTAAATCTTTAAAATATTTTAAGAACTCATATCATTCAATTAGATATATGCGGAAGCATGATAAAGGAAACACATCAACATGGGAGAAAAGCTTCCCCCTTTATTTTCTCTCTATGCCTTACTCCATAATACAAATATACATATTTACAACATAACACTTGGCCACTCAAACCCTTCCATAACTGGCAGCGGGGGGCCAAGGTCTCAATCACATTTATCACAATGACTATTACCTAGTCATCATACTATATATATCATCTATTCATCAATAGGCCATCATATGCATAAATTTTCCTTTCCATTTACATATGAATAATATCAACTGCTCACCCCTGAACATTAAAAATACAAGGGGAGACCATAACAACATTCAAGTTCTCCAATTAAGCAGATATTAACTATTTCCACTTGCACAAATATTTTGGCCCGTTAATGTAGCACAAGCATCAAACCACATTCCCAAGGGCCCAAAATACATTTCCCCCAACACAAAACCCATAATGCAAGTGGATCAAGAATATATTATCCTAGTTGGCAATATCATAAACTAAATACACATATCAAAATAAAAAGAGAAAGGCCTACAGAAGTGATTACTATCACTTGGCCTAATGCTCCTTTCCTCTATTCTTCTGAGATGAGCTAGCTCCTGTAATATGTTAAAAGAGAGGGGTGATTACAACCACTCAATAATCAAGGTACATCTAAGTTATACAAATGCATGATAACTAATCATGAATGCAAGTGGCTAATAAATTTATCAAGGTGACCATGTAAACAATCACATTAATAACATGACATTACCACTTAACTCATGTGAATAATGTCAAGAATAAAGTCAAGTACAAAGTTTGCACAAATGGCCTTATATACATTATTTGCATAATTACTACATGTTCTCATTTCCACAATTATAATCATATTCTCAACATAGCCATCAATCACTCAAATGGCATGATAATAATAATATGCATGATCAATCTCTCTCTTATATCCCCCCTTATTTCCTCTGACATGAAATCTGTGGGCTAACAACCAGAAGGGATCATCCATGTGGTGAGACTACCCAAGGCCTTAATCATATCGTGAGGGGCTACCGAGCCAGGGTTACCTTACTCACTTATGAACACGGTTTCCCTCTTATTTATCAAGCCAGGATTATTGGTTAATAGCCAAGTACCATATGGATTTTGCATAACCGCTAACTCCTTCACTAAGGCGAACTCCCGCCATATGATAATGCTCATGAGAAAATGCATTTCAAAAACTCATATATATAATTCACAATTTTCCCACATGCTCATCAACTTTCTTGCTCAACAAACATCAAGAATCATCCTATTTCAATCATGCCTCTTGCATCAATTTTTATATTATCACATAAAACCACATTAGCATCATATAAAACTCAACATGCTCATACAATTCATCACTGTGCATAATCCACAACTTATAACCAAGAGTGTACACATAATCATCAACCATCAATCTCATTACTCACACCAAGTCACAATTAACTTGGTCACAAGTCATAGAGTCTCAACAAAGCCACATGCATTACAAACAACCATTTCAAAATTTAGGCATATATATATATATATATATATTCTTTTATTTCACCAACATAATTAATTAAGTAACATACAAATGCATAAAATAGATTTCCCTCGGTTACCTCAACCCTTGAGAGGTCAAAGGTTACCCCTCAAGTTACAACACTTCCAATGCTTTCCAAAGCTTGAATGGTGTCAAAAGAAAATTAATCTACAATTGATCATATCCTAATGTGTCAATAATATTATTAACACAATTTTCACTCATACTCTAACACCTAAGTATTTATTTTATTTTATTTCATTTTTTTAAGACCTTAGTCTTAGCCTCTTGAGTTCTAAAATTTAATTTCATGTATTTGAACCTATCTACTTGGTTCAATAGTCTCCTTCACAATAATTTCATTCAAATAATTTTCTAATATCAAAATTTCCCTTTTTATTCCAAAAAATTCGCACATAAAAATACCCAAAAAATGCAAACTTAATTTCAAGCCTAGAATCATTATTCTATAGCCATAATAATTTATTTCTCATATCAAATAATCATCTAAATATCAAAAAATCAATTTATATTTGTCAGATTTAACCAAAAATCGACCCATAGGGATCTAGGGATAAACTCAAATGCCTCAAATTTCAATTCTATCAACAAAATAATACTCTAGAATATTTATTACACTACTAACAACCTCAACAACCAGATTTACTCATCAAAAATTCATCCCTCTTTCAAACCCTAGGTTTTTCAAAATCTTAGAATCTACAGTCTCAGGGGAAAAAATGACTAAGAAAATATTTAGAAGACTTAAATAGTCTTAGAATACTTAAAATCTCATATGAAGTATTCTATTATGGAGCTTCACCTTCTAAATCAGCTCCAGTTGCGTTGTGGCTCACTCTCTCGCTCGCTCACTCTCTGTGCGCGGACGCTGAACGAAAAGGAAGAGGAAGGAAATGAAAAGCCAAAAAGGCTTTGTTGGCTTTTAAAAATCATGTGGGTCCCATGCTAATTCACGCCTCTCTCTCTTTCTTTTGTCTTCTTCAATGCACGCACGTGAACGAAATTCATTCGCCTCCCTTTTCTCTATTTTTTTTTTGCATTATTTACACCTCAACACCCACACAAAAGCAAAAATTACTTCCCTCCCCCCTCTTCAATTTTTTTTGTTCCTTTTCCTTCTTCTTTTTTTTAATAATATTATCATTACTATTTCTATTTACTATAAAATCATAACTTAGGATTTAATCTAAATTAAATCCAATAATAATCTTCTTCTAAAATTATTTATATCTAAATATTCCTCTAAAATTACTCATTTGCTTTAAATTAACTTAATTAACCTTAGGTTAATTTTTGGGATGTTACAACTCTCCCCTCCTAATAGGAATTTTGTCCCCAAAATTTGAATAATCATAAGGAACATATCTTACTCAAACAAATGAGGATAGGAATGTTTCATCTTCTCCTCGGTTTCCCAAGTTGCATTACTAGGGGCCATTCCTTTCCAGAATACCTTCACGAGTCGAATGGTCTTATTTCTCAATTGCTTCTCCCTTACATCCATAATTCTTTCTGGTTCCACTCGATAGGTCATGTTCTCCCTTAGCTCAATCTCTTTAGGTTCTATTATATGAGACGGATCGGGTTGATATTTCTTTAATTGAGAGACATGAAATACATCATGAACTCCTGACAAATGAGGTGGCAAGGCAATTCAATAGGCCAAAGTCCCAATTTTTTGTAGGATTCGAAAAGGACCTATGAATCTAGGAGTCAATTTCCTGGCTTTTATTGACGTTCCAATGCCTGTCATCGGTGATACTTTCAAAAACACATATCGCCTACCTCAAAAGTCAAAGGTCTTTGTCGCCTATTTGCATAGCTCTTCTATCGACTCTGAGCAGTCAACAATTTTTGTCAGATTGTCTCAATCTTTTGAGTGGTTTGATCAACAATATCTGGACCCATAATGCTTCTTTCACTCAACTCGGTCCAACAAAGTGGAGATCTACACTTTCTACCATACAACACCTCACATGGAGCCATCTGAATGCTTGAATGATAACTGTTGTTGTAGGAAAATTTCGCTAATGGTAGATGCTTGTCCCAACTACCTATCTACTCAAGTGCATATGCTCGTAACATATCTTCAAGTGTTTGATTTGTTCTTTCAGTTTGACCATCGGTCTGTGGATGATATGTTGTATTGAAGTTTAATTGAGTATCCATAGCATCATTCATTACCTTCTAAAAGTTTGAGGTGAACCTTGGATCACGATCTGAAACCACATCCTTAGGCACTCCATGTAATTGCACAATCTCTTGGATATACAGTTCCGTGAACTTATCCATGGTATAACCTTCTCTGATAGGTAGAAAATGGGCTAACTTCGTCAATCTATCAACAATGACCCATATTGCATCGTACCCTACCTATGTTTTAGGAAAACCCATAATAAATTCCATGGAAATGCTTTCCTACTTCAAAGTTAGAATTTCCAACAGCTGTAATAAACCGCTAGGCCTTTGATGCTCTATTTTCACCCTCTGACAAGTCAAACACTTGCTCACATACTTCGTCACATCACGCTTCAGACCACGCCACCACCAATACCGCTTCATGTCTTGATACATCTTGGTTACACCGGGGTGGATGGTGAATTTGCTTCTATGAGCTTCGGTAAGAATTGTGTCCTTCAACTCTTTCACAACAGGAACACAAACCCTCCTATTGTAGACTACAAGACCATTATCATCAAAAGTGAAATATGTGCCAGTCATCTTCTCATCTAAGTTCTTTCGAACTTCTAACAAGTATGGATCTTCAAATTGAGCTACTCGTAACTTATCCCAAAATTCGATTGTAAGCACCATAGTGTTCAAATTGAACATAGCATAATCTGGGATATTTTGTGGAAAACTAGAGAAATCTTCCAATAACTTCTGTTCATGAATCATCATACAAGCTACATGCACGGTCTTCCTGCTCAAGGCATCGGCCACTACATTGGCCTTCCCCGGATAGTACTTCAGTTCAAACTCATAGTCCTTTAAGAATTCCATCCATCTTCTTTGCCTCATATTCAGCTCCTTCTGGTCTACCAAATATTTAAGACTTTTATGATCACTAAACACTTTAAATTGTGCACCATAGAGGTAGTGTCTCTAGATCTTAAGAGCAAAGACAATAGCTGCTAGCTCTAGATCGTGAGTAGGGTAGTTCATTTCATGAGGCCTCAATTGTCTCGATGCATAGGCTACAACTTTGCCATCTTGCATAAGAACACATCCAAGACCCTTAAACAATTCATCCATATAAACATCAAATGATTGCTTAGGATCAGGGATAGTTAAGACTGGTGCAGTGATCAACTTCTTTCTCAAGGTGATAAAAGCCTCTTCACACTCTTTGGTCCACAAAAAAGGTTTGTCTTTCCTGGTCAATTTAGTCAATGCCGATGCTATTTGAGAAAACCCTTCAATAAACCTCCTGTAATAGCCGGCCAACCCCAAGAAACTTTTGATTTCTAATACTGAGGTCGATCGTTCCCATTTCAACACCGCATCGACCTTGTGAGGATCAACTGCAATACCTTCCTAAAAAACAACATGCCCTAGAAACTTCACTTCATTAAGCCAAAACTCACATTTACTCAACTTGGCATAAAGTTGCCTCCCTTTCAGAATCTATAGCATTAATCTCAAATGCTCTTTATGCTCTGTTTCACTCTTAGAGTAGATCAGAATATCATCAATAAAGACAATAACAAACTTATCTAGGTAAGGCCTGAAGATTCTATTCATATAGTCCATGAATATCGCCGGTGCATTTGTTAGCCCAAATGGCATAACTAGGAATTCATAGTGCCCATACCTTATTTTGAAAGCCGTCTTAGGTACATCCTCTACCTTTACCCTCAACTGATGATACCCAGACCTCAAGTCAATCTTTGAGAATACCACCGCTCCAGCCAATTGATCTAAGAGATCATCAATCCATGGCAACGGATATTTGTTTTTGATTGTCACCTTATTAAGCTGGCGGTAGTCGATACACAATCACATACTCCCATCTTTCTTTTTCACAAAGAGAACCAGTGATCCTTATGGTGATACACTCGGTCTTATGAAGCCCTTAGCTAACAAGTCTTCTAGTTGCTTCTTTAACTCTTCTAATTCTGCAGGGGCCATTCGATACAGAGCCTTTGAGATTGGCTTGGTACCCGGAGCTAAATCAATTGAGAATTCAACTTCTCTCTCTGGTGGCAAACCATTCACATCTTCTGCAAAAACATTTAGAAATTCTTTCACAACTTTTATCTGATCAATCTTTTGTTCTTTGTCTCCTTGCACTAAACAGAACACCATGAACATTTGGCATCCTTCTTGATCTGACTTCTTGACTTCCATAGCAGACAAGAACTTAAGCATTTCTGTGTCCACCATAATGGTATGCACAGACTTTTTAGGGACTACAGAAGTAGCAGTATCCACTGGCAATAGGACTATCTTCTTGTTATAGTCTAAAGTCGCTCCATTAGTTGACAACTAGTCCATTCCCACAATCATATCAATGCCCAATAAAAGCAAACAAATTAAGTCAATAATTGTAACCCTATCACCAAACTTCAAATTAACATTAGAGCACACACGACTGGTCCTAGCAGAGGCCCCAGTCGGTGTAGAAACATTCATAACAACATCTATTTCACACACAAACATTTTAAGTCTAGTCATACAATCTAGTGCAATGAAAGAATGCGTAGCACCTGAATCAAATAATGCTTCACCTTGTTTGTCATTAAGGACAATCATACCTTTGATCAATTTTGGAGAAGCTTCTGCTTCCTCTTTAGACATCGCGAACACATGAGCAGGAACAATAGATCTCCCATCAGTCACAGCCTCTGGGCAATTACGGGCGATATGACCCATCTTGTTACATTTGTAGCATGCCCAACAGTCTCCGACGTGGAATCTTCCACACTTATCACAATGCGGTCGTACCACTGGTGGTCCCATGACAGATGGAGTTGGGTCTTGCCTTGAAGCTTAGCTCTAGCCTCCGAAGCTCTTGGAATGGAAGCTCTTGGATTGGGATCCTTTAGATTATGATCCCTTGGAGAAATTCTTCTTACTGCTTCCTCCACCTCCACTGTAACCCTTAGAGAATCCCAAGCTATAAGTTGACTTCTTGCTCACACCCTCAGTGGGGCCCATAAAAGAGGAATATCGGCCTTGGCCATCTGGCCGGTTACCGTCATTTATCTGGCTTCTTCTATCAACAGCCCTGAACTTGTTACACATGACTTTAAATGAATTAATATCATGAGCCGTTAGTTGCTTGCTATACTCAGGCCTCATCTTATCAAGGAATTGCTCACACTTCCATTCTTCATCAGCATGACTTTTCAAGTACAAGGAATATTTAGAGAGCTCATTGAATTTGGCTATGAACTCCTCAACATCCATATTACCTTGTCTTAAGTTATGGAACTCAGTTTCTTTTGTTGCCCTTACAGTTGGCAGGAAGTAGTAGGCAAAGAACCTCTTCTTAAATTGCTCCCAGGTCAATTCAGATCCATCAATAGGCTTAACACTTTCCCACCATTGTTTTGCCGCATCTTTAAGCTTAAAAGTAGCCAACTGGACCCGTTGTTCAGTAGTACAGGTCATCACAGAGAAAATGGACTCTAATTCATCAATCCATTTCTTGCCAGCTCGGTCTACCATAGAACCCTTAAATGATGGAGGGCTCAATCTTGCAAACCTCTTGAATGCATGGTAACCTCTTCTACTTTCTTTTTGCCTTTATTTTTCCTTTTTCTCTGCCGCACAAAGTTACTTTGATCACTCTGTTCAAAATCCTTAGAGGACTCTTCCTCTTGTTGATTGTTGACTTCTAAATTCACTTCCCCTTGCTTCTCCTTAGGGTTACCAGCAGCTTTCACAACGACTTTACTATTTCCCTCAGCAGCCTTCCCTAATATAACTTGGTCATAAAAATCCATTCTCTTCTGGATATCTATCAATATTGAAGTAAGGAGGGCTATATCATTGTTATTACCAGTTGTAGGAATAGGTTGAACTGGAGCTTGGATAGAAGGTCCTGCTTGAGTCAAGACTTGAACTTGCTCAGTCGGGTTTAGTAACTCTGGCACCACCTGTCCTTGTTGGACTTGAGCCGGTGCTGTTTCATCTTGCACCACCACTTGATCCTCTAGTCTTGGTGGAATTGCCGAATTATTAGTTGCAGTGTTCCTGGTTAGCACTATATTCTCCCCTTCTAAGGATGGAAGTAATACCACAAATGAAAAACAGTTAGTGCTAGCTCACAGAGGAAAAGAAATGTGTATAATGATAATTGCCAACTCTATATGCAAATGCAAGCACAACATAAGTACACAATCATGTAATAAGTCACACACCAACCACAGTCCAGTTCTCGAAACTCGAGAACCTGATACTACTTTGTAAAGGGGTGTCCTAAATTAGGACTTAATCATCAGACTAACTATAGTAAATTAAGGACTAACCCAAAAGGATTATCCTATAAGAGATTAACCTAAATAAATTCTTAACATGTATTTTCACAAACGATTCAACACAAAGGGATCCCAAATCTTTAAAATATTTTAAGAACTCATATCATTCAATTAGACATATGCAGAAGCATGATAAAGGAAATACATCAACATGGAAGAAAAGCTTCCCCCTTTATTTTCTCTCTATGCCTTACTCCATAATACATATATACATATTTACAACATAACACTTGGCTACTCAAACCCTTCCATAACTGGCAGTGGGGGGCCAAGGTCTCAATCACATTTATCACAATGACTATTACCTAGTCATCATACTCTATATATCATCTATTCATCAATAGCCCATCATATGCATGAATTTTCCTTTTCATTTACATATGAATAATATCAACTGCTCACCTCTGAACATAAAAAACACAAGGGGAGACCGTAACAACATTCAAGTTCTGAAATTAAGTAGATATTAACTATTTCCACTTGCACAAATATTTTGGCCCGTTAATGTAGCACAAGCATCAAACCACATTCCCAAGGGCCCAAAATACATTTCCCCCGACACAAAACCCATAATGCAAGTGGATCAAGAATATATTATCCTAGTTGGCAATATCATAAATTAAATACACATATCAAAATAAAAAGAGAAAGGCCTACAGAAGTGATTACTATCACTTGGCCTAATGCTCCTTTCCTCTGTTCTTCTGAGATGAGCTAGCTCCTGTAATCTATTAAAAGAGAGGGGTGAGTACAACCACTCAGTAATCAAGATACATCTAAGTTATACAAATGCATGATAACTAATCATGAATGCAAGTGGCTAATAAATTTATCAAGGTGACCATGTAAACAATCACATTAATAACATGACATTACCACTTAACTCATGTGAATAATGTCAAGAATAAAGTCAAGTACAAAGTTTGCACAAATGGCCTTATATACATTATTCGCATAATTACTACATGTTCTCATTTCCACAATTATAATCATATTCTCAACATAGCCATCAATCACTCAAATGGCATGATAATAATAATATGCATGATCAATCTCTCCCTTATATCCCCCCTTATTTCCTCTGACATGAAATTTATGGGCCAACACCCAGAAGGAATCATCCATGTGGTGAGACTACCCAAGGCCTTAATCATATCATGAGGGGCTAGCGAGCCAGGGTTACCTTACACACTTATGAACACGGTTTTCCCCAAATCACACACTATGGGGTGTCATACCCAAAATTAGCTCTACCCAAAACTCTAGATAGGCTAGCAAGGTCAAGTCCCTTAATAGGAACAATGCTACAGTACCTTGCATGGTAAGTAGCAGCTATAACCCCTAGGATTATTGGTTAATAGTCAAGTACCATATGGATTTTGCATAACCGCTAACTCCTTCACTAAGGCGAACTCCCGCTATATGATAATGCTCATGAGAAAATGTATTTCAAAAACTCATATATATAATTCACAATTATCCCACATGCTCATCAACTTTCTTGCTCAACAAACATTAAGAATCATCATATTTCAATCATGCCTCTTGCATCAATTTTTATATTATCACATAAAACCACATTAGCATCATATAAAACTCAACATGCTCATACAATTCATCACTGTGCATAATCCACAACTTATAACCAAGAGTGTACACTTAATCATCAACCATCAATCTCATTACTCACACCAAGTCACAATTAACTTGGTCACAAGTCATAGAGTCTCAACAAAGCCACATGCATTACAAACAACCATTTTAAAATTTAGACATATATATATTCTTTTATTTCACTAACATAATTAATTAAGTAACATACAAATGCATAAAATAGATTTCCCTCAGTTACCTCAACCTTTGAGAGGTCAAAGGTTACCCCTCAAGTTACAACACTTCTAAAGCTTTCTAAAGCTTGAATGGTGTCAAAAGAAAATTAATTTACAATTGATCATATCCCAATGTGTCAATAATATTATTAACACAATTTTCACTCATACTCTAACACCTAAGTATTTATTTTATTTTATTTCATTTTTTTAAGACCTTAGTCTTAGCCTCTTGAGTTTGAAAATTTAATTTCATGTATTTGAGCCTATCCACTTAGTTCAATAGTCTCCTTCACAATAATTTCATTCAAATAATTTTCTAATATCAAAATTTCCCTTTTTATTCCAAAAAATTCGCACATAAAAATACCCAAAAATTGCAAACTTGATTTCAAGCCTAGAATCATTATTCTATAGCCATAATAATTTATTTCTCATCTCAAATAATCATCTAAATATCAAAAAATCAATTTATATTTGTCAGACTTAACCAAAAATCTACCCATAGGGATTTAGGGATAAACTCAAATGCCTCAAATTCTAATTCTATCAACAAAATAATACTTTAGAATATTTATTACACTACCAACAACCTCAACAACTAGATTTACTCATCAAAAATTCATTCCTCTTTCAAACCCTAGGTTTTTCAAAATATCAGAATCTATAGTCTCAGGGAAAAAAATGACTAAGAAAATATTTAGAAGACTTACCTAGTCTTAGAATACTTAAAATCTCATATGAAGTATCCTACTATGAAGCTTCACCTTCTAAATCAGCTCCAGTTGCGTTGTGGCTCGCTCTCTCGCTCGCTCGCTCTCTGTGCGCGGACACTGAACAAAAAGGAAGAGAAAGGAAATGAAAAGCCAAAAAGGCTTTGTTGGCTTTTAAAAATCGTGTGGGTCCCATGCTAATTCATGCCTCTTTCTCTTTCTTTTGTCTTCTTCAATGCACACACGTGAACGAAATTCATCCGCCTCCCTTTTCTCTGTTTTTTTTTGCATTATTTACCCCTCAACACCCACACAAAAGAAAAAATTACTTCCCTGCCCCCTCTTCAATTTTTTTGGTTCCTTTTCCTTCTTCTTTTTTTTAATAATATTATCATTACTATTTTTATTTACTATAAAATCATAACTTAGGATTTAATCTAAATTAAATCCAATAATAATCTTCTTCTAAAATTATTTATATCTAAATATTCCTCCAAAATTACTCATTTGCTCTAAATTAACTTAATTAACCTTAGGTTAATTTTTGGGATGTTATAGATACAAATCTGATATATCAGATTTTTAGCCGTGCGTCGTGGTGCATGCTGCCCTCCGCCACTGCACGTGACACAGAGGGGCCCGTTACTTTCAAATTTATCTCTGTGCGCCACGGCAGATTGACCACGCATTGCAGCATGTGGCACAAAGGACAATTCTTCACTTTTTCTTCCTCTTTCCTTGCTCGGGTGGCCCGCCATTGATTCGAAACCACTTCTAGGATTGAAATCACCACAAATACACCAAGTTAAGCCTCTCTGGCCACATACTTATTAACTCACTAATTACCCTCATTAGGTTAAAAAACCAGGATTAAATTTTCCTGGATGTTAGAATAGACCTCCTATTTCTCATTTATTTTTTGTTGATGATTTGTTCCTCTTTATAGAAGCTTCTATTAACCAAGCCATAATTATCCACCAATGCCTCTTTGACTTTTGTGATGCTTCGGCCAAAAAGTTAACATTGAGAAGTCCAAGTTCTATTATTCTCACATCAGTTCTGAATTAGGAATACCTCTCACGGGAAACCTTAGCAAATACCTTGATATCCTTCTTATCCATGAAATAGCATCCAAGCTTACGTTTACGCCCTTACTTGACAAAGCGTGTTCTCGCCTTTCTAATTAGAGAAGTCATTTTCTCAATATCGCTAGTAAAGCTATCCTTATTAATTCTGTTCTCTCGGCCATTCCTAGCTACTTTATGTAAACCATGCTATTGCCTAACAATGTCTTGGCTGAACTTGAGAGAAACTCTAGAAACTTTCTTTGGGACTCTTCTGACAGACACAAAAAACCCCATCTTCTTTCTTGGGACTATGTTACTATAGAGAAATCTAATAGGTCCTCGGCATTAAAAAGCTCAAGTCCCAAAATATTGCCTTTATCATGAAACTTTGCTAGAGACTCATCCCTCAACCTAATTGCCTTTGGGTCAGGATCCTTCGAGAAAAATATAAATGTCTTAATCCTACTATTCCTATGGTCTATAAACCAAGCTCCTCGTCTTTCACTTAAAATAGTATATGTAAAGTTTAGGATAAATTCATGGTGCATATTGGTTGGAAAGTTGGTAAGGGTGACGAAATTTCATTTTAGTATAGTAAGTGGTCCCCTCTTCTAGAACCTCTTGTTAAGTATGCTTTTCCTAGTGTTGAGCATATTTTCCATGTAAGAGTTTCTGATCTTCACAACCCCACAGGAGAATGCAATTTTAACCTTTTAAACCGACATCTCCATCCTGAGGTGATAAGACAAATTGTGCTGGTTCAACCACCTAATCCTTGCGGTGATGATGATGTACTTTTTTGGAGACCTTCTTTTGATGCGAACTTCTCTATCATATCTACTTACAAAGCCATGGTCTCTCAAAAAGATCAGACTAATAACAACATTTGGTCTAAGATTTGGAAGTGGCTTACTTATGAAAAAATTAAGTACTACATTTGAAAAGCTACTTGGGACAGACTCCAAATCAACTCCAATTATTTCAAAGGGAATGTCCATTATCAACACATCTGTACCTTTGGTTGCAACTCTCCAGACTTTTCTATTCATGCTTTGAGAGATTGCATTGAAGCTTGCAATATTTGGATTAAACTTGTGAAAACTTCAAAACTTAATACTTTCTTCTCCCTTTCTATGCAAGATTGAATATCTTAGAATTTGAAAGTCAAGATCGACAACCTAAATACAAGAAGGATTCCTTGACAAAGGCTATTTGCTCAAGTCTATTGGAACATCTGGAAGGCGCGTTGCAAAAAGATTTTTTTTAAGATACCATTCAGGACATCAATATTGCCTTCTCTAGTACCCAGCAAGTTGTTAATGACATAAGGCTTCAATTAAAAGTTAACATTCTTAATTGTGATGGAAAAAGATTTGAAGCACGATGGGGACCTCCTGATCCTGGTTGGATCTGCGTTGATGTTTATAGAGCTGTCAGCTCCAATGGAGCTGCATCTTATGGCAAAATCATACATGATGATAAAGGTAATTGGATCAAGGGTTCCTCCAAATACCTTGGCTATCAATCCAGCACCACGGCTGAACTTTTAGCCATCTTAGAAGGACTTCAATTTTGTTGGAATATGCGGGTTTCTAATATCAATATACATTCTGACTCTAGGGAAGCCCTTTCATTATTCAGCATAATTTCTCTAGCAATCATCCTCTCTCTAAAACTATTAAGAAAATTAGGGATTTTGTCATGAGGGATTAGACCATTACTTTTGACCACACGTTTAGAGAAGCGAACAGATGCGCTGACTTTCTCGCTCACCAGACCTCTTAAGATAATTTAGACCTCTTCATTTTTACTCATCCACCGGCAGGATGCAGATCTTGCTTAGATTCTGATATGATTTGATTTGTACTCCCCTCCCACATAGGTTTTCCATGGCCTTGTATTAAAAAAACAATCTCTGTATCTTCCTCTTTCTTTATTCCTTCCATAAAGCTATAAAACAAGTCTATCATCAAGCAAAATGTTGTTCAAGTAAAAACTTAGCTAGCAATGGCTATGTGGTTCCTTTTATTATGTTTATTTATCCAAATCCTTTTCACTTCCAGTGCCACCTCCTATTCTCCAGTCGATCATTTTGCAGTTAATTGTGGTAACTCTAGCTATATTCTATGGACTTATCGAAATTGGACTAAAAACACTATTCTCTCTCATTAAATCCAACAACACCCCTATTCAATCAAAGTCCAAGCACCAGTTAGGAAAAAATCCCCTACGGCACAATCCGAGTCTCTCAATTCAAATTCTCTTACTCATTTCTGGTGATCGAAGGCCCAAAGTTCGTTTGCCTCTACTTTTACTAATCTTCTTACTAAGACTTTCTTCATTATGATTCCCTCTTCTCTGTCAAAGCAGGATCCCACTACCTTCTTATGAACTTTAATACTTCGCTTGCTGTCGACCATGTTAGGCAAGAAACCATTTTACAAGAGTACTTTGTCAATGTTAAACTAGGTCACAGGCTAAACATAATCTTCATGCCCATCCTATCTCATTAAAAGGCCTATTGTAATATCCCAATATAAATTTTAATAGTTAATTTGGGTTAATAGAAAATTAAAAAAATAATTTTAAAAAAAATAAAAAAAATAATAATAAAATAATATTATTAAATTATTATTATTATAATAAAAAAAAAGGTGTAAAAACAAGAAAGAAAGGAAGAAAACGTGAACGCAGCCGCCGCCTCAACAGTAAAATATAATAATAAAAAAAAGAAGAAGAAAGAAAGAAGAGAGAGAAAATAATAAAAAAAAATGTGTGGGACCCACTGAATTTTTATAAAAACTCACCTTCCTTCATTTCCTCATTCATTCCTGCGCGCGAGCTGAGGCGGAGAGAACGCGAGTCACCGGTGCGAAATATCTAAATTTTTAAGGTAAGAGTTTTTAATAGGATATTTAGGGTGTGATTTTAAACTTTTCAAGACTAAGTAAGTGTTCTAAAATTTTTTTTTCTTAGTCATCCTTTTTCTTTAGTTTCTGAGTTTGTAGTGGTAGAAAATTTAAGATCTGGAAGAGGGATGAATTTATGTTGAATAAATATAGTTTTTGAGGTTGTCAGTAGTATAATAAATGTTATAGAGTATAAATTTGTTAATGATCTTTGAATTTATGGCTTATGGATCAAATTCTAGACTAGATCTGAAAATATATGTTGATTTATTAAGGTTTAGATGATTATTTGGGATGAAAAATGAATTATTATGGTTATAGGATTATGATTCTAAACTAGAGACTCAATTTTTAATTTTTGGGTATTTTAGGTACGAATTTATAAAATAAAAAGAAAATTTTGATAATAGAAATTAGTTTAAAATTTGATTTTTAGATTATTAATGTTTATTAATAATTAAAAGAGGAGTTAAAAATTATACTTAATAGTATTAACTATAGATTTGTATTAAGATTGAGATTAGGAATTATGTTATATTTTTAATTCTATTATTAGAATTATTTTATTAGTTTCAAAAATTGAAACTAATATTTATAAATAATATGTTATTTGTAGATTGTATTACTGGTGAAGATTGTGGTGAGAGAGAAATTTTAAGGAATAATTTATTGAAAAAGCCACAAGGTAACCATGCTTTTAATTTGTGATTAGTGTTACTTCATGTTAATTGGGTGATTATTGAGAAAATTATGAATTTTTTAATATTGTATAATTGTGCAATATTATTATGAATTTGTTTGATTATTGTGGGAGGTGTTGGGAGACTTGCTATTGTTGTTGTATTTATGTGCCACGTGGTACGCCCCTATTGGAGCTCAATAGGTGGCTTGTAAGGGCTCGGGCTAATCTACCTTTGGCCGGGTAATTTAGCACCGAGTGAGGGCTACGGCTCGAGGTTAATGGAGGGATATAAGGATGGTTGTTTGTGTGTATTGTAATATTTCTTATACTTGTTGGAATTATATTATTTTTAATTCTCACTTAGTAAGCACACACTTAACTGTTTGTATACACTATCATAAATTGGCTTTGGTTACTGGGACTTTTGAGTCTCATTATGTGTTAACAATTTTCAGGAGAAGAGCCACGAGTGACACGTGGAGGAGTCCCAGAGGCTTAGTGGTATAGATCCACTGTCTCTTTTGGGTATTTAATTTATGATTTATAATGTGTTATATTGCCAATACTAGGGCTTTTTGTTTATTGTCAATTATATGAATATATAAATGTAATCATGCCTTTCAAACTATTTCTATTTTTGGTACAATTTGGATGACTGTAATTTTAATATTTGGTTTACTTTGGATTGGTTAAAATGACATGATTATAAGGCCAAATAACTGGCTTGTGTTGAAAATTGACTAAATTGCTTATTTTACTTGTTGGGAGTATAAGGATGGACAAATGTGATTTAGTTTACTTGTTGGGAGTATAAGGATGGACAAATGTGATTTAGCCTAATGGCATGTGGGAGGTAAAAATTTATCTGAAATGTTATAGTGTGTGAGTTGAAGCCAATTATAAAATATTTTATATTGAAATTATTGATATAAAAATGTGTTGGGTGGCTGTAACCCAACTATGGTTGAGTTAAATTATTTTTAAAAAAAAAATTTTTTTGGTATGTTACAAATTTTGGCATCAGAGCTACATGTTTCAAATTCTTATAAACTATGAAATTGTTATACATTAACCTAGTTTATTGGCAATATACATTAGTAAATCATAATACTTCTCCATTATTTTTCTTGTCTTGAGATTAGTGTTAATTTAATTATGTGACTTCCATCCTTTAGGAGGGGAGAGATGGTGTCCAAAACTAGGAGAGGTGGCGAAATTGTCGGTGATTCTATAGAGCCAATAGGAAATGACATACCTTCACTGCCACAACCGGAGCCCACACAGCAACAAATTGGGCAGGGCGAGCCCATACAGTCACAACTAAGGCAGGATGAGCCAACCATGAGGCAAATGATGGATCTACTATATAATCTTAGTGACCGCATGAAGAGACAAGAAGAAGAATTGGCCGCTTTAAGACAATATAAGGAGAATTCCAACCGAGAGGGAAATGGCCAACAAGAAGGAAGCCATACCAAGGTATTTAATGCGAGCCAATCTGCTGATGAAGGCTCACCTTCCTATTCTCACCATGAGACTAGTCCGAAGAATGTGAGTCTCCACTCTGAGCAACAGACATCCACGATCACAAAGATCTGGAGTACTTTTCGTAAGTTTAATCCTCCTACTTTCGATGGAAATCTTAAGCCAGCGGTGGTTGAAGAATGGATAGATCAATTGGAGAGTATTTTTCGTATGGTTGTGTGCACTTCTAATCAAAAGGTGCAGCTGGCAATATTCCTACTACAGAAGAGTGCTAAGAAATGGTGGGAAACATCAGGACCGAAGGATGATTCCTCTCTTACTTGGGAAGATTTTAAAGCCATATTGTTCGAGAATTATTTTCCTACTGCACTGAGAGCAGAAAAGGAGGCTGAGTTTCATGCATTTCGTCAGGGTGATCTAGATGAGGATGAATTTATTGAACAATTCTCAGAATTATCTAAATACTCTACTTACCTCCAGAAACATGAAGACACGGAGTGGATGGCTGAACGATTACTAGAGAAGGCGAGGCCTGATCTAAGGGAACAGTTAGCCCCTTTTGAGATCAAGACATTCAGTGAGATGTGCAATAAGCTTCGAATAGTTTCTCGGAGGAAGAGAGAGGCTAGATTAGAAGCTGATAGAGAGAGGAGGAAAGAACCTCATGGGAAGCCCCCTATCCACACCAGACCCATTGGTGGAGTAGAGAAGAGGAGCAGTCAAATCTTTGGAGGCTTTAGAAATCAGAAGAAGAAGGGCTACTATCATAAGGGCCAGAGCTACAGAGGGAATCAGAGTGGAAGTCAAGGGTCCTATAGGAGCCCAGCTACCTTTAATCCTACTCCTAGTGCTGCTAGTAATCAAGCATGCAGTAAGTGTGGGAAGTTTCATTCTGGTGATTGTTGGGTTTGTTACATCTGCCAGAAGCCTGGTCATATTGCCCGATTCTGCTATCAAAATCAGAATAGGGGTAATGATCAGAGACCTACAGTACCAGCACGAGTGTATGCCCTCTCTGGGCCAGAGGCTGCTAACAACCCTAATGCTATCCGAGGTATAATCCGAATCCTTGATAATGATGTTTGTGCTTTGTTTGATTCGGGTGCTACACACTCTTTTGTGTCTGATGAATGTATGAAAAGATGTAAATTGCCTGTGTGTACCTTACCTTTTGATGTGAAGATTTCTACTCCTGCTGGTTTGACTGTAAGGACTGCTAAGGCATGTCTAAATGTAGAGGTTGAGTATGAGGGTCGAAAGACCACCATAGACCTCATTTGTTTGTCTTTGTCTGGGATTGATGTTATTGTGGGGATGGATTGGTTGTCTGCAAATGGAGCTGTACTTAATTGTCAGAAAAAGAGTGTGTCACTCTCAGCTCTTACTGTAACCCCTGTAGAGTCCCAAAGTCCTATGTTGTTGTCTGCAGCTCAAGTAGAACAGTGTATAAGAAAGGGCTGTCAAGCTTTTATGATTTTCTTCTCAATCAAGGCAGAGATTGAAGAAGGTGTAGATCAGATTCCAGTAGTGAGAGAATTCCCTGACGTCTTTCCTACTGAAGTGATCGGTTTGCCTCCAGAACGAGAGGTTGAGTTCTCGATTGAACTCGTACCTGGTACGGGGCCTATTTCTAAGGCACCCTATAGGATGTCTCCATCGGAGTTAGCTGAGTTGAAGAGACAAATTGAAGAGTTGTTAGAGAAGGGGTTTATCAGACCGAGTGTATCACCATGGGGGTCACCGGTACTGTTTGTGAAAAAGAAAGATGGAAGCCTTAGATTGTGTATTGATTATAGACAATTGAATAAGGTAACCATCAAGAACAAGTACCCCTTACCTCGAATTGATGATTTGTTAGACCAATTAGTCAATTCAGCGGTGTTTTCTAAGATTGATCTAAGATCAGGGTATCATCAATTGAGGGTTAGAGCAGAGGATATCCCTAAAACTGCTTTTAGGACTAGATATGGGCACTATGAGTTCCTAGTGATGCCGTTTGGGTTAACAAATGCCCCAGCTGTCTTCATGGATTATATGAATCGAATCTTCAGGCCTTATCTCGATGAATTTGTTGTAGTCTTTATTGATGACATACTTATTTATTCTCAGGATGAGGTGGACCATGCTAGACATCTTAAAATTGTTTTGGAGATATTAAGAGAGCACAAGCTCTATGCCAAGTTGAGCAAATGTGATGTTGTTTAGGAAGGGGTTTAGTAAGATAGGCAGTGATGAAATGGGAGCAACCTCGAAGTGTGACAGAGATTAGGAGTTTCTTGGGTCTTGCAGGCTACTATCGTCGTTTCATTAAGGGTTTTTCACAAATTGCAATGCCCTTGACTAAGTTGACCAGGAAAATGCTCCATTTATTTGGACGAACGAGTGTGAAGTTGCCTTCCAGGAGCTAAAAAAAAGGTTGACCACCACACCGGTGCTCACCTTACCTGTTCCAACTTCTCCTTATACCTTATATACTGATGCTTCTAAGAAAGGTTTAGGTTGTGTATTGATGCAGGAGGATCGAGTAGTGGCTTATGCCTCTCGACAGTTGAGACCTCATGAGGAAAATTACCCTACTCATGACTTGGAGCTTGCTGCTGTGGTATTTGCTTTGAAGATTTGGAGGCACTATCTTTATGGTTCTTCTTTTGAGGTCTTCAGTGATCATAAAAGTTTAAAATATTTGTTTGATCAAAAGGAGCTCAACATGAGACAGCGCAGATGGATTGAGTTTTTGAAGGATTATGACTTTGAGTTGAAGTATCATCCAGGGAAAGCTAACGTAGTCGCCGACGCTCTGAGCAGGAAGCTTGTACATACTGCTCACATGATGGTCAGAGAACATGAATTATGGAGTAGTTTTCATGCAGTAAATGTAGAAGTAGTCGAAAATCGTTTGGCTGCTCTACATATTACTGAATTTGAGAATAATTTTTAGGAAGAAATCAGAATTTCGCAGCAGAAGGACGATTATTTGAATAAGATTAGGGTAGAGATTGGGGCTAGAAAGGCTGAACATTTTGATGTGACCGATGATGATGTCGTAAGATATAAAGGTAGAGTGTGTGTGCCTAATGATACTCGATTGAAAAATATCTTACTTGAGGAGGCTCATCAGAGTAAATATACCATTCACCCAGGAGCAACTAAGATGTATCATGACTTAAGACGTGGTTAGTGGTGGCCAAGGATGAAGAGAGATGTAACTGAACATGTAACTCGTTGTTTGACTTGTCAGAAAGTCAAAATTGAGCATCAGAAACCAGCCGGGATGCTACAGTCTCTTGATATTCCAGAGTGGAAATGGGACAGCATTTCTATGGACTTCATTACAGGATTGCCTAGAACATCTTCTGGTCATGACACTATATGGGTAATCGTAGATCGACTCACCAAATCAGCTCATTTTCTTGCTACTAATATCAAATATTCTCTTGAAAAATTAACTGAAATCTACATAAGAGAAGTGGTGAGATTGCATAGAGTGCCGACAAATATTGTATCTGATTGTGATCCGAGGTTCACATCAAACTTTTGGAAGTCATTACAGGAATCCATGGGTACTCGTCTGAGTTTTAGCACCGCTTACCACCCCCAGATCGATGGGCAAACAGAACGAACCATACAAACTCTTGAAGACATGTTAAGAGCTTGTGCCATTGAGCTTAGAGGTAATTGGGATAGTCACTTGCCATTAGCTGAATTTGCCTACAATAATAGTTTTCATTCTAGCATTCAGATGGCACCTTATGAGGCATTGTATGGAAGAAAATGTAGATCGCCACTATGTTGGACAGAATTAAGTGAGAGAACTGTTTTGGGGCCAAACATTGTTGATGAGACTACCCAAAAGATTGCTTTAATCAAGCAAAAATTACTCACAGCTCAAAGTAGACAAAAGAGTTATGCAGATAAAAGGAGAAGACTGCTTGAGTTTGAAGTAGGTGACCATGTATTTTTGAAAATCTCTCCAGTAACTGGTGTTGGAAGAGCTATTAAGGCTAAGAAGTTGACACCAAGGTTTATGGGGCCTTTTGAGATCTTAAAACGAGTTGGACCAGTAGCGTACCAAGTAGCATTACCACCCCAAATTGCTGGAATACACAACGTATTCCATGTGTCATAACTGAAAAAGTATCAACCAGATCCTTCCTATATAATTGAACCCGAGGAAATTGAACTCAGGGAGAATTTGACATTCAAAGCTGAACCAGAAAGGATTGTGGATTACAAGGACAAGCAATTAAGAAACAAGACTATTAGATTGGTTAAAGTAATTTGGAAGGGCACGACTCCAAGTGATGCTACGTGGGAGACCGAGGACAGTATGCGACGTGATTATCCTCGTCTTTTTGATTAAGTGAGTAGTTAATAGTCACTAATTTTAAATTTTGAGGACAAAATTTCTAAAAGGAGGGGAGAATTGTAATATCCCAATATAAATTTTAATAGTTAATTTGGGTTAATAGAAAATTAAAAAAAATAATTTTAAAAAAAATAAAAAAAATAATAATAAAATAATATTATTAAATTATTATTATAATAATAAAAAAAAGGTGTAAAAACAAGAAAGAAAGGAAGAAAACGTGAACGCAGCCGCCGCCTCAACAGTAAAATATAATAATAATAAAAAAAAAGAAGAAGAAAGAAAGAAGAGAGAGAAAATAATAAAAAAAATGTGTGGGACCCACTGAATTTTTATAAAAACTCACCTTCCTTCATTTCCTCATTCATTCCTGCGCGCGAGCTGAGGCGGAGAGAACGCGAGTCACCGGTGCGAAATATCTAAATTTTTAAGGTAAGAGTTTTTAATAGGATATTTAGGGTGTGATTTTAAACTTTTCAAGACTAAGTAAGTGTTCTAAAATTTTTTTTCTTAGTCATCCTTTTTCTTTAGTTTCTGAGTTTGTAGTGGTAGAAAATTTAAGATCTGGAAGAGGGATGAATTTATGTTGAATAAATATAATTTTTGAGGTTGTCAGTAGTATAATAAATGTTATAGAGTATAAATTTGTTAATGATCTTTGAATTTATGGCTTATGGATCAAATTCTAGACTAGATCTGAAAATATATGTTGATTTATTAAGGTTTAGATGATTATTTGGGATGAAAAATGAATTATTATGGTTATAGGATTATGATTCTAAACTAGAGACTCAATTTTTAATTTTTGGGTATTTTAGGTACGAATTTATAAAATAAAAAGAAAATTTTGATAATAGAAATTAGTTTAAAATTTGATTTTTAGATTATTAATGTTTATTAATAATTAAAAGAGGAGTTAAAAATTATACTTAATAGTATTAACTATAGATTTGTATTAAGATTGAGATTAGGAATTATGTTATATTTTTAATTCTATTATTAGAATTATTTTATTAGTTTCAAAAATTGAAACTAATATTTATAAATAATATGTTATTTGTAGATTGTATTACTGGTGAAGATTGTGGTGAGAGAGAAATTTTAAGGAATAATTTATTGAAAAAGCCACAAGGTAACCATGCTTTTAATTTGTGATTAGTGTTACTTCATGTTAATTGGGTGATTATTGAGAAAATTATGAATTTTTTTAATATTGTATAATTGTGCAATATTATTATGAATTTGTTTGATTATTGTGGGAGGTGTTGGGAGACTTGCTATTGTTGTTGTATTTATGTGCCACGTGGTACGCCCCTATTGGAGCTCAATAGGTGGCTTGTAAGGGCTCGGGCTAATCTACCTTTGGCCGGGTAATTTAGCACCGAGTGAGGGCTACGGCTCGAGGTTAATGGAGGGATATAAGGATGGTTGTTTGTGTGTATTGTAATATTTCTTATACTTGTTGGAATTATATTATTTTTAATTCTCACTTAGTAAGCACACACTTAACTGTTTGTATACACTATCATAAATTGGCTTTGGTTACTGGGACTTTTGAGTCTCATTATGTGGTTAACAATTTTCAGGAGAAGAGCCACGAGTGACACGTGGAGGAGTCCCAGAGGCTTAGTGGTATAGATCCACTGTCTCTTTTGGGTATTTAATTTATGATTTATAATGTGTTATATTGCCAATACTAGGGCTTTTTGTTTATTGTCAATTATATGAATATATAAATGTAATCATGCCTTTCAAACTATTTCTATTTTTGGTACAATTTGGATGACTGTAATTTTAATATTTGGTTTACTTTGGATTGGTTAAAATGACATGATTATAAGGCCAAATAACTGGCTTGTGTTGAAAATTGACTAAATTGCTTATTTTACTTGTTGGGAGTATAAGGATGGACAAATGTGATTTAGTTTACTTGTTGGGAGTATAAGGATGGAAAAATGTGATTTAGCCTAATGGCATGTGGGAGGTAAAAATTTATCTGAAATGTTATAGTGTGTGAGTTGAAGCCAATTATAAAATATTTTATATTGAAATTATTGATATAAAAATGTGTTGGGTGGCTGTAACCCAACTATGGTTGAGTTAAATTATTTTATAAAAAAAAAATTTTTGGTGTGTTACACCTATGCTTTCATTAATGGGATTGAGGTCGTCTCTATGCCCATCTTTCTTTATTACACCAACCCAACCAACCCACATGGGATGTTACTATTTGGTGGTCAAAAGTTTTTGATCAAAAATAATAGTGCTCTCGAGACTTTGTACAAAATCAATGTTGGTGGGAGGCAAATACCTCCCATTAATGATATTGGCATGTTTCGAAATTGGGACCTAGATAATCCATGCTTAGAGAGGGAGTGCCCATACAATATATCAGCAACTTTTGCCAATTTAAGTCTAACCTACAAACATGGTCAAAATTATTTCGCACTGGATGAAGATGACTATGCAAAACTATGAGATGAAAGAAACATCCAAATTTAATGTGACTTGGGAGTTCAAGTGGACTCAGTTTTAGTGTATGGTAAGATTGCATTTTTGGAAGTTGGATGAACACATTCATAATGCAGGAGACAGAGTTTTTCAAATCTCCATAGATGATGCTTTAGCGGAACCTATAGCAAATATGATGATATCGAGTGGGAAGTAGATTCTGGTTCCCCTCTATAGGAACTACATGGTTTCATGTAGGGTAAAGGAAGCTTGAAGAAACTTAAATCTTTCAATTAAGTGGCAACCACACCGATATATTACTATGAAATTAGGCATAAATGATAGTTATTTTAGCCTATAAATGACAGTTAATAACTGTCATTTATTAATTTATCATTTAAAGTCCCGGCCTGTAATAAATAACGGTTATATAACCCTCATTTAAAATATATTTTTTTTCATTGATACTGTAAGAGGAGAGAATAAATGACAAGTAAAATATTTACCCATAATTTATTATCAGTATAAATGATGGGTAAATTATTTACTTATCATTTATTGTTAAATAAATGATGGTTATCATAACACTTGCCACGAGTGTTAATAAAAACACACTACAACCAAATAATCTAAGTGTAGTTAAGGAGTTAATCCTAAAACTAACTTAGACAATAAATCATTTAAATTGCCAAAAAATCTATATAATAGCAAACAAAAAACATTTAAAACCTCTTAGAAAATTTTGAAAGATTACTATATAGTGCACGTAAGCAAATTAGGCAAATAGGGGCAACTAATTACTATCATGATAACCCTCCCAAGCAAACTTTTGGGAGGTCACCATCTAGCGTCCAATTGAAGTGATTTAAAAACTCACATGTCATTTTAAAAAGTACTAATAGTGTTTCAAATTTTAAAAAGATCCAACAGTCAGATTAACATTTGGACATGTTACAAGTTTGGCATTTTTGCTGTCATGACAACACCTTTGAACCAATTTCTGGAGTACACCATTTTGTCATCCAACCTCCTATCGGAGCAATTTTAGAGCCCACAAGTTACATTCAAAGAGTACTACAAGTGTATTAAATTTCAAGAATATCCAACGGTCAGATTAAAATTTGTACACATCCCAACCTCAGTAACTATTGTTGTTCCAAACTAACTTTTAGAATGTGTCATTTCTCTATCTAATGTTAGATCAAGGTGATTCTAAAGCTCACACAAAGAATATAAATTTTTTTATGTGTGACCCAAATTTTAAGAAAATCTAACAGTCAGATTGAAATTTGGACACTCAGATGCAAAAGTACAGCTTCTCAATAAAAACTATTTTCAAAATTGTCTAAATCTCATCCTAAGGATCACAAACTTGTGGGAACACTTTGGATATATCAAATAGGACTAATAGAACATTCAAATGATATAAAATTTGATGACTCGGGTGTCATTTCTCAAAATGAACTCTAAGCCCATAAAATGCACAAATCATACAAGAGTAGTCAAAAATCAATCCAAACACCATATACACAGATGAATACACATTCTAAATATTTTCACTTGGCTCAAAGATTCTCATGGTGCCCACGCACCCACTCTCTCTATCCATGATGTATGTTTTCCCATAGTACACAATTTGTAATGCAACCACTTTGCATTTGCTTGTAGAATCACATACATTCACATATATACCAAAATAAACATTTGCTTGTAGTGGAAACTTAGTCTACTAAATGAATCCATCAAAACCACACACTATAACTAAATTTCCTAGTTACAAGTCTACAAGTAGACAAAAATTCATACACAAACACATAATTTACATATATTCACACACATATATAGTCACATCCTATTGGCACCTTAACCCTAAATACATTACAATGTACTTGCTCAAAAGAAAGGGGTTGTAGTTCTTTATAAATTATAAGAAAACCCCTAGCTTGGCTCTTTTCCCTATCCACCACTGGATCCTTCACCTAGACCTGTAAATATTGTAAAGAAAGGGGTGAGACAACCACAATCTCAATAATAAAGAAATCGATATTCTTTATTACAAGAAAAGCCATGGTCAAGTAAATAAATAATAGATTCAAAATAACATATAATTAACTAATTAAAATGCTTGAATGTATGAGATAGGTCGATATGGCCTTTCCTAACCAACAAAATGCCCCCTGACACTCTCTAACTTGTAGGTAAACCTTATACCCACTATACCTCCACAGGCACAAAATATAAACTAAGGTATTATCTAATCCACCGAACCACATGTGCCCTTTTGACGTAAATCTTGAGCAGTCGAAGCTAACTCTCTCCTAGAGCCAGCTCAACTTACTCTCTATATAAGGGCTACCTTAGCCTAGGCATTCAACCTCACACTTCATATGCTGAATTCCTTCCCTCATTGAGAGGTGTCGAATACTCAATCCACTAACCAATTTAATATACTGAGCCCGCAATATGAAAGGCAACACTGAGTACTAACAGTGAGCCATAGGATATCACAAGACCATATCTTTCTATTGGTGAACTCCCATTAAGATTATGCCTCTTACCCTTTTCTATCATTCTCGAGTATTAACCACTTCAATCCTTTAACGTAGTATAACACTCATAATTCATTCCTTAAGTAGTTCCTTAGCCTATCTAAGGTATCAAACCTAGTTTCACTCCTTAAGTGCAACTCCTCATTTTTATGACCACAATGCATGCTAATAATCTTATTTCTATAAATAACATCATTATTAAATAGATAGTAAATATAAATGCATTATTATTAAAGTAATGCCCTATAAACCCTTCTAAAACATATTTTATTTGCATTCAATTGTTTTAAACATGTAATACATGCTAGATAATATTATCTAGTCAAAAATAGCCAAACAAAGCAATAAAAAATATAAGTGATCAAAAGGGTTTCTCAACCTATTACCTCAACCTTTTTGTATCAAAAGGGTTTCCCCTTATGCAAAAATAAGACTTGGCTTATCTCTTAACTTCCAAACAAATTCCACCAACAATCCCTACAACATATAAGTGATCCACATCACTTCTCATGGAAAATAGCATAAAAGAAGACTATAACTCATATCACACAAGTTAGGTCAATGAGCTATAATCCATCCCGATTGTCCATATATCAAACCAACCATTCACATAGTATCACTTAACCACTAAAGCCATTTATTAGCCACCACTAGGCCAATTTTGAAACCATACAATTTTTAAACAACCAAAAACCTTCACTTAATGTTACCAACTTTCACAATTAGCCCTTATAATGAAAACCAAAACTTAATGTAAATCTTATTGGATTCAAATAGCACAATTTTAACAAAATCAATAGACTTAAACTATTAAAGAGAAAAACTCAATCCCTTAGGATTTAATTTTTACTCTAAAACTCCCTTTTTTGTCAAATTGCCCATGCAAAATATTAGAACACCATATAGAAACTCAAAACATCTTTTCTAAGATCCAAAGAAACCAAAGATTACAATAATTAATACTATAAAAATAACTTACGGGAGTGCTTATTTTGGGCCTATAGGAGCACTCCTGAAGCGCACTTGTAGCTAGCGCTCTTGTATATACAGGAGCATTTTTAGAGCCCTCCTATATGGGTTGCCTACAGGAGCACTTTTACTCATGGGCGCTCTAGTATAGGTAGCTTACGAAAGTGCTTTTGTTCATGAGCGCTCTATTATGGGTAGCCTATAGGAGTGCTTTCTAACATGAGTGCTCCCCTATGTACACTTTTTTAAAAAAAGTAAAAATTTTCTTTTTTCACATTATATTTTTTTCAAAAAGAATCCTAGGCCCACAACTAAAAGCATGTTAGAGCTAAAAGACTTAGTAAATTATTAATACCAAAAACACAACAAATATAAATAATTTTAATACCAAACTCTTCTAGCTCCATAGTTCTAACTTGACACTATATATGGTGCTAACAAAAACCTATGAAATGTTCTGATATTTAGTCCTATCTAAAAACAAATACTTTGCTATGATCCACTAAAACAATCTTGTGTAATTTAAAATTAACAAGAAATAAATAATGACTTTAATAAATGAAATAACCTATTACATATATTTGAAGAGATGAGCCTTTAATTGATGAAAATGACTGAGACAAAGCCACTAAATAGTTTGAACTATTTTGGACAACCCATCTTCCTTAAAATCTACAATCACATTGAAATCAAATTAAGATTACCAAAGTTGTTTGAAGTGATGGCATAAACTAACTAGCATGTTTTTCTTAAGCTCATCCTTAAAATATGCAAAAACACATTGAATAATTTTGCAATCATTTTGGCCAAATTCTAATTAAAAAAATTCCTAAGCAATAATTTGTGCCTTTATCAATTGTGTCTAGTTTCTATCTACAAACCACTTCTATCATAAAAGACTTGTTAACCCAATAAGCCTAAGAAAAAATGAAATATGTAAGCCCAACTATAAAAAAAATTGAAAAATATGAAAAATTTAAGTATATAATGTCTAATATAATATAAAAAAATTGTTTACTGCATATTTTCAAGCCTAAATTTTCCATCAATATGTAAATGAAGCCCAAATTGTTTACAAGATATAGAATAGCACACAATTAATTTAGTTAGTTGTCATATATATAATAATATAAAAACAGTGACACATGACTTTTTATATATATTTATTTTTTATTTTTTTTTCTCTCTGTAACCCACTTCCACAATTATTAATTGCAATAGTAAATTCATGTACTTTGTCTTTTACGTACAAACAAGTATGTGTATTCCAATCTTAGTTTGAAGAAGAAGCAAGAACTTCAAATTAACTATAACATCCTCAATTTTAAACCAAATTAAATAAGCTCAATCAAATTAATTAAGTATATTAGCGAGGTGTGTGGCCAGAGAGGCCTAATAGGCATGTTTGGTTTCAATTTCAGCCCTAAATGAGGGTCTGAAGGAGAATCGGGTCACCCGAGAATGAAAGAGAAAGGATTTTAAAAAAATGAGATTTTATGCCATGCGCTGCGACTTGTGGATAAGTTGTTGCGGCGCATGTGTGGCAACACACCTAGGAGATGCTATCTATGACATGCATTGTAGCACATTGTGCGTCTGTTGTGGCACATGGTCACTTTTTTATTGGAATAAGGTGGCAAAACTGATGCAATAGAGAAGAGAAAAAATGAAGAAACGAGGGAGGGGTGAAAGAGTAGTGCTATGGCTTTGAGAATCTAAGTATTTGGAGTATTTTGGAGCTCCTAAACACCAAAAGTAAGCTTCCTACACTTAAATCTTTCTCTCTTCTTCTATTTTCTTAATGGTAAAAGTTAGGGTTTGGTTGATAATGATGATTTTTGATCTATAGAGATACTATGGGTCCAAACCCATTGACTTAAATAGAGTTAATGGGAGTAGATTGAGCTAAGTAAACTTGTATTTATGAATATTTGATGGTTGGTGGTTGAAGGACATTAAATGTTGAAAATCCTCATAAATTTGTTGGTTAGGAATAATGTGATCCCATTAATGATCATTAAAGAGCTCAATAATGTTAATGAGGATTAAAGGAAGCTAAAAAACTCTATGGGTATTTTTATATGAGTCAAGAATGAATTTTGAGCATTAAGAAGTGTTGACTTATTAGTGAAAAATTAGTCCAAATGTGGATATTGATGATTTGCATTGAAAATGCTTGTAGAGTAACTATCTTTGGCACCATTCTAGCTTCTTGGAAGTTTAGGAATGAGTATTTGAGGGGTAAAACCTTTAACCTCTCAAGGGTTTGAGATAACCGAGGAAATTCTATCTTGTACTTTTAAATGTTAATTAGTTTATCGATCAATAATTGATAATTGAAATGTGTGATATTTTATTAAAATGCCAATGTGGCTTGTTTTACTTAAAGAGCCCATTATTAAAGTGGTGATTTAATGTAGGACAATGATTTTGAAATTTTGGAGTTTAATGATTTCTAATGAGTAAGGTACAATGATTATGGAAACATGGAGTACAATGATTTATGTAATTAGGAGTTCAATGAATTGAGTGGCTGGGAGTTCAATAATTTTGAAATTTATGAAGTTCAATGATTGTGAATGTGTGAGGTACAATGATTTTGAAATTTTGAGTTAAATGACTTGTTTGATTTGGAGTTAAATGAAAATGTATTTAAGGAGTTCAATGATTTGTAAAATTGAGGAGTTCAATGAATTTGGTTATGTGGAGTTCTATGAATTATGTTAAGTATGAGTTATTGCATGAATATGCATTGCATGATCTTGAGAGGCTAGAGTTCGCCTAGGAAGAGGAGTAGAAAATTAAATCCATGTGGTAGGGCTCCCATCCAGTTGATAGCTTGCTCGAATTGTTTATATACTCATTGTCCCACCTGTTCAATGAGTGACTGTCCCACTGGTTTAATGAGGGACTTGAACCTAGCTAGATATCTACTAGTTCAATGAGGAAGCAAGTTTAGGGAAGTATGACACCCTATAGTGTGAGAAATAGGGAAAACCATATTTCACAATTGAGTGGGTGAGCCTTGGCCAAGTAATCCCCTCATAAGTGTTTAGCCTAGGGAAGTTATGGATTATAGACTATCCCATTATACTATAGCCCATGGTTTCATGCCAGACAAATAAGGAGGATATAAGGGAGGTGTGATCATACATATAGTGAGTAAGGGCACATGGTTGTCTATATTGTGACCCTAATGATGATTATCATGAATTGAGTCTTAATCTATTCCAAGTATATATCTTTGATTTCATGACAAGCTCTATTTGATATGAAAATTATTAAAAAGCATAATTTCCCAAATATATGATACTATGCTTGGAAACATGAATTCATACTCACAAACATTTTATATGGTTTGGAGAATTAATTTTATTTGCTACTTGCATTTAAATTAATTGACATGCATTAGTATGAGTTAGTTTGACCTTGGTTACTAAGTCATTGTACTCATCCCATTATCTTCAATATTACAGGGAATAGCTCAAGAGGATTGGGTAGAGGAAAGCAACCAGAGGCTTAGGACTACGATCCTAATTAGTAGGCCTCTTTATTTTTGAGTCATTATGTGTATCTAACAATTTAAGTTGCCAACTAGGAATAGTCCATTTAATCCTTACTTGCATTATGTGTTTTATGAATTGTAATTATATTTTGGGCCCTGGTGTGTGAGTTGATGATATGTTATTTGTGATAAGGCCAAAATACTAATACAAGTAAGTTGCGCATATTATGCGTTGATTTTGAGTTACTTGATGAAAAGGTGCTTAAACACCCTTATATGTTTTGAAATTAAGGGTTGAGTAGTGAAATTGTGATCTATAAGTGTTTAATGTGATGTGATGCATTTCACAAGTTAGTTTTGATATTTTTCATGTGGTCTAATTGGTGTCAATGACTATTGGCTTTTGGTGTATGAGTTGGACACTTATTTTTGAGAATAATGTTGAAAAAGCGTAAGTTTTGAAAAGAGTGTCCAATTTTTGATTTTGTAATAATTTGATTATGAAACTAAAGCCATTGATTAGAGCTCAGAAAGAGCTTTTTGTAGACACCTAATTCATATCAATTAGACATTGGACAAAGGATTGAGGCACGTCAAAAGTTGTCCTAAAAGCTATCAAATTGACAGTAAAATTTACTGTCAAAAATCGTGCAAATGAGTCATGGCGCATGGCACAAAAACAAACAAGCCATGGTACATGTTCAACGAGTAGCGGCGCATGCTCTAAAATTTTGTAGAATTACTTTGCTTTCAATTGTTCTTGCAAATGCACTTATAATTGAAATGATCCTATGCTCTGCATAATTGTGAACTCTGATTTATTTATTTTAAATATTTTAAAAATGATTTTTGTTTTGTAAACTTGGGATTCCAACTTTTTCACCCATTAGTAATTTGGTATTATGTTAACTATCCTAAGCCAATCTCATTATTAATTTTGATTGGAACTAATCATGGGTTAGAAGGAGGAGGATATTACATTAATTGAACATAATAACTACTTATAACTATGGTGGCTACCTTGTCAAGATCAATATTGAGAGAAATTTTATCTTTTCAGAACAATAATAAAAACAAATATCAGGAAATAAAATCATGTGTCCTCACCTGTATGTTAAATCCTTATAAAACTCTTCTACTGGCAACTACAACAGCTTTGAGTTGGACTTGGAGATTGTGAGCCTAAGATAAAAAGGAAATATGTAAGCTTGCCATAATTAATAAAGGCTAATGAGAGAAATAATTAATTTTTAGCTTAGCATCAAGAAAGGAACAACAGACACAATCAACAAACACGCTTAGAATTTGACTAAGCATGACTCAGAAATAATTGTGAGATCCCCAAATAATAATTACTTATATGAATTTTTCATAATAATGAACTCCTAATCCTTTAGGAGTTCTACTAAGATAGGTTTCTTGTATAGTAGCCTTTGGTTAGTGAAGAAGCATACACCACATGATTTTGGTTCAATAGAAATTTTTGTCTTTGTCAATAACCATATCATCCTAAAATGCTAATATTGTTAGAAGAATGCCTAAGATCAATTTTATCAATATCTTCCTCCAGCAATAACTCCTTGGGCTCAAAGAAGTATTCATGGAGTATAACTCTTCCATACCTTGTGCTGCAAATTAAGAAAATGAGGATGGAAAGGATCAAATTTCTCATCATTTGATCTTAGAAGCTCCAATACCATGTCAAAGACTCCATTTCAAGCTTAACCTGTCAGGACTTAGGAAAACGCTAAAGATTTATTTTATTAACATCTCTAATAGGTTTGGTTCAGCTTTATCTTTTTTGGTAAGCAATGATAGCTGCTTCAATTCATGGTTAGTACCGAAACCAAATTAATCTATCCAATGAAGATCCCTTTATAGATTATAAATAATAATAGAGACCCTACCAATTATCATGTTTAGTAGGTGCTGAAGTTAAGTGCTAAACTCACTTCTTACAACAGGAAACAGTGTTCAGCTTTCATTATGCACGTTAACAATACCATTGTCACAAAATTAAAAGGAACAAATCGGCCCAACTAATGCCAAAAATTTAATTTACTCCTATATGAATAGCTAGGTTATTAATTATTATCGATTTGTCTTAAACTGTTGATCTAAGTTTCATACAATTCTAGGCAGCCACACCAAGAATTTTACATTGTACAATGAATTTGCTTTTCATAATCAACAAATAAAAACAATCCTCATGCACAGAATCCAATTCTAAAAAGCTGTGTTTTTTTTTTTAACAAAGCAATATAGATAGAGCGAACAATGATTTATCACACAATTCCATTTAACCACATGAAAAAGTGATATATATATATATATATATATAAAGACAAAGATAAAACAGCTAAATCAACCTCACTAAACGCTGAGAAGTAGTTTTAACAGCAAATTAAATTAATAAAATGAATGAAAAGAAGGGATGGGTTAAAAGCGCTCCCATAGATGATGCCAATAAAAATTTTTAAAAATAAATAAATCTATTGGAGTGGTTTTGTTAAAAGCACTCCCTTAGGTTTAGATAAAAAGAAAATTAAAAATAATTAAATAATTTTATGGGAGCTATTTTCCAAAAAGTGCTCCTATATGTATGTAGTTTTGGAGCGCTCTTAAAATAAATGCTTTGAGATGGCATTGAAAAAAAAACATAAGCCCCATATAGGAGCGCTTTTTCAGTAAGTGCTCTTGTATGTATAGATTTCTAGAGCATTTTTAAAATAAGCGCTCTGAAATGCCATTACAAAAAATTTAAAAAAAAAACATAAGCCCCATATCTGATGACTGATATCGTGACTAGGCCCCCTTTCAATTTACCCTTTCTCACCCATGGGCTGTTCTCGTCGAGCTCTCTCCCAAGCCTCCGTCATCTAACTCGCAACCTGAGTCACCAATGTCCGTCGCATAGTTTGTCTTTCTCCTCTTGCCGGGCAATGTGGTCCAGATCTAAGCTCCTTTATGGCATTGAAGTCGAAGGAAGCATCGGATCTACTGTTGTCGAGCTTCAAATTGTTGCACCATCCATTCTCAAACTAACACTCGTATTCAATTGCTATTTGGGACCAGATTGCAAAGAAACAATCATGAGTCAGTCAACCCAGCTTGTTACGCATGCTCACGCTTTATTAAGCACCACATCACTTACCATTTGTCCCTTTCTCCCTGGTGCTGACTTCTCTCATATTTTCTTTTTATTTGTCTATTTTTTTAAAGTTTCATTCACAATAGGATAGTTCTTGATCACAAAAGCCCTTACCTTACGTAAAAATTACAAGAGCATGATGATTATTAGAGGATTGTCTTTTGATGTTGCAGTCTCAGAAGTGAGCGTCGTGAGCTAGTTCCTTAACTCTCCCTCCCTTCTTTTCCAAATAAGTGCTCCAAATTTTTATTGGCATCATCTATGGGAGCGATTTATTAATATGAACACTGTTAACTATTTTTTCCCCGAGAAAAGTCAAACAACATTTACACTAACACGAGCAATGACAAAAATAATAAACAATTACAAAAGCCATATAAAAAGAAGAGCTAAAGAAATCATCCAAAGGATTTGATGCGAACAACTGTTCTCGCTGAAAGGGAGGACGGGAGGAGTAAAGTTCCAATTTCACAGACCAATAAGTGTTGCGAAGGAAACCCACTCCGCCTCCTAAGTTTTTGTTTTTTAAAAAAAACTTATCACAAATAATTTTAGTCCCAAAATTTGATAATATACTCCTTTTAGTTCTATACGTAAGATACTCTCTAAAAAATTGATAGTCATTTTTGTAATAAAAAAGTGGACAATTAATTTTATGAATAGAGTAAAGGTTTTATATGAGAAAGAAAAAATACAAATCAAACATTAACGAAAGGGATACAAATCAACCTTTAATTAGAGGTGATAAACTGATTATCCCTAAATTTATATATGGGGAGAAATAATGAGGGCCGGATTACACAATAAACTTCCCTACATCTAATAGAATGAGATATTTATTCTTTATATAGGTTTTAGGATTACTAGCAACCTTAGGTAATTAATTCTAATAACAAACTAATTACCCTAACAATTTTAACCTTCCAACATGCAGTAACTCCTGATGTCCCAGAAATTATGTAAATATGTCTTGAATCATATAAATATGGATGTCTCAATTTGATCTTGCTCGTTTCAACAACTGCGTCCTTATAATGCAATAGCTATATTTCTAATTTATCCCCAAGATTAGTTTGGTTAGTTTTGGTGTAGCAGCTATATTTCAATTCATTTTCTTTTTTCAAGTATTTCAAAGGATATTGAACCCATCCCATATGATAGTTTCTGGTGTATTAATAATAATAATAATTAAATTAATTTAAAGATGCTAATAGGATACTAATATATTATTTTATTGAAAATAAATAAAATCAAAAATAATCATAAAAAAGATATTGATAAGAAAATTAAATTAAATCTTAAATAATGTAATGAATATTCTAAATATTATTCTTCTTTAAATAATCTTAAAAAATAATAAAAATATTTAAAAATATTATTATATTTCATCATATTCCATCAATTTTGAGGTGAATTTCGTTAAAGTCTAGTTGTTATTTTTATGAAACTATTAATTTATCTCTCAGTAAAGCAATTTTCGTTGACATCGATACTTCGTTCCGCTCAGTCTCCCACTGTACATCAATATTTTCGGACATCAGCTTATCGTTCAAATTTTAACAAGAAATATTTTTTTAAAAATTGTCTAGCCAAAAAGATTGTTTAAGTAATAAAGATGTAATAATTTCCAATTCATAATTTAAGTCTTGACGGGGAAAATTTCAAGAAAATTTTTAGCTAATAAGATTAAATATTTAAGTAGAGCTGATAACTCGGGCGAGTTAGGCTTATTCGGATAGGGCTCAATTTAGGCCGGCTTATTCAAATCAGGCTTAAAGTATTCTACCTTTTCTAAAAAAACTCATATAGCCAAGCCTGGCCCTAATACCTTCAGGGCTTCATGCTGGCTCGAATACCTGAAACTTTTAAAAAATAATTTTTTCTTTATTTTTTGAATCAATTTTAATTTTTAAATAATTCTATTAAATATAAAATATTAAATGTAACTTTAAAATAATAAAATAAAAATAATAACTTATCAACTTTGTACCTAAGTAGTTTTATTACTGTTTTATTGTATTATGTGTAATTTATTTATGAATATTTTCTTTGCTTGTAAATTAATGTTTTTGTTCTTTAAATATTACTCTTATCATGGTCATAATAAACATTTTATATATTTTAATTAAATTTTATTATTTTAATTATGATCAAACTAATCTCAATTCAATTACGGTTAGATTATTAACTTAAAATTATTGTCCTGATTAGTTAAAAATTTTTAATAATTTTTGGGTAAACTATACTTTTTATTTTTAAGAATATGAGAAAAATAGACATTATTATATTATATAAAATAAAATAATTTAATTATGAGTAAAATACTTTTTTTTTTGGAACTGGTTTTTCTTTAACTTTTTATGTTATTTTTTTTGGTGAAATGCGGGGCCAATGCCCAATTCTTTATCTATCAGTAATGAATTTGGGTTTAGAGAAACCCATATAATCCCTGTACGCCAAACATTTTATATTATTTAACCATTACATATAAGTAGTATGTACTTTAGTTTATTCTTAATTTTTAACTAAGTTTGATGGGAATGATAACTAAATAATTACTTAAGAATATTATTTCATTTATTATATTTATTTAATAGTAGAACCAGGAATTTGTACATGCCTAAGATTTATTTTTAAAATTATTTTTAATTTTAGTTTTACTTTAGAATTAATTATCTTATTTTATAAAAAATAAAAAATATATTTTTTTAAATACACAAATAGTGTATAAGACTCAACTTTTTTTAAAAAAAGGGTCTTAAAATATACAAATAAATAGTAAAATATATTTTAAATATTATTTTGAGATATTTTATTGATTAAAAATAATAAAAGTATGAAAATATAAATTTTTTAAATTTTTAAAAAATAACTATAGTAAAGCACTCAAAAATATGGTATTTTAGTATAAAATGACATAAAATTTAAAAAATTAATTAATATTTATTATATTTTAAAAAAACTTTATTTTTTTTATTCGGGTATTTGAGCTAAGCTCAAACTCCATCAGGCTTGGCCTAAATTTTCTCAAGCCTATTCAGGCTGCCCAAATAGGTCCGATCATTAAAAATTATTAATTTTTTGAGCTTAGCTCTAAAATTTTTCAGCGGATTCGAGCTAACTTGTCAGGCTTAAACCAAATTACAGGCTTTATATTTGAGTAATTATATTAGGGAAAGGGTAGTTATGACAATTACAAAATTCATGTAATTGCTAAGGACAAAAGGTCCTTAATTATAATTCTGAAAAGTCTTAATCCTAAAATTTGTCTATTGGCAAGAAATTGTCATCCCCAAATATGGTTCTTGTTGAGCAGCCACATGGTGGGTCACATAAGGATAAGGTTTGCCAGCGACGTTATAGAATAGTAAAAAATCATGACTCTAACGTTACTATCAATTGATATTCACTGTATTATCCTATTAAAGACAATTTGATATTATCCATCCATATTTTATATAGAATAATTAAATTTTGAGAAACTATGGGAGGCAAACTTCTAGGAACAAAATTCTCCCTTTCATGGATTATGATTGATGACATAACATTCTTAACTAATAATTGAAATATATAACAAATATGCTAAATCAATTAAAAAACTTAATGCTAATTTTATGTTTATTTACTATTACTAATTAATTATATAATTGTAAATTTTTTGCCAGATATTAATTATATAATATAAAAAATTATATAATAACTAGAAAACATATGTCCCTTATTAAATTATTTATATTATCACTATTTGTTTTCATTCAGAAAGCGTCTCCACCTCCCTCTCTTAAAACAAGCAAACTTCTCGCTTCTTCGTTGTAATCATAGTGATGAACTTCAGCGACAAAGGGATCTCCAGTACGACTACCCCGCCAACAAAAGCCGCCATGTCCTTTCTTTTATTCATCCAAATACATATCCTTTTCATTACCTGCGTCGGCTCCTACACTCCTGATGATTATTTTGCAGTCAGCTGTGGTAGCTCCGGCAATACTACTATATATGGCCGGAACTGGACGGGAGACATGGATTCTGAACGATTCTCTCCAATCGAACAGTCTAACACAGTAAGCGGCAGCGTTTCCGATAACAAAACAATAGTCCCTGGCACAGAAACCGAATGAAAAGAGAAAAAAACTCTGAATTTTATTTCTCGTCTGCCTCCTTACAATAAAGTGAGTGTTCTATTTATAGTGTTAGGACTCTGAACGAAAACAGTAATCAGCTAACGTTACAAATGTAAATGCTAAACGTTTTATTGGCTTAATGAAGGGTAACGGAACACGTTTGGCTTCAATTCTGTAACTCTCGTGTATTAGTTCTGTTGTCCGTTTCAGTCCATTTCATCCTTCCTGGGTTCAGCAGAACTCGCCCTCGAGTCAAATTCGGCATTATCGTCAATGTAAGGGGATAGATCAGCAACATTGAAGGTGGCAGATACACCATAAGAACCAGGTAATTCCACTTTGTAAGCGTTGTTGTTGATCCTTTGCACTATCTTGAACGGACCATCAGCTCTTGGGGACAACTTGGCGTTTGGTTGTTTAGGAAATCGTTCCTTTCGTAGATGTATCCAAACCAAGTCTCCTACCTTAAAAGTCTGCTGTCTTCAATGTTTGTCACGTTGAGCCTTGTATCTCAAATTCTGCTTTTGGATTCGCTCGCGAACTTGTTCATGCAACTTCTTAATTTCCTTAGCCCTTTGGTCAGCATCAGAGCTATATTGCTGCTTATCAAGTGAAGGGGTCAAGTCTAGTAGACTAAGGGGACGAGTGCCATAAACAACTTCAAACGGACACTTCCCAGTTGCTTGGTTGACAGAGTTATTATAAGCAAACTCAACTTGAGCAAGAATAAGATCCCACTGCTTCAAATTCTTCCCTACGAAACTGCGAAGAAGATTACCAAGAATCTTATTTATAGCTTCAGTTTGACCGTCTGTCTGGGGGTGACTAGCGCTGCTAAACTGTAGCTTAGTTCCCATCTTCTTCCATAACGTCCGCCAAAAGTGGCTAAGAAACTTCACATCACGGTCAGAAGTGATAGTTCTAGGAATGCCATGAAGACGCACAATCTCCTTAAAATACAAGTCGGCTACTTGAACAGCATCGTTGGTCTTCTGGCATGGGATGAAATGGGCCATTTTTGAGAAGCGATCCACAACTACCATGACAGAATCTTTTTGCCTCTGAGTCCGTGGTAAACCCAGAACAAAATCCATAGTTATATCTTCCCAAGGTGCTTCTGGAATTGGCAGAGGCATGTATAGTCCAGTATTCTGACCCTTGGATTTAGCCAAGTGACAAATTCTGCATTTCTGTATATGCCTGTTGACATCCCGTTCAAGTCGAGGCCAGTAAAAGTTCTCCTTCACTAGGTTAATTGTCTTATCTCGTCCAAAATGTCCAGCTAATCCACCATCATGTGCTTCCCAAATTATGGCTTCTCTCAAGGAACCCTGTGGAATACAGAGGGTTTTACCTCGAAATAAAAACCCGTCGTGTCTATAGAACTGGTGGAAAGGTTGATTTATAGTTGCTTCCCACACTCCTCGGAAATCAGGATCATCTTGATATAACTCTTTGACAAGGTCAAATCCAACAACCTTGGTTTGTAGTGTTGTAAGTAGTACATGGCGACGACTAAGGGCATCTGCTACGGAGTTCAGAGTTCCAGCCTTATGTTTGATAAGGAATGGATAAGACTGTAAGAGTTCACTCCAACGAGCATGTCTGCGGCTGATCTTCTGCTGGGAATTCAAATACTTGAGAGCCTCATGGTCCGAAAAAAGTATGAACTCTTTATTTAGGAGATAATGACTCCAATATTGAAGAGCTCGGACAATTGCATAGAATTCCTTGTCATAGGTAGAATATTTGAGCTTGGCATCATTGAGCTTCTCACTAAAAAAGGCAATGGGATGGCCCTCCTGGCTTAAGACAGCACCAATGCCAGTGTTAGAAGCATCACAGCTAACTTCAAATACTTGATCAAAATTAGGAAGAGCTAGGACTGGAGCTTTGGTCAACTTCTTCTTAAGCTCCTCAAAGCTTTTCTGAGCTTGCTCTGTCCACTGAAACTTCTCTCCTTTGGTGCAGTCTGTAAGTGGTGCGGCAATTGAGCTAAAATTACGGATGAACCTCCTGTAGAAAGAAGCTAATCCGTGGAAGCTTCGAACCTCCTGGATGGATTTTGGAATTGGCCAGCTGTTAATGGCTACAACTTTGCTTGGATCAACGCGAACACCTTCCGCGGTAATGATGTAACCCAAGAACACAACTTCGTTGGTGAGGAAGGTGCACTTCTTGAGATTTGCATAAAGCTTCTGCTCACGCAAGGCTTGCAAAACTTGCCGCAAGTGATCTAAATGCTCCTCTTGATTCTTACTGTAAATAAGAATATCGTCAAAGTACACAACAACAAATTTACCAATGAAGGGTCTCAATACCTGATTCATCAGGCGCATAAATGTGCTAGGAGCATTTGTTAACCCAAAAGGCATCACATTCCACTCATATAAGCCATCTCTGGTCTTGAAAGCAGTCTTCCACTCATCTCCTGGTCAGATTCTGATTTGATGGTACCCACTACGAAGATCAATTTTGGAGAAAGTAGTGGCACCATGCAACTGGTCCAGCATATCATCAAGCCGAGGTATCGGAAACCGATACTTAATAGTGATCTTGTTGACGGCTCGGCAGTCAATGCACATTCTCCAACTCCCATCCTTCTTAGGTACTAGAAGAACAGGTACAGCACAAGGGCTGATACTTTCTCGAACTAACCCTTTCTTCAACAACTCTTCAACTTGTCGTTGGACTTCGGCATGTTCCTGGGGACTCATCCTATAAGCAGGCTTATTAGGAATGACTGCTCCTGGAACGAAGTCAATGGCATGTTGTATGTCTCGCATTGGAGGCAACCCTGGTGGTATCTCACCGGATATTACATCTGAAAATTCTGACAATAACGGAATGACTCCAGGTGGATTGACCGTCTCATCGTTCACCTCAAGCACTAGAATAATGGTCATCATTTGGGCTTCGGATTTTGACACCTTGAATTCCTCCTTAGTCAACAAAGACACTAACGGCTTAGATACACTAGATTCCCTTGAAGATTGGCTAATCTCATTGGGTGGTAGAGGCGCTAGTGTAAACTTGACACCATCTTTCGTAAAAGAATAAGTGTTCGCTCGCCCGTTATGCATAGCATGTCAGTCATATTGCCATGGCCTCCCCAAGAGAAGGTGGCATGCATCCATGGGAACAACATCACATAAAACTTCATCACAATATCGATTCCCAATAGAAAAGGTCACAAGGCATTGTTTAGAAACTTTTACCTCATTCCCTTTGTTGAGCCAGTGAAGCTTGTAAGGTTGTGGATGATCTTGTGTTGGCAACTTCAATTTCTCCACCATGTAGTTAGATACTACATTTTCACAACTTCCACTGTCAATGATGACATTACAAACTTTTCCTTAGGCCGTGCAACGAGTGTGAAAAATGTTGCGTCGTAACCAAGGTTCTTCTTTGACTACTGTTGTATGCAGACTTCGTCTAAGCACCAATGCTTCTCCTTGATCAGCAGGTGTGACCTCCTCGTCATATACGGGATCAGTGCCGTAGAACTCATCGTCCTCCTCACCTTCTTCAAGTGCTTCATACCCTGATCCTTCTCGAATGGTGACAACCCTTCGTGTAGGACAGTCCGCAGCAATATGGCCAAATCCTTGGCATTTAAAGCATTTGATTGCTTTGGAACCAGATTCCTTGGCAGCATTGGATGGTGGTTTGCGCATAGCAGTAGGTTGTGGCTTGCTTGAGGAGTTAGTCTGCTGAAATTCTGCTTTACGGCCTTCTGGATAACTCCTAGAGGATGAAGGTTGGAAAGCGGATCTCTTGGGCATCTACTTCTCAACACGCACGGCCAGACGAATGACATCATCCAAGGTCCAATATTGTTGAAGCTGGACTGGACAACTGATATCTGTGTTTAAGCCTGCAAGGTACCAGGCTATTGTTTGCTCCTCCTTCTCCTGAATATCACACTTCATCATGAGTTGTTCAAACTCTCTAGTATATTCTTCTACAGATAAAGATCTCTGCGAAGATTTTGCAACTGGATAAAATTATCCTGGTGGTAATGATCTGGTAAAAATTTCCTGGTGAGCTGGCGTTTCATTTTCTCCCAGGTTTCAATCTTGCGCTTTCCCTCACGTTCTTGCTTCTGTCTGAGGTTTTCCCACCAAATAGAAGCATGTTTCTTAAGTTTGAGGGCGACAATTTTGACTTTCTGCGCATCTGGAATCTCCTTGTATTCAAATACTCGTTCAACAGTTTGTAGCCAATCTACAAACTCGTCTGGCTGGAGCCTTCCCTCAAATTCAGGAACGTCAACCTTGATGTCATTAGGGCGGAATTGTTGTTGTCGTGGGCGGCGGCGGTTTTCAGTAGATGACGAACTACTGCTTCCCGAATCTCTCTCTAAGTTTTCTCTGTTGTTGTTTAACAGAGTTTGCTGCAATTCCACAGTGGCTTCCAATTCTCGTATCCTACGTCTCAACTCTTTCATCTCAACCTCGTGCACATGTTTACGTCTTGGAGGCATTTTGAATAAGTGTCAAGGCTAGGGATAAAGATTGGGGTGCGATTGGAAACGTTGAAGGATATAGGGGTAAAGTGAATTTTTTTTTAAAGGCTAGGGGCAAAATGGGGATTTTGGACTGTCTAGGGGGTAAAATAGCGATTCTAGAAGAATGATGGGTCAAATTGAAATTTATGAAAAATATAGGGGTTAAACTGGAATTCAGGTAAAATCAAGGGGCAAAAGTGTAATTTTAGGAAAGTTTAGGGGTTAAAATGGAATTTCTGAACAATTTGGGGGAAAATTTGAAATTTCATAAAAAATAGGGGTAAATTTAGAATTACTGAAAGATTTGGGGCGAAAATGAAATTTCTGAAAAGTTGCCTGACTGGGCGCAGTGACGTGGCGACTGTGACACGTGGCATAAAACTATTCGTCTGACCTGTAGTTGACCGGTCAGAACGATGACGTGGCAGCTGACGTCAGCGTCTTCAACCTTCGGATAGCGCGTGACGGCGCGTGGACCGGCGGCGAGGCGCGTGGGTTTCTGACGGTGGCGCGTGGAGGCGCGTGCGACTGTTTCTGGTGACGGGGAACCTCTTGTTCCACGTTTTCGGACCTCCTGAGCACGATGGTGATGTTAGTTTTCTGAGAAAATGCCCGGTTTGTAAAACGCGAAGACGTCAGGGACTCCTCCTCTGAATCTCTCTTCTTTCCGGCGTACTTTCTCAATTGTAACTCACTCTCTCGTTCTCTGGACCAGCTCTGATACCAAAAATGGCACAGAAACCGAATGAAAAGAGAAAAAAACTCTGAATTTTATTTCTCGTCTGCCTCCTTACAACAAAGTGAGTGTCCTATTTATAGTGTTAGGACTCTGAACGAAAACAGTAATCAGCTAACGTTACAAATGTAAATACTAAACGTTTTATTGGCTTAATGAAGGGTAACGGAACATGTTTGGCTTCAATTCTGTAACTCTCGTGTATTAGTTCTGTTGTCCGTTTCAGTCCGTTTCAGTCCCTCTCCCTTACAACACTGCACGCCTCTCTCGCTCCGTAATTTTCTACCGGTTTCCTGTGAACACCGACGGCCAAAAGTTTATTCGCCTTTATTTTTACCCACATTCCTATGCTTCCAACTTCCTTCGCACTGACTCTCTTTTCTCCGTCATAGTAGGCTCCCACACTCTTCTCAAGGACTTCAATGCTTCAATCACCGCCGATTACTATGGCGACGAAGGCATTGTACGAGAGTATTGCGTTAATGTTGTTGGCCCCGATGAGTGGCTTAGCATAACATTCATACCCAACCTATCTCATCCCAATGCTTATGCTTTCGTCAATGGGATCGAGGTCGTCTCTATGCCTTCCAATCTTTACTACACCAACCCTGACAACCTACAGGCTATGATGCTAGATGGTCGAACCATCCAGTTTCCTGTCAAAAACAATAGTTCTCTCGAGACTCTGTACAGAATCAACGTTGGTGGGCGTAAAATTGAGCATGACCAAGATAATGGCATGTTTCGGAGTTGGGACCTTGATACTTGATACTTGGAGAGGGAGCGCCCATATAGTATATCTGCAGCATTTGGATTAAAGCTTGACCACAAAGATTATCCAAATTATACTGCACCGGATGAAATATACAGAACTGCTCGAAACTATGGAATGAAAGAGACGGCCAAATTTAATGTGACTTGGGAGTTTCCAGTGGACTCACAATTTATATACATGGTGAGATTGCATTTTTGTGAGTTTGACCTACACATTCGAAATGTTGGAGAGAGTTTTCCAGATCTTTATTGCTGACATGCTGGTGGACGCTGTCGCTGACGTGTTCATGTGGAGAGGCAACCTGGCTCCTGTACATAAGGACTACGCGGTGTCGATGCAAGGCGACGGAATTTCTAAGAAAATGAATCTTTCAATTAAGTTGCAACCACATCCAATTACTGCAAGAAGCATTTACAGAGATGTGTTATTGAATGGTATTGAAATTTTGAAAATAAGTGACGACAAAAACAATCTCGGAGGTCCAAATTCTGATCAACATCCTTCTCCCTTTCTGCCTACGAAGGCGTCTAAGAAACCACTGAAAAAGAGGGTAATTTCTATTTCTGTGGGGGGAGCATCCGGCTTCATTTTTCTATCTCTCATTATTTTATTCATTTACTATCGATTATTGGCTAGAGGTGCAATCAATGAAGGAAATTCACAGGGGAGACAGGAACTAGTGTCGACAACAAAAGTAAACAAATCCTCACAGTTGATGTCTGACTTCTGTCGCTGCTTTTCACTAGATGAGGTAAGATTAGCCACTAATAAATTTGATGATAATATGATTATTGGTGTTGGAGGGTTTGGTAATGTCTATAAAGGCCACATTGACAACGGCGCAATTTCAGTGGCAATCAAGCGGCTCAAACAAGGTTCACAAAAAGGGCTCAAAGAGTTCCAAACTGAGATTGAATTGCTCTCACAACTTCATCACCATCATTTGGTATCTCTCATTGGTTACTGCAACGATGACAATGAGATGATTCTGGTCTATGAGTTCATGGCTCGTGGGACCTTTCGTGAGCATCTTTATGATTCTAATAACCAGCCACTTTCTTGGACACAACGAGTCGAGATTTGCTTGGGTGCTGCATGAGGATTGCATTATTTACATACAGGGCAAAGTATGCAATCATTCATCGTGATGTCAAGTCAACAAACATCTTAATAGATGAAAACTGGACGGCCAAGATTTTTGATTTTGGACTATCCAAAATAAGACCCTCGGGTATTTCAAGATCTAACATTAACATAAGCACATTGGTGAAAGGAAACATTGGTTATTTGGATCCAGAATACTACACATTGCAAGTATTGACTGATAAGTCAGATGTGTACTCATTCGGAGTGCTTTTGCTAGAGGCATTGTGTGGGAGGGCTCCTATTCTCCGTGCAGTGGAGAGGGAGCAGCAAAACCTTGTAGAGTGGTTTCGAAGATGTGTTGATCAGAATCAGATTTATGACACAGTTGATCCATTCTTGAGGGAAAGCATGATGCCAGAGTGCTTAAAGGCATACACAAATATTGCATTGAAATGCGTAGATAATAATGGGAATGAACGGCCATCAATGGGAGATGTGATGTTGGGCCTTGAGTCTTTGATGGAGATAATGCTGAACAAAGAAGACAAGACAAAGCTTGATGGGACTTTGAATGAAGATATTATTGTTGAAGAAGGATCAAGATCCAGTGGGTGATAGATGTACGAGATGGAACTTATAAATCAATGTAGACCAGCCTATTGTTTGTGGTTCTTCCCTTCATGCATTGTCATTAACGAAGACTCCAAGTCTTTCTACTACAATGAATGCATGTCAATTCTGTTCAATCCAATAAGGGCCCCATAAATGTTATATCTGCAGCATCAATGGTTGAAAAGTCTGATGTATGTTTACAATACCTTGCATGGACCACTATGTCATCAATATTCATTCTTTGAGGCCATCATTCATCAGTTTCACCATTATTATAGAGGACAACAATATCAATTTTTTTCAGTGTCCAATTTCTCTCTCTCTCTCTCTTTTATTTTCATCGAAACATTCAAAAGCTATTGCATATCTTTTAAGCAAGTTGCAAAGTACAAAAGTTAAGCTCATGGTGCTCTTTCATGCTTGTATAATTAGAGTTTTAAATACTCAAATAAACAAATGAATAAAATTGAAATGCAAATTTGATAAGAAGATACGTGCACTACTCTTATTATTAGTTACATTCAGGATCAAATATGTCACAATTCGGTCCCTATTTTACAAGTTATTTTGAGGAAAGCAGACATGACATTCTTGAAAAGTGTTCCCTTAAATTTCTAGTAAGCCAACCAAATATAATTCTTTTTTGGCAGAACAAATAATATAGTTTTGGATTGAACAGTTAATTATGAAGAAAAAAGATGTTGTAAATGGGGAACTCTTGCTAGCACCACAATTTGTAAAGGAATCTATTAAAGATTTGGATATACAAGAGTCTGAGTACTCGTATTATATAATAGGGTTAAGGGTCATTTTCATTCTTGAATAGCACACAAAAGGTAACAAATGTCCTTAAACTTAACTATGGCTCAATTCTGTCCCTTCACTTTAAAGATTTCCTCTATTATTACCCTAGCATTAAAAACACTTAACATCCGTTTGTCATCAGTGGGTCGCTCAAATCAAATATTTTATATTAAAAAATATGATGTGGGGCCCACTAACGATCAACTAACAGTGAGAAAATAGAAGGGTGATGAGGAAGGGAATCTTTAAAGTTGAAGGATAGAATTGACCTATAGTTGAGTTTATGAGCATTTGTGACTTTTCTTATATAATTCAAGAACAAAAATGATGCTTAAATATAAATAAAATTTTTAGAGTAATGATGAATTAAGGAAAACAAATGTGGAAAGGGAAAACTTGAGATAGGGGATGAACAAAAAATGCAAGTTTAACCAACTAGCACATAGCCCAACTAACAAGGGGTTGTACTAGCTTAACCAATAGTTTTAAGTTTGAGTCTTGAATATGCAATTTTATTAAATATTTATTAGTAGAGCTTTGCTGTCAATGTGGGCCTACTAGCTTAACACATAAATAATGGGTAGTTGTATTGAATGAAAAAAAAAAGAGGCAAGTTGATGACTTTGACTAGGTTCAATCAGCTAGTTCAAATTTTTGGCTAAGCATGATTTTGGCTTGTATTAACATTTTTTCCAAAGGGAATGGATTTGTAATGACCTAAGATTTCATAAAAATAACAATAATAAAATAATAAAAATAAATAAAATAATAGTAATTAAATTAAAATTTAGATGAGCTATTAAAATACATTTTTATTAATTTTGGGAAAGATATAAAAAGAGTGATATAGTGGCTTGGTGAAAATTTGTTTGGTATTTAAGTTCATTTTTATTTCAGGCTTATGAAATTACTTTACTGCCCTTCAACCATAAAAAAGTTTTTTTATTCCCTTCTCTCTTTCCCCGAGAATACGCGTCTGAACTGTGAAACGGATCCAGATATATCGATTCCAGAAGCTTCAATTCATTGAGCCGACAATCTCATTCCTACACCTCGATTGGTCATTGCCGTCGTCGATGCCGTGGGTTCTACTGTTCAAGCTCCTTCCTTCTCTGATTGAAAACGCCTACGTCGATCGTGGTCCTTTATTCTGTGTAGCGTGTGTGTGTTCAGATCTCCTTCTCCATTCATCTGCGTTCTTGTCCGTCGCTGCGGTGTCCGTGTTGCATGGGTGTGTCCGAACTTCCTCCCCTTTTTTTTTTCAGATGTGCGTCGACAATGGGTGCAGGGGGCGATTCTCTATTGTTGGTAGTGTGAGTCACGAGTTTTGTCTCCCCTGTTCCGTCTGTTCTGTCGGCTTCTTCCCTTCTTTGTCGTTGTTGATTCAGGTGAGAAATATTGAACTCTTCTGGTGGATTATGTACATGTGGGTGTATGATCTGATCACTGAAGATGAAAATCTTACTCTCTCTCTGCTGCTGTACGTGTTGGTTGGGAAGGGGAAATTGAAATTTAAATAGGTTGAAATTAACATTAACAAGTATGCTTTTGATAAGTATTTATCTATTGATGGATTGGTTACTGAAAGGTTGCTGTTAGTTTTTTTTTTCTATCCCTGTTGTTGCAATAACATGAAGTCTTCCTTCCCCTGTTTATTGTGAGTTTGAATTTCCCTCCCTTTCTTTATCTTTGGTTGGTAATATGAGGTATAGAAGTTCCTAGTTTTCTTCCCTCTTGCTGTTTCTCGTGTGTGTGATATTGGCTAGATTATGTACTCTTTCCTTTTTCTTTAACTGTGTGAAATGAAGAGACAATAATTAGGATGTCTTTGTGTTTGGGATTAATTTTCTATTAAGGTGTAGATATATGTATATATATTTTGGAGGTTGATGGATTCAAATAATCTTTATTGTAAAATTTTGGGAGTTGGAAATTGACGAGGAAAAAGCTGATATTAGTTTATGACTTGATGTCTTAGAAGTGTTTGATAAAATGCTTGTTAGAAAGAATTTTGCTTGAATATGTATTTTTGAGATCTAACTGTCTTATATATAAGAAGCATATATAGTTTGGGTTGATCGAATATCTGTTGGCAATATATATAGAGTAGAGTCATCATTAAGAGAGTTGTTTGTTCCTCTTGTCTAGGCAATAGTGTAGCTAAAAGGACTATTGAGAGGTAATTAGATGGAACAAAATATTATTTTGGGAGCTTACTAGGTAAGTGGATAGCGTCCCAACTAATTTATCAATTAATTTTTCTTACTAAAATTTATTTTGTTACATTGATTATTTTAATAATAATTATGTTGATTAGTGGATGTTTTGTCAATTAAATTTTTTTAGCTCTTAAAGTTTTCATGATATATACATACAAGATTGGTGAAAAATGCTTTATAAATTTTTGGCACTCGTTTATTCAATAAAGACAATCTTAGAAATTGGTGAAGAAGTTTATGAAATATTAGTTGTGAATTTTTATATTTAAAAGGATTGATGTTTTAAACAATCCATGCGAGTTTGATATTGAGAAGAGAAAATTTTATTTTGAACGTGATGATTTTCTCGCATGTTTGAAAATGAATTTCGAGGGGGCTTTATACAGAATACTGGTTGCTAACGGCAGTTCTGATAGCCCTTGGCGCACCATGGTGCACCTAGCTAGCAGGATGTTTGTAAGCAATGGCCAATGCACGTGGAACGGAGGGATGGTTATTTGTGAGCATCATACTCACGTTTGTTTTTATGGCTTCAAGCCGCGTTTGGTTAACATTATCCTAGTGAACTGTGTGTCCACGTTTGTTTCGTGGCTTCGGCTGTGTTTGGTTACTTACTCTCGTGGACTGTGTGTCCACGTTTGTCTTTATGGCATAACCCGCATTTGGTTATTTACTCTCGTGAACTGTGTGTTCACGTTTGTGAATTGTTCTGATAAATTTTCAGAAATACGAATTTGTAATTAATTGATGATTTCACACTCTAATGTTTTTTTTAAGCAAATGTTATTATTTTCGATTATATATTTATTTAATTATTTGGACATGTCAAGATCCAATGTCAAGTTGCTTTATTGCTATAGATTTAAAGATTCTTGATGTTGAAGTTATATAGAACTTTTATTCCATGCTTACAAATTTGCTTACTTCAAATTGCTTTCTCTTCAATTTATGTAATTATTATATTTTGTTCATTTTAATTGTGAAAAATTTTATGGTTGGGACGTTATTCACTAGAAATTATTATTTTGGTCTCAGATATGTTAGTTGATGCTGTATCTTCCGCTGATCCTTATGGGGCCATATTATTCTATTGAAAGGAAGAATGGTAGATCAAATCAATTTCAATGCAAATTTAAATTTATGTATTATATTCAAATTCTTATATTAGGTGCTCCACATAAGCTGTAGTTAGGGTCCTCGCCCTTATCGTTTGTATTTTGTTATCTACTGGTGAGAACAGAGTTCCTTGCTACTGCTAATGTTTTGTAAAATGGTTATAAATTTATTTTTGGGAGAATTTATTGAGAGAGGCGGTTTTGCTGAAGTATTTACAAAAAGTTTAGAAATCTTTTATAAAATATATATATATATATATATATATTGCAATGAATCACATCCTATTTCAATCGAATTAAAATATCAAATTAGAGTTTCTTTGATCGAGCCTTAAGAGATGCATGTTTGTACATATATTTCATACTAGTTATGTTTAAAATTTTAGGGCGTGACAGGATTGAAATTAAGAATAGGTGAATATTTTGAAATTTGATTTTTTTAAGAGAAAGAGAGAAGATCTTGTATTTTATTAAAAGATAGTAAAATAAAAAAATATTTAAAAAATTTCATAGAAATTCATGGATCTAAACTAGAAATGATTTGCTCTCTTTTCAAAGCATGCAAAGAGAAAGATGTGATATTCAAATAACGGAAAATTAATCTGCATCTTCTTCAAGTTCTTTTCAATTTTAAATTAAATTCTTGTAATTTATTTTTTTTAATTACTTCTTTTATTAGTATTATTTATAAAATTCTACTTATTAATACTTAATTAATACAAGGCTTTTATTATAAAATTTAATGAGATTTTAGTAAAATACATTTTGAAAAATGCTTGTAAATCTTTTGTTCTTAGCTTAAATAATACCCATTTAGCTCGTGTTTTTTGTTACTTCATCTTATGCTCTTCAGCTCTTCATGCTTCTCTTGTGTTCAGTTATAGTTAATGCTGGCAGACATGGGTTTGTGGTTCATTTCAAAAATTGAAAAATTACATGTGTTGGGAAACTTGTGGTACATTATAAACTTCATTTAAAATCTGACATATAACTCGAATATTTTTTACCTGATGTTTTATTGGAACCAAGAGTAATTTAAACATTTGATTATTTTTTAAGGAGAATTGGTGAAAAGGACTAACTTGCAACCAAAATTGGTCCCAAGGACCAAATTCTGTTGAAGGACCAAGCTGATTTTCTTATTCTTTTAATAAACCCTGGTAGGATGAAAATGGCCCTATCATAACAAACGAATTTGTAAACAAAGACCACTCTATGCTTGGTTTTTTTATGCGAGTTGAACAGGAGAAGATGGCCAGGGACGTTTTTAAGGGACCATCAATAGTGGTGTGAGCTGTGAGCAAGTCATGATCGATGAGCTTTGAGAAACACAGTCCCATCTCTTCACACAATGCCCTAATTAGACAAGTTTTAAGGTTATCGAGAGTTCCGACGGTGGAGCAAATAGTGGCCTAAGTGAAATACACCAGTGGTGAAAATGAGCGTCACTATTTCTTTGCTTGCCTAATTGGAGGGTTAAGCTACATGAATGATTTCCATTAGTTGCCCAATCTAATGCACAATATCTTTATGATCATTGCTTCTACCTGATTAAAAGAAAATGCTTTCAAACAAGACCATGTAACTTGCAATTACCACCTGTGTGGGAGGATGCCTTGTCTAATAGGTTGGTTAGGTATGCTTATATTCTTCTATCTAACTCTAAACTTAAAACATCCCCTACCTAAGTGTTTTTTTTGTAAGTATGATCTACTCAGTTTTTCTTATGAGTTCATGCCCTCTTTCATTTGGATTTATTTTGCCATCTTTTAATGCGATCATCACTCCTACAAAGAAGTTAATCATATTGGTTTTTTTGATGAATGTAATCAGCTTGTAATTAGCAACTGTGACACTTTCAACTAGTTGCCTTTGTGAGGATTTTAAAAATGCTGTTAGCACCAATGTATCACTTACTAGTGAAAGAAAGCTACTAATATCTTAAGCACAAAGGCAAACTAGATTGTATTGTTCACATGTAAATAAAACCAAATTACAGATAATACCTTTGATCCGTTGAAAATTTGACCAGTTGAGTATAAAGACTTTTTTGCGAGCTCACCATTTCTTCATCTTCCTTAGCTGAAGTGCAAAATTCTACTCTAAACGACCTTTCTCTTGAAGAGCACAATCAGCATTAATAAAAGGAGAAGCTGATACTTTGTGGCATCCACGAAAACTTTGTGAAGACCAAGACTTTGCTTGAAGCATCTCAACAACGTAGTAAATCCCTTTAAGAGGACGTGTCTTGACTCAAGAAGATGCTTTAAGGAGTAGAATCCCAACAAACCTCTTGTGAGATGGAGACTCATCTTGGTGAGATCAATGCAAGAATGATAGAGCTTGAAGAAGGCTTAAAGATTGTAGTAGAGAAAGTAGGCATTGCAAGAACACTCAGTCAAGAGATACAAGTAAGAGATACAAGTGAAGCAACTTGCAACAAAGATAGCTCTGAAGAAGTCCAAACTTGAATTAGAGAGATAGCATTCAATGTCTTAATATTTGTACAAGGAGGAAAAAGAACCTTAATTGATATGATTAATAGAAATCAGAAAATGCTAGCTGATGTATAAAAATAGTGTTCTACATGGTAATGTATAACTTGGCCTCAATGTTTGCTATTAAATTTATACAGTTTAAGTTGTGTTTTGCTTTTGTTATAGTGTCAATCAATTTTTCTTCCTTAAGAAGCTATTCATTGTAATAGTAGCAGCAGCTTGTTGCATAAAAATGGTGGCCCAGTCTCTTTTTGCATAATTGAGACATCATTGTAATCCTAATCCTTGTAACTATACCAGAAGTTCATCTAATTTTTCTTGGTTTGTACTTTTCACAATGATAGGGTGTGAGTGTCCTTGTAATTACACAAAAACACAAGTAATTCCATGTAAATAAAGAAGGGGAAAAATTTGCGAGGATGGCTGAGGATCTATTTACATGTAATTTATATCGAATGACATGTAAACTCATCACACAGAATGGCAGCCCTTGTCAGTCACCAATAATTACATAAAAATAAATACATATTACATATAAATAAATAATGGGGGAAAAATCATGAGTACCACTGAATAACAATTTACATGTAATCTCTATCGAATTACATGTAAACCCGTCACATAAAAAGGTAGCTACTATCAGTTGCCAAGAATTACATAAAAATGACTATAGATTATATATAAAACTCATTGGTATAACACAAGGCAAAACCCTTGCACCTTAAGCGAGAAGCCTTGCACCCTAAGCCAAAATCATTGTACCCTAAGCCAGAAGGCTTGCATTAAGAGTAAAATTACATGAAATTGCCTTATGTTTACATGTAAACGAATGTTGGCAGCACACTGCACATGACCCTTACACCTGAAGCTAGAAGCCTTGCACCCTAAGCTTGTATCATTACACCCTAAGCCAGAAGGTTTGCACTAATAGCACAATTACATGAAAATGCCTTATGTTTACATGTAAATGAATGTTGGTAGCATACTACACATGGTCCTTGCACCTAAAGCCATAAGGCTTGCACTCTAAGTGAGAAGCCTTGCAGCAAGAGCAAAATTACATGAAACTGCCTTATGTTTACATGTAAACAAATGTTAGTAGCATAATACACATGGCCCTTACACTCGAAGCTAAAAGGCTTGCACCCTAAGCCAGAAGGCTTGCACCTAACCTAGATCCCTTGTATCTCAGCAAAAGGTTTGCACCAAGAGCAAAATTACATGAAAACACCTTATGTTTACATGTAAACAAATATTGGTAGCACAATACATATAGCCCTTGCACTCGAAGCCAGAAGGCTTACACCTAAACCAGAACCCTTACGCCCTAAGCCAGAAGGCTTGTACCCAACCTAGATCCCTTGCACCCTAGCTAAAAGGCTTGCACCAAGAGCATAATTACCTGAAAATGCCTTAGGTTTACATGTAAATCAAACTTTCCATCCCACTACGCATAATACTTGCACCTGAAACCAGAAGGCTTGCACCTTAAGAAAAACTTATTATTTTATTTATTTAATAATTCATTGTCTAACTAAAATGGCCCTCAAATATGGTGGGAAAAAAGTAATAAATAAAGGAAGAGGATGTGGAGGTTTTCGAATGTTGGAATATCAACATCTTAGGCATACCTGAGAATGGTAGTCCGACAACCATCTTTGGTAGAGCACGGTGGATGAAGTTGTAATCAACTAGGTATTGTTTTCCTATTTTGAGGATGTTGAAGAATGTTTTTTGTATGGACTTGATGTTTGGCTTGACCTACTTTACATAGGATTGATGGATGCTCTGTTAGTGCTTTTGAAAGTAGGGGAGCATTTGTTCAATGCAAATGTGGTTCTACTAACTCTTTGTTTGTCCTACAACATCCATCTAGCTTTAAGTATTCCTAAGATACTATCTTTAACCTACGAAATAGGGCTTCCTTTGAAGTTTGATTCTTTAAAAATTACAAGAGGTATTTACAAGAGAAAGTGCAGAAGCATTAATAGAGAGTGGCTTTGGGATAATATGATGGTGTTATGATTTTATTTTTTATTGTAACCTTCACTACCTTATTGCCAACCATGACCCACAACACACGCACTAAACTTAAAAAGCACATGACATTAGTTCGTCACTCTATTGGTTTTAATGCATTTCTCTCATATGTAAAGCTTGTGGTTTTCATTTTTATTATCTTGTAAAGTAATATGATTTGTGTGTAAGAGAGTGAGATATATTGCTTCTTCCACATGGGTAGGAACACTGTGATAGCTTTCGAGGGATTCCTATATGATGGTGGGATAGCATGCAAAAGAATGGTAAGAGAAGGAACCATAATTTTCAAGTTAAGGGGCATCATTGTAGGAAAGGGAGTCACAGTGAAATATTAAAATTTTAAGTACCTATCCTGCTATGGACTGAACAAACTTGTTTAAGTCAAGGTAAATAGAAGAGTTACCTTTTTAATTCTTCAAACTTAGTGCGTGTTCTCTTTAAAAGTTTGGATCTCAAGAGCTAACAACATATATCTCCTCCCTCTACTGGTATCCACACGAACAACTCTCTAACTCGAACAGCGTGCTAGCTCTCCCAGTGTCCATTCTTCTTTGAACATTAGTTTTCCTTTCTATAGGGTGTTTCGTGGCTCTCAAAGTGTTTTTGCTATCAGAACTTTTCTAACTATCTCTTCATAAAGGACGTCCCTATCTATATATAGTATATGGATTAGGGTTTTCGTCTTCTACTTAAAGAGCCCACGAAAATTTAATTAAATTTATTTCATAAATTTAATCCATGATATCATATCTAATTTGAATTTATATTATAAATTTAAATTATAAAACTAACATGATATTCTCTCATATCATGTTAGTTATGAAATTTAGTCTATCATATAAAATTAAATTTAAAACTAAAAAATAGTGAATCAGATAAAAATTTTATGCCAAAATCGACCTAAATTAACTATCCCAATAAATAATGATGTAATATGGATAATTTATACAAATGTTGGTGAAAATTATTGGGGAGTAGCTTTATATCACATCAATGAAAAAGAAAAAGTAATAACTAGATATACAAGTGAAAAATTTAATGATTCTCATACTAGATATCATTCTAATTGGAAAGAATTTTTAGCAATAGTTAAAGCTGTACAAAAGTTTGAATTATTTATTGTTAACATCAAATTTATTATAAGAACTGATAATACTCAAGTAAAACATTGGTTAAATAAAGGAATAAAGACAACTCAATTATGTAATAAGATGTTAATTAAGTGGCAATTAGATATGTCTTATTATGATTATGAAATTGAATATATTAAAGGTAAGAATAATCTTGTTGCTGATTATCTATCCAGATGGAGCCAAATAAAAGAGAGACAAGTATGATGACAAATAATGCTAGTGGTGGTTCACCAACAGGACCAATAATGACCCTACTAGACCAAGTAATTATGAAGGTAAATATTCTAGAGATGAATATGAGCCTTCTTGCTGGACAACTAAATACAAGTATACAATCATTATCTAGAACAGTGGCTCATCTCAGAGACGAGGTGAATGTTTTGACAAGTAAAGTGGAGGCCTTAGAGAAATCTAAGGAACCATTATCCCAATCCCCTGAAAGACAAGTAAAACAAGTAGTTGAGTCATCTACTCAAACTCTTGATTCTTTATTCCAACCTTATAGCCCAACTAGATCTGGTCTAATAGCTCCATTCACTGAAATAGTAAAAGAAGTCCAAAAATCTAAAGCCCAAATAGTGACTAAAATAACTTAAAATAGTCCATCTACTTCTACCTCTTCAAGGAGAAGAAGTAGAAGTCCAAGCCCAGTAACCTTACCATCTTTTAAAACCTTAGACTAATATAATTTTTTTAAACTTTTGATCAATAAGACCAATCATTTCCTTCTTCCTAACACTAATAATATTAAATATGTTTCCCATTATTCCTTCAATAAAGTCATTGTTTATCCAAACACTAATCCTGAACTTGTAAAAAGCCTTTTCAATTATGGCCTTATTCACTCTATATATCCATCTAATAACATGTCCGAAATATCAAAACTCCCAGATTCCATCAAAGAAGCTGCCAAACATTATTTTGGAATTGTAACTCAATATCAAGTTTTTATCCGGTGTTACTTAACAATAGCTGAAATAACTCTTGATAAATTTTATCCTCCAATAAATCTGATTAAATTTGGACCAACAAGATGACCATTTGAATATGACCAAGAAGAAAAAGAAGACATTATGAATGATGAAGACCTCAGATATAAGATCTCCACTATCAGAGCACAAGAAGTAAACATTATTTTTCAAGAACTCAATAGGACAACTACTGCAGATGAAGCTTAGTGGACATACTTCATTGGCCCAACAACATGTATTTTCTCAGTAGGAAAAAATAGTAGAAATTCAAGAAGCTTCAGTAATTGGTATGAAAGATTAAGGAATAATTTAATGGATAATGATGAAGGGACAAAAAAGAAAATATGTCAAATATTATCTGAATATACAATCCACAAATGCAAGTATTGTGAAGAAAGAAGACAAGCTGACAAGGACTATGAAGACCCTTCTATCAATATGAATATTCTGGATTAGCTTGCTGACAAGTAAAAGATAGTAGAAAAGTAGATGACAAGGCAAAAGTAGTTGCTGACTCTTGAAGAAAAGTAAGTGGCAGACAAAGAAATCTCCTAAAGTAGCCGAAAAAAGATGACAAAGACAAGAAGATGGCTGACAGAGACAAAAGAATATTTTGACTTCAAAGAAAAGCTGTAATTATTATTACTTTACTTATAAATCTATCAAAAGTCATTATTTCTTAGTAGTTAAGTTTTATCTTTAATTAACTATAGTTGAGTAAAACTTGTAACCAGGGTTGGAATGCCAACTCTATATAAAGCCCTATAAACTCAGAAGGCAACACATGCTCACTTTCCTTTTTGAATTCTAATTCTCTCTTGTAATCTTGAGTTTAGATTTCTCTAATCTCTTCTTACTATCAATAAAAGTATTTGTTTCAATTATTTCAACATTTGCAAGTATTGAAGAATAATAGGTATGGCTGAGTAATTTCTTTTTAGGGATTAAGGGGGATTATTATCTAATCCTTAACAAAGTTTTAATTTTTGTAATGATCCTATAAGGGGAATTATTGGTTATGTGTTACTATGGCTACGCCTTTGGTAGGAAATGAATGAAGGCTATGCTATGCTGGTTTAAAGGAGGTGGTTCTATGAAAGGTCTATAGCCAGGCTTTAAAGATTGCTAGCTTGTTAATCTCAGTATAAAAGAGGACTGGGAACCTTTCATGTTCTGCTATGACCTGGATCAGTATCGGTCAAACCCTGTAGTAACACATAGCCAGCTGTTTTAGTTCTTTCTTCACAATACTTGCATTTGTGGATTGCATATTTAGATAATACTTGACATATTTTATTTTTTTCCCCTTCATCATTATCCATTAAATTATTCCTTAATCTTTCATACCAATTATTAAAGCTTCTTGAATTTTTGCTATTTTTTCCTACTGAGAAAATACATGTTGTTGGGCCAGTGAAGTATGTCCACTAAGCTTCATCTGCAGTAGTTGTCCTATTGAGTTCTTGAAAAATAATGTTTACTCCTTTTGCTCTAATAGTGGAGATCTTATATATGAGGTCTTCATCATTCATAATGTCTTCTTTTCCTTCTTAGTCATATTCAAATGGTCTTCTTGTTGTTCCAAATTTAATCAAATTTATTGGAGGATAAAAATTTTCAAGAGTTATTTCAGTTGTTTTCCTACTTTATTCATAAAACTTTCATTTTTTTATTCCTCAAGTTTTAGATTTAATTTGAATCTCTTATTTTTTTTCATATTGTTTTTGATTAAATGTCATTCTTTTTTAAACTATTCCTTCTTCTGCACTTACAACTTCTTCATATTCATCATATTCATTTTGGTTACTACTTTCAGGTTCATCTTCTAACCTATTTATCATATACATATAACTTATTTCTTTTTTGGACTCACTATTTTCAGTTTCAGTTTCACTAATTATCTTTAGTTTATAAATTTCTGTATCTAATTTTTTTAATTCATTTTCTATTTCAAATAATTCTTCATCATATCCTATAGGTTCTAAATTTTCTTTATAAGCTTCTTCTATTATTTTCATAATTTTCTTATCTTTTTTACTTAGACAGTTAGGTGATATGTGTCCTAATTTATAGATCTTATAGAAGAAAAATGATTAAAATATCATTTATATATATGACAGCAAAATCTTTTATTGATAATAATAATTTTGTTACATACTCTTGAAATATATTAGGACTATTATGAAATCCCATAGGTAATACATTCCATTCAAATAATCCTTCAGATGTACTAAAAGCAATATATTTTTTACTTTCTTCTTCTAATTTTATTTGAAAAAAATCTAGATTTACTGAATATATTTTTTCCTCTTATCAAGTTAAATAAGAAGTCCATTTTTGGGATTGGATATCTATTTCTGAAAGCTAATTCATTTAAATTTTTATAATTTATAACTAATCTTGATTTTTCTCTTTTTTCTTCACTATGTTTTACTACAATCATTGCTGGTGATGAATATTCAGATCTACTTTCTCTCATGAAATCATATTGTTTCATTTCATCAATATGCATTACAAATTCCTTTTTATCATTTTCTATCTATGGGTAAGGTTTACAGTTTATTTCTTTACTATAATCTCTTAATTCTATTTTTGTTAATGGTTTAGATTTTTCCCAATGTATTAAAGGATTATCACTATAATTTTCTAATAATCTTTGTTCAATAGTTTTTATTTCTTTTGTAGTATTCAATATTTTTACTGAATTTATAACTTCATTATTATATAAAATTTTTTATTTGGTATAAATTGTACTTCATGTTCTTCTTTTTTCTTTTAAAATTTTTCATCTCTTCTAGTTCTACTATAAGGCTTAGTTACTCTTACTCCCCATGCTTGGTGATTATAAGGTGTTATTAATATTATTGCTTTTTCAAGCATATGTAAGGGATAATATTGTTCAATAAAATCTATTCCTAATATCACATCACATGAATTATCATTATATTAGTTTAATTTTCTTATTTTTAATTCATATTCTCCTATTTGTACCATATCCTAATTCTATACAATTAATTTCTGTTCCTACTCCTTGCATTCTTAATATTTTCTTTTTCTTTTTTCATAATTCATCTGGTAATTCATTTGCTTTTGCTACTAAAATATTTGCTCCTGTATCAACTAAAGCATGATATTTTCTTGATCTATACTTTTGATAATTAAACTTTATCAATATATAATATAATTTAGTCATATTAATTTTATCTTTTGAATAACTATTATTTGATAATTAATATTTATCAAAAATCTTTCTTTTTGAATTCTCCATGGTTTTACTTTTTCTAAGAAATTATTTCCTAAAATTATTTTACATTGATCATTATTATTATCTGTTACCCAAAATTTTACACTTATAACTACTCTATTATTTATTCTTATTGATGAAATTGTTCTATTTCCTTCATTAGTTATTTCTAAATTATCATTTGTTAAACTTAATTATATTGTACTTTTTGCTTTTTTTGGGTTTACTAAAGCCATTACTTCTATCCAATTTGATTCTTATTTTACTTCTATTAATATATAATTATTGTTTTCTCTAGGTGTTTCAGGTCTTAATGATTCTAAATCTGAGGTTATTGGTCTTTCACTTCTTGATCTTAGTAATAATCTTTCTTCTCTTAACCAGTAATTCCCCTTATAAGATCATTGCGGAAATCAAAACTTTGTTAAGGATTAGATAATAATCCCCCTTAATCCCCAAAAAGAAATGACTCAGCCATACCTGTTATTCTTCAATACTTGCAAATGTTGAAATAATTGAAACAAATACTTTTATTGAGAGTTAAAGCTATACAAAAGTTTGAATTATTTATTATTAACACTAAATTTATTATAAGAACTGATAATACTCAAGTAAAACATTGGTTAAATAAAGGAATAAAGACAACTCAATTATGTAATAAGATGTTAATTAAGTGACAATCAGATATATCTTATTATGATTATGAAATTGAATATATTAAAGGTAAGAATAATCTTGTTGCTGATTATCTATCCAGATGAAGCCAAATAGAAGAGAGACAAGTATGATGACAAATAGTGGTGGTGGTAGTTCACCAACAAGACCAATAATGACCCCACTAGACCAAGTAATCATGAAGGTAAATATTCTAGAGATGAATATAAGCCTTCTTGCTGGACAACTAAATACAAGTATACAATCATTATTTAGAACTGTAGCTTATCTCAGAGACATAAAATCTATAAAAGAAATAAAGGAAAATTAAAAATTGATAAACATTTTATGCCTGTATTACAAGAAATAGAATTAGACCCAACTAGGATAATAATACCCGAACAATTAAGGTTAGAATTAGATAATACTATAGGATATTATGAAAATGAAAATAATTCAAGAAGATTAATAACTAATGATAATATTGGACAAAGATCATTAAGAATTAGTACCCCAATATTAAATATAAATATAAATCAACCTACTACTAGGAGAATTTTTAGTTTAGAATAAAGACCTAGTACCAGTAGAGGAATGTCAAGAGAAGAAAGATTATTACTCAGATCAAGAAGTGAAAGACTAATAACCTTAGATTTAGAATCATTAAGACTTGAAACACCTAGAGAAAACAATAATTATATATTAATAGAAGTAAAATAAGAATCAAATTGGATAAAAGTAATGGCTTTAGTAAACCCAGAAAAAGCAAAAAGTACAATACAATTAAGTTTAACAAATGATAATTAATATATATTTTAAAATATATATGTATATATATATGTATATATATAATTATATATATTATATTATATATATTTAATTTTATATATCATATACATATACATATATATATATATATATATTAGATACACACACACATATAAATATATATTTCAAAAATATATATCTATATATATAAAAAATTATATTTCAAATTTTATATTTCATATAAATATATATATATATATATATATTTATCAAATAAATATTCACACACACACACACACACACACACACATAATTCATTCACCCTATATTACATTTATTAAATCTAGACATATTCCAGATTCAATGAACTTGGACATTATAGCTCGAGTTGGGTTGTTCTTGTGTGCAACCCTGTAGGCTTATATGAAGTTGGCAGTAGACTAATTACGCTATTAGCCCACAAGTCACAAGTAGCCTCTAGCAAGACATTGCAACTACCCAATTCACATGAGGATTGATGATCCAATGTAACTTATAATGCAACCATATCACATCTTTTTTGTCACGCAATATTTCGGTCAAGCGTGAGACATGGAATTGTCATTCTCCTTTACCTGACTGTTACTTTCTTGATCTCTGAGTAGACTAACTATAGCAATGCAAAAACCCTTTTCATTATAGTATGGCCATACATTTTCTCAGTCTTACTCATCGAGGGGCCCAGTAATATCTCTTACTTAATGTGAGGGACAAATTCCATCTTGACCACTCATATTCCTCTGCATAAATATCACTAAACTCAATCATAGCCTTTATGATCATCCGGTCAAAGGTGACTTTTGACTAGGTCAAAATTTAATGGTCATCATGTAGGAATCCATGATGATCTCAGGTCAAAGGCCTTAGTGATATAGTTACATATGAGATAAGCTTATGACTTGTCCCATGCAACTTTCTCATAGCGGGTCAATCTAACACCTTGTACTCTTTCAAGTGCCTATGACTTTGATTGATATCTCTATAATTATTCAAAGTCATACTAGTCTTGTTTCATCTATGATCTCTCATAGATGACCGACCAGGGACATTTAGGACAATTACTATAGTTTGTCCAAGGATACAGTTGTCATAGTGAACATGCAATTGATATGATAACAAAAGAGAAATTCACTAAATAACAATGTGCATAGTACAATGATTGGCCCTAAGGCACAATTTCCAACAATCATATCTTCATGCATGCCTAGGTATTGAATTGGAAGGATGTATCATTAAGTTTAAACTTACGAACCTGGACAAGTAGACTCTAGTAGATGTAGAAGGTGATGAAGCTATGAAGCAAGTAGGAAAGTTTAATCATAAATGTGCACACCTATAAATACTACAAGAAGCATGTGAATTCAAACATAAAGGACACTTACTATCGACAACAATTTCATGAGGGTGAGCTATAATAATTATTAAAACGTGATTTTTGCTTTCCAAGAAATGACACATACATGACTATTGATTGTAGTGCAAGTTAGAATTGTGCCTTGGGATATTACAAGTACTATCACAAACAATAGTTGGATCTTCAAAAAAAATTTCATAACAAGAGTTCCCGTTCATACCTTAAAGTGCCCTTACACCCATTCCTAATCTTAGTTCGAAGAAGTGGAAGGACTTGTTAATAAGTTCAAATCAAAGGTTTGAACATGCTGATGAAGTAAGAGAAGAATTCTTCAAGTATAGTATAGCTTACAATTTTGCATGAGTTTAAGAGGAATGCTACCCACAAAGTTGTAGCTAATTATAAGGTCAATGGCTGTCCTTAAAGATCACTATTTATAAGGTGGGGAAAGAATGGTTAAAGTTTATAAGAGTGGCAACTTTTATTAGAGAACATAACTACTTTGATTAAGACAACTTGATTGTTGGGAGGTCATTTCAGTCAAGCTTGGCTATCAGTGTTATAAAAGAGGGGTTGAAGGGCTATGCTAGTAAGTCTCCCAATGAGATCAGATACGAGTTGCGTAAGGAATATAGTGTGTCTTTAAACTATAATTAAGCATCTATGAGCAAAGAGAAAGCTTTAGCAGGCATGGAAGGATGTCTTGACCAATCATTCATGCTAATTCCTTAGTACTATGAAAGATTAGTAGAGGCAGATCCAAGAATAGTGGTGAAATGGGAAATAGGTATTGACTATAAGTTTCATAAGGTCTTCATTAGTTATAGGTGCTGTATAGAGGGTTTCATCAGAGGATGTCTGCTTGTCTTATACATTGATGGAACTTTCCTTAGTAGACTTTACTACAGAATGATGTTATTAGCAGAGGCTCATGATCTTGATAATAACTTGTACCCTATTGCTTTTGCCATTGTATCTGGTGAGATGAATAAGGAGTGGCTTTGGTTCATGCATCTCCTCAAGAAGATTTTGGGATCCCTTGCAGTGGTCATAGTTTTTGATAGAAATAATGCAATCATCCATGCAATTCAATTTGTGTTTTGGAATGAGAGGCATGTGTTATGCTATATAGGCATATAAAAGAGAACTTCAGTTCAAAATATTCAAATGTGTATAGAGGTCCAAATGTGAATACTAGAATTAAGAAGGATGATGCATTGAAGATATTGGATGGGATTGCATATGCCAGGGTTGAGGAGGATTTCCAAAGAGCCATGGAAAACATGCAAGCTTATAGTTCTCTACTAGTAAGTGGGTTAAAGAATAAGGAAACATTGACAGGTGGGTAATGTCATGATTCCCCCACAAGAGATGGGACAATATAATGTCAAATCTAGCCGAGTCATATAATGCATGGCTTGTGACTGAGAGAAAACACCAAGTTTTTACATTGATAAAGGAGCATCAAGTGAAGCTTGCCAATAAATTGTTTATTATACATGATGCAGTAGCTACATAGTCTAATAGAGTGGGATCAAACACCAAAGCTAAGTGGAGGGCAAGTGTAGCTAAATTTGAGTCAATGCATATTATGCAATTCTCTAATCATAAGTAAAACACCAGGGGTTACATGTAAATTGCTCACTAGCCACACTCGCACATTTTATCCCCATAGTGATTTACATGTAAAATGTGGTGGTTTTCATGTGACTTTAGGACACTGCTAAAGGGTGCTCTTTATGCATTTCATTTACATGTAAAACACCATAGATTACATGCAAATTGCTCATCAACCACGCTTGCACATTTTATCCCTATAGTGATTTACATGTAAAATGCGGTGGTTTTCATGTAACTTTGGGACACTGCCAGGGGGTGCTCTCTGTGCATTTCATTTACATGTAAAACACTAGGGATTACATGTAAATTGCTCGTTTTCCACCCTTGCATATTTTATCCCCATGGTAATTTACATATAAAATGTGGTGATTTTCATGTAAATCAATATAAACTCTTCCTGATGCATGCTCACAAGTCACAAGTTTTTCCCACATTGTTTTACATGTAATCCCTGATGTTTTACATGAAAATTGGGGTCATTGATAGTTGAAATTACATAGAATTAGTCACTATGAGGGTAGAATTTTTGAAGAGTCATATTGAAGACATAATTGTATTCGCATTTGGCATCGTAAATATGAGAATGTTTACGTACATATGTAAAATCTATACACCAAATAATCAATAACATTTGTATGTTGAATAATCTATAATAACATTTGTACAATAAAAACTACATTCTATTCCTAGCTTTCTTCATCTTAAACCCTTATCACATTCCAATTCTTTCATGACTTCATCATTCCCCAAATAGGTTAACAACCACCATACCACTTTAGCCCTATGTGTATGTAAATCAACCTAGGCAATATAAGGAATATGTAATGTAAGGCAATGGTCCAAGCTTTCAAATTATTATACATGGGTAATGCAACATACCGTATGCAATTCAAGTCTGTTAGTGCACTCTAGAGTAGGGCTATTATCCCACCATTGAAGCTAGCATATGACAAATGTAAAGTCATACTTAACCCAGACTTTACCATTCTAAACACATAACTATCAAACAATAATCACGTATCATTAGAGTAATAGCCCTTGAATTGTTTTCAAAATGCGAGATCCTAACATTTTCAAAATGTATTAAAAAAAAGGGCTAATAGAAGAGCAAATACAATTAAATGACTCAATAGAACATAACATCTTTACCCTGAAAAAGGGCCATGTGCCGCGGCTCACACCACCATATGCCATGACATGTGGTATAGAGTCACGAGCTCTATTCTTTTTGTGCCATATACTGCGGCATGGCACATAATATGCTATGGTACATATGACAACAGATGATAGCTCAAAAGATGAACTTTTGCTGTATGCCATTTCCACATCCGACATTCGATTGGAGTAATACAAGTACTCATACGAAGCATATGGCGTATTCTATCTAATGAGATAAGTTTGGACTCAATTTGATGGTCCAATCTAAAATTGGACATTCAGGTGCAAAAATCTACTTTTTCTTTTAAAACATGCACCCTAAATGCTTAATTCTCATTCCTTGTCCCATTAGATCACTTTGGGCCTTAAACTAAGTCGAAAAGGACTATATACACCTGATTAACACTTCTAATCACAAATATCACATTAAATGCCCATTTTGATCTCTTAATGCCACATTATACAATTGTGGGCTTATATGAGGAATGTATAAACAATCACATATACACATAGACTTGTTTCACATTCAATCATCCAACTCTTACATATAGGGCTCTACCTCACATATAGTCAGGAATTGCTCGACTCTTCCAAATGGGGCTTAGCCTCACCATTAATGTCAAGTTCTCACATATATATAATTCCATATAACAATTCACATATATGAAAGTGAAACAAGTTACATAATAACATATACTTGCTTGATTGGCATTTATACTTACCCACATACCTACTACTGTGGTACCCTCGGTGAGATTCAATATCACATAACCAAGCAAGTTTATATTCACAATTCATATAGACATTCACATATTTATATTCACATACACCTATGCATCGTAGTTGGCAACTTGACTATAACAATTTATTATACATTTATTTATACTATAGTCATATCACTACTAATCAAGGCTACTCTTTCCTCGCTTCCTTTCTTAACCTTCATATTCATATTCATGCTCATGTACTCTTGGTTCTCCCTAGCGGAGCAAGTTATATGCTCAAACCAGGACTTCCAGTCTTACATGAAATAAGGCCCACCAAACTACTTTTCAGACCAAGTATCCTCTTTATGTATGGGTGGTCTCCTACGTCCATCGTGATGAATTCAAGCTCTACGCTAGAGACCTTTAGGACTTCCTAGCCTTACATAGAGTAAGACCACAACCCCCTACCCTAGTCTAGGGTACACTTATGGATCATTATCTTAAGTCTATTATGGCAGAGTCAAGCTATGCTCGAGACCTTCAGGATCTCCTAAGTCCTTCCTAGCAGTGTCTACCTTTATGCTTATGACCTTCAGGACTTTCTAAACTTATCCAGAGTAGGGTCGCGGCCCCTTACCCTAGTCTAGGGTATACTTGCGGATGTAATGCACATGTCTATACATATATCTCTTCACATTCATTTCATATATTACTCACACACCCACATGCATATTTCTTTCATAATATTGCTACTCTATCAGTTCATAAATTACAATGCATACAGTTATATAATGTAACATCCTAAAAATTTTAAGACCCAAATATAATTTAAAATAAAATATCTATAATTAAATTAAAATTAAGAATAATTTGATAAAGGTCCAGAATTCAAATTTTACTAAACAAAAGTTTAGTTTTATTTATTTTTAATTATGGAAAAAATTATCAAAGTTGCTCGGGGCTTTTGTGCTATAATAAAAAATGTTGGGCTCTTTCTTGTAATTTTCTCCAAATTGTTTTGTTTAGTTTTTAAAGGGGAAAAGAACGCAGAAAACATAGAACAAAGTAGCAAGAAAATGCACAAGACCAAGAGAGAAGAGGAGGAGAAGAGAAAAGGAAGAAAGGGAGCTAGGGCTCAGATCCAGGAGGTTTTGCAATTGTTGTGAGCTCGGTTACACAATAAGTAAGCTCCCTACTTCAATCCTCTTCCTTTCCTATTGGTTTTCTTAAGTTTTTGAAAGAGTTTTGAATTTTAATTCTAAAGGCTTTGTTCTTATAATCTTTGGTTTCTTTGGGTCCTTGGGAGGTTGTTTTGAGTTTCTATATAGTGTTCTAATATTTTGAGTGGGCAATTGGATGAAAAAGAAAGTTTTAGGGCAAGAATCAAACCCTAAGAGATTGAATTTCACTCTTCAATTGTTTGAGCCTATTTATTTGATTATAATTGTTCTATTTGAATCTAATAAGATTTAAATTAAGCTTTGGTTTTTATTATAATGGCTAATTGTGAAAGTTGATAATGCCAAGTGAAGGTTTTTGGTTGATTAAAAATTGTATGGTCTGAAAATTGGCCCAATGAAGGCTAATACATGGTTTTGGTGGTTAAGTGGTATTATGTGAATGGTTACTTTAATATATGGACCATTAGGATGGATTATAGCTTATTAACTCAAGTTGTGTGGTATGAGTTATAGTCTTCTTTTATGCTATTTGCCAAGATAAGTGATGTAGATCACTTATATATTTTAGGGATTGTTGGTGCAATTTGTTCAAAAATTAAGGGACAAGCCAAGTTTCATTTTTTACAAGGGAAAATCCTTTTAGTATAAAAGGGTTGAGGTAACAGGGGAATTTATATTTCTTATTGCTTTGTGTAGCTATTTTTGAATAAATATTACTAGCTATCATGCATTACATGTTTTTAAATGATTAAATACAATTAATTGTATTTTATAAAGATTTATAGGGTGCTACATGAATAATAGTGCATATATATTTTTTATTTGTTTAATAATAATGTTTTTATAGAAATGAGGTTGTTTGTGTGCATTGTAATTATAGAGAATGGAAGTTGTATTTAAGGAAGTGTAATTGTGTTAGGTATGTTAGATAGGCCAAGGAACCGCTTAAGAGAGGAGTGATATTTGTTATACTGCCTTAGAGTGTTGAAGTGGTCAATACTCAGGAAAGGTAGATAAGAGTGAAAGGCATGATGTCGGTGGAAGTTCACTAATGAGGAGGTGTGGACTTGTGATATTCTATGGCACACTACCAGTACTTAGTATTGCCTTTCATATTATGGGTTTAGTGCATTAAAGTGGTTACTAGATTGAGTGTTCGATACCTCTCAATGGGGAAGGGAATCCAACATATGAAGTGTAAGGTTGAGTGCCTAGGCCAAGGTAGCCCTTACATGGAGAGTATGTCGGGTTGTCTCTGGGAAGGAGTTAGCTTCAGCTATTAAAGATTCATGTCGAAAGAGCATAGGTAGTTAGGTGGATTCGATCATATCTTAGATTATGTTTTGTGCCTGTGGAGGTGCAAGTGGATATAAGGTTTACCTGTGAGCTAAAGAGTACCAAGGGGCATTCAGTTAGTCAAGAAAAGTCATACTAGCCTATGTCATGCATTCATGCATTTTAAATGATTAAATTATATGTTATATTTAGTGTATTATTCATTTATTCGACTATGGCTTACTTTGTAATAATAAATATAGATTTCTTTGTTACTGAGACTGTGGTTATCTCACCCCTTTCTTTTCAATATTTTCAAGTCTAGATGAAGGATCCAATGGTGGACGGGAAAAGGAGCAGAGCTAGAGGTTGTTTGTGGATTGTAAAGAACTACAACACTTTTCTTTTGAGCAAACATATTGCAATGTATTTAGGATTAGAGTGCTAGTAGGATGATTGTGTGTGTGTGTGTGTAAATATGTGTGGATTATGTGCTTGTGTATGAATTTTTGCTACTTGTAGACTTGTGGCTCAAAAACTTGGTTATGGTGTGTTATTTTGATGGATTCATTTGGTAGACCAAGTTTCCATTACAAGAAAATGTTTATTTTGATATGAATATGAATATATATAATTCTATAAGCAAATGAAAAGTGGTTGCATTGTAAATGGTGTGTTTTGGCCAAACATACACCTTGGATAGAGAGAGTAGGTGCATCGGCTCTATGAGGATCTTTGAGCCAAGTAAAAATGTTTAGCATATGTATTTATATAAGTATATGGTGTTTGAATTGGTTCTTAGTCACTCTTGTGTGATTTGTAAATTTTGGGGGCTTATGGTCCATTTTGGGAAATGGCACCCGAGTGATCAAATTTTGATATAAGGGATTTTTCTATCATTTAAATATTCTATCAAGTACTCCTATTTCTATTTGACGTGTCCAAAGTGTTCTCACAAGTTTGTGACTATTAGGATGAGAATTAGACAATTTTGAAAATGGTTTTTACCAAAAAGCTATACTTTTACATCTGAGTGTCCAAATTCTAATCCGACTGTTAGATCTTTTTGAAATTTGGTGCACTACTAGTAACTATTAAAATTGACGTGTGAGCTTTAAAATCACTTTTATCGGAGGTCGAATGATGGAATGGTGCCTCCCGAAAGTTAGCTTGGGAGGGCTGTCCTGACAGCAGCTTTTTACCCTACCTTTGCCTAGTTTACTTCTGTTTGCTATAAGTAAAACCTGTAAAAAATTTTAAGGTTTTCAATATTTATTTTGCAATGGTGTATTTTTTTAGTGATTTAAATGATTTGTTTTCTAAGTTAGTTTTAGGATCAACTCCTTAACCACACTTAGTTTATTTGAATTGTGTGATTTTCGGACAACACTCGGGGCAAGTGTTATATATAATATACTTGTAAATAATTTCACAAATAAATAAGCAAAAGGGTTATTCTAGCTACCTTTTACCCTTACTATTAAAGGTTACCAATCATATTGAACTCTTAAAAGTGTAGATTCTCACAAGTAATGTCATAGGTGCTCAATCTACACAATGTAGTGTCCCTCAGTCAATTCTTAATATTCAACATAGGTATTGATTTAGCTAAATTGAATCCTTTAACAAACAAAACGGTTCAATTAACACCTCTTGAATTCATAAGTCCACTATCTATAGTCATTGGCCCTATAGGCTATTCAAATAACCATAACAACATCCTAACTCAATTATTCACCTAATTTTCACCATTTTTAACCCAAGTCTTTAGGCTAATTGAGCCTAAATCCTCAAGATTTAACCATTTAACTCCAGACTAGTCATAAAACCATAGTTTCATATTTGAAAGCCCTTTTTAAATCTTTCTTTTATATTCCAACACTTGAAAACTTCCTGATTTGATTTCTCAACAGATCAAATTCAATAAAAATAGGGTAGAAATGAAGCTTAAGGCTGTACGATACTTACCTGACAAATCACTAACCAAAGCAGACTCCAATCATTGAATATGCTTGCCCTAGTAGAGATGGACTTCTTGTCCTCTCCAAACACGTTTTCCTCTCCTTTCCCTTCTGATTTCACATGGTCTGAATTAGGTCTTAAGTAAAATTCTGTGCCATGTGCCGCGAAACTCACTTGTGCTCACACATTATGCCCCGAACTATTGTTCTAGCCTTCAATCCTATCAATACAACAGCTAATCAATACAAAACACTAACTTAACATCCAAATAACAATCAATTCACAAATTACTAATTTATCCTTAATTAGCAACTAGCTTTTCTAGATTGAATTTTAGGATATTGCAATGAACTTCCACAGTCATATCTGCTCATAATAGAAAATATGTCATCATCTATAAAATTCAACAATGCAAATGACATGAACATGAACATGTGATTTGTTAAAATATTTAATTTGTTCTTCTATTATGGAACCCTAGCAATTTTGAAGTCAATGAATGGAATGTTCACAAATTCATCTAGCAACAAGTATGCAATAACTCTTACAAAATGTGCAGCCTGTAAAAATGACACAAGCATAACAATTATATCAAGCTAAAAGTGTCAAGCATACATCAAAAGTAAGGAAATATGAAAGTTTCCATAAATGCAATACTACTTGTCTCCCTTGATCTATACTTTCTTGGATCAAATGTTGTCCTGCTAAACCATTGGTGATGGGGAGCATTGAATTTAGAGGTATAGGGTCACGTCCCTTTTCACGAAAGCATAATGAAAGCAATGATCATCTTTACACATAGGCACAAAAATGATCTCACAAGATGATAAATCATACAGTGATCGGTTGGAGGCAATCCATCTTGTGTGGTCTTCCAGCCTCCATTGCTCCACATTCCATAGTATGTCGCCCTGCCACATATAGTGTGATATGTTTAGCTACTAATATCCCATAAATTGTAAACATTTAAGAAGAAAATTACATAGTAAGCACTCACCACTAGTGAAGGATCTAAAATGAGGTGTCTTAGAGGCCCATCATGACTCTATTCATAATTCAACATCTTACTAATTACCAACATCACCTACAACTAATAATATAGTGAGAGATTTACACATGACAAAACAAAAGATAATAGATGCACTAGAGTACATGACATTTGAACTTACCTATGAACTTATCCATTATCTAGGGGAAAAGCAATACATTTTTTTCAGGTTAGGTATAGTTTATCAACTTGACAAACAATCTTATCCTCGTGAACAGCTTTAGGCTTCCTAATATACATAGAGTACAACCTCCCCTATTTTAAAGGCGACTGTGCATTTAAGAAGAAGGGTGAAAGTAAGAAACATGAAGGCTTTATATTCCTAGATGACCTTCTTGGAATTAGAGGGGTGGCCATAGTAGTCTCGCTATAAATTGATCCATGGAAAGCATCCTCCTCTTCTAAAACATCCAAGCGAGAAAGCTCTACTACTACCAACTGTAACCCATGTGTGACATCATGAGTTTCCCCAGAGTCAACAGTAATGTCATTCACTTTAGCACTAGTCTCAGCTTTGCTTAGGTCTTTGCTTTCCACATCTACCTTATATATGACACTGCCTTCACCAAAGTTATCTTTATCGCTCAAATTGCTTGCCCCAGCTCCCATTGATACCTCCTTACATTTATATTTCATCTTTTATAGCTTAGCCTCTAGCACAAACTAGACAATATCTCCTTCATTTGATTTATCAATGGCTGGAGCAATACCCTTGCCTAACTTTAATTATAGTTGCAACATCCTCTTGGCAATAGCATCAACGAGTGATTCCATTATCCAGCTATATGGATAAGACATTTTCTGCATAAAAGGAACAATTAAGGCCATGGAATATAAATAAAATGGCATATCAACTACAATACTCAATTTAAAATATATCGAATCATTAAACATAAGGTATGGAGAATCACCAGCTTGGTTGTCCTTCTGCTGCCTAAGTTTCATGGGTGATGCTTATGGGGTAGATTTTATAGGTGACTTGATCGTTCTGAGTAGTATGGGTCTTGTGCGTTTCACCTCTGGTGCAAACATTAAATACAGGACCCTCAGACAATCTCCCTCTCCCTCATGGCAACTTGCTTTATCTTCTCATCGTCCCAATAGAGTAAAGCATCGCTTGACTTAGTAACCTCGCTACCATCCAAGGGAAAGTTTTAAAGAAACATAAACTATAATTAAAAGGCAGAAAGGATGTCATATACACAAGTTCATTAACATGTAAAAACAATCAAATAAGGCTACTTACTATCAAGAAATAGAGGTAGCCACCAACATTTGATTTTTTCTCATCATTGGTTGCAGCCTTCTTGTATTGCTCAACCTCTCTCATTAGCTTTTTAATAGCAAATTCACTCCAGTTATAGAAAGTTAGAGCTATTTTCCCACAAGAGATGATCTTCACTAATCATGAAGTCACTTCTCTTATAGGAGGACATAGAAGCATACCCAATATGTACAAAACAATCAATACCTTGAACAAATATTCTTCGTTACCTTTAATGATCATGTTTTTAATGTTCAAAATTCTGAACCTAATATACTTCCCTTTCAACCCATTGTATAGCTCGCCAACTTTTTTGACCACCTCCCCTCCTTCTTTTAGTAGACCCATAAGCGTGTGCATGTTATTGGCATTAACTTGTCACTCAATTTGTCTTATTGATAGCGTTCTTGCTTCTAGTTCAACAGCTCTCAACAAACTTCCACATAGAGCATAGTTTATTTGATGTCAAGAAGCTTCCTAATACTGATTGTGTTAGCCCTCGCCATTAGACTTTTACTTTGCTTCACATGTTGAGCCAATCCCATAACTTGGTTAGGCGAGCAACGCATAAGCAATTTCTCTTTCAATGCTTTACTAGATGAAGACACGCAAGCTCTATGATGCCTTTCATCTTCAACCATATTTTTGAAGTGTTTCCTCTCTTCTTCAAATAGATTTTTCCACACCTTTCTTGCTTCTTCTATAGCATTTTTAAGACCCTTCACCTTGCCTTTATTTTTCAACTCGTGTGAATAAACATGCAATCCATTGAGCCTAGTCTGACATGCATTCCTTCCCTTAACCATGACTGTCAATTGCCAAATGCACAAAGTACAAGTCCTACACAACTGTATAACATAGGGTCAGGTATTATTTGATATTGAAGGCAATTCAATCACAATGTAATCATGTGTGCTTTGTGTGTTAGCATGATGATAGGCATGTAATTGTCCCATAGGTATGTTGGCATGAGCACAACTTATTTTACATGGTATTACATAATGGTTAACATCGAAGGTAGGTAAGGGCACAAGCAATTATATTTATTTTACATGAAATTCAGTACAAGTAACATGTAACTTTCACACACCTAACTTTGTCCATGGATTAATTTACATGAAATTTTTGAACAACACAAGGTTTGGGAAATTAGAAGTTCATGCTCAATCTTATTTGAAAATTTTTGAATAAGCTTAGACAGCATGAAGAACAAAGGGAGCAACTTAGAACAAGATGAAAATAGAATAGTGCTCGCTCGAATAAAAAGGAAGCTTTCAAACACAATGCATACCTAGTTATTGTCTCTTAGGCCACCGCTACTTTGAAGAAGCTCGAAACTCTTTCTGAAGAAGCTTGAAACTCATGGTTGAAGACTCATCAATCACAAGCCATCTGATTAGGCCATTGTGTGAAGAGATGGGGTTGTCTTTCTTCATGCTCGTTGTCTACAACTTGATCACACCTCACATTAATTGTCCATCAGAAGTGTCCCTCACCATCTTACGTCGTTTAAATCAAGTGAAGAAAGCAAAAGAGAGGCTAATTTCTTTTCTCAAAATTTTTGGTTTCAAACCAAGGCATTTTTCATCCGGCTAGGGTTTATTAAAAGAATAAAAAAATTAGCTTGGTCCTTCAATAAATTTTGGTTTCTAGGACCAATTTTGGTTACAAACTGGTCTTTTTCACCAAATTGTGCTATTTTTTATTTCTATGTATTTTTCCTCTTTCTTTATTCTACCAAATATTGCTTGGCAAAATGCTTTGTTTTCATGTCATCAAACAGAGTTTCTTTCACATTTATTTTTGGAAAAGACTTAGACTCTTAGGTTAATATGTTGAATATAATTTTCACCTATCATTTCAAAACAAGTGAATCTTGAATTAATAATATTAATAACAATAATTTATTATAAAATAAATAATCTATAAAAAAATTTACATACATATCTTGATTTAATTGAATACAACCACTGATAGTTAAAAAACAAAAAAAAAAATTAAACACAAGTATGTCTGGGAATCAACTAGTAATGAAAATAGTTTGGCTTCAATTCTTTGAGCCCTCGATACTTAATTAAATTCTATTTTTTGAAAATGGAATGAACTCCTGTATAAGATTAATTATAAAAGTTTTGTCCAAATTTTTTTATTCTTTTTGCATATATCTATTTGTTTAAAAATATTTACTCAAGCCGTACACTTGTGTTTTCTGTTTAATGGCCACCATGGATTTTGGGCTAAATAACTTGCTTTGTTTTTGTTTTTGTTTTTTGTTTATGTTTCATTAAAAAGAATCTTAGCTACAGTTTTGCCTTTGCACATTTTGTGTAGAAAATGGGTCTGCTTAATATAAACCATTTATTTGTGTCTAAATATATGTTTTGGACTCTTGTGGTCAAATTTTGATCACTTTTTTTTTAAAAAAAATTCAATTAGGATCCTTTGAAATATTGCAATTAAGACCCAAGGCTTAATGAAAAATACGATAAACCCAAGGTCCTTAATTATAATAAAATTTTATATGTCAATTACTAAAATACCCATTTTTCTTTGTTTTGTCTTTTTTTTTCTTAAAAAAAAAAACATGCCACCATTATTATGGCCAATGGTTGCCAAATGTCCATTGTCAGCGGTAAGACCACACTACCACTAAAGCTCCGAAGCATTGGTCAACTGTAGGACCAATAGTTAGGTAATAAGGGGGATGGAGTATGAACTCATGATCTCTTATTGGTTTACCAAAATTTTGATGATTGTTGAATTAACAAAGTCTTTTGATCGTATTGTTCATAATAATATGTATGTATGTATTAATTATAGATTTAGTTTCAAAGCCTTTTTGAATAAAAGTTGTTAAGTTTAAAAGGAGTTAAGGGTCATTTTCATCTTTGAATTATACACGAAATGTCACAAATACTCCTGAACTTAACTTTAAAGATTCCCTCTCTCATAACCTTGAAGTTAAAAATACTTAACATCCATTATTCATCAATAAGTCCCACTATTTTTTTAATATTTTTATCATGTTAAGGGTCATTTTTGCCTTTCAACTCAAATATTTTATAATAAAAATATAATATAGGGCCCACTAACAGTGAAAAAATGGAAAGGTGATGAGGAAGGGAATCTTTAAGGTTAAAGAATAAAATAGACCCATCGTTGAGTTTAGAAGCATTTGTGAAAATAAATAATTTAAGAACAAAAATGACTATTAACCCATTTTAAAAGTATTGTTGTCATTCTGTTTGGTTATGTTGTCAAAATCCAAAAAATTACTTGTCTATTCGAAGACATACAAATAACAATTTTTTCAAATTAAAACTCCAACTTATCAATATTTGAAAAATAAGTTGTCAAATATAAAGATTAACTTCTTCAATTTTTTGCAGTGATTTTTTAAAAAAGCTTTGGGACTTAATCATAATTATGTCTTGTTTAGAGGGCTTGGTTAATATTTTTCCCTTTAGATAAGTTGTCAATATCCAAAGATCAATTTGTTCAATTTTTACAATAATTTTTTTAGAAAATTTTGAGCCTTTGAGCCTTAGTTACAATTATGGTGAATTTCATTATAGGACCATGAATGCGACAATATTATAAATGAATCCCAATCTAATATGAAATTTCACTAGGGATAGGAAGGCTTAAATAAAATAAATTTTATTGGTTAAAATGATCAAAATTCCCTTGATAGAAATGAAAAAGAGAATGTGAATCATTACTTAACATGACTTGTTAAATGCATAACATAATTTGTTAAATCACTTAAATGACCTATGAATTTATTAGGGCCCAATTAAATATGTAATGAACTCATCAAGTAATATAAGAAAACTAACATGTAATGTAACGTTTTAACAACTTAAGATAACAGTTTAACAAGTTACGTGTATTTAATTAGGGCATCATAAATTCACATGTAATGTAAGGGATTTAAAAGTCATATTATGCATTTAACAAGTCATGTTAAGAAATTATTCACATTCTCTTTTTTCATTTCTATTAAGGGCACTTTGTTCATTTAACCAAGAAAATTTATTTTATTTAGTGCTCCTATCCTACAACAAAATTTTAGATTTGATTGAATCTCATTTGTAATAGGTTCTATAATGAAATTCTCCTTTGCAACATGAATATGACAATATTACAAATGAATCCCAATCTAATACGAAATTTCACTAAGGATAGGAAGACTTAAATGAAATAAATTTTATTGGTTAAAATTATCAAAATTCCCTTGATAGAAATGAAAAGGAGAATGTGAATCATTACTTAACATTGTTAGGATAGGCTAGCACCTAAGAGGGGGTGAATTAGGTGACACTCAAAAGTTTTTGAAAACATGAAAAGAGTAAAGAACTTAAGAGTGAAGGAAGAAAATAAGACACATAAGATTTATACTAGTTTAGCCTTAAACTTGACTTACGTCCAGTCTTTAAGATTAACTTGAGATTTTCAACTTAGTTCACAAGCTTCAATAAGTACTTGCCACTATAGTACAATTCTCAAGACTAAACTTATCTTGATTCACTCAACAAACCTTGCTAAAATCTAGCAAGTTGTTACAAACACTTGAAAAATGTCTTTTCAAGAATTCTGATAAAAGAAATAAACTTTGACAGAAAACTCTCTTAAAGAGTAGATAAAATTATATTTGAAAGCTTATAAACTTATGAGAACTTTTCACAATTCTTTTCAAGAATAATGAATGAATTCAAGATTGTAAAAGCACAATTTGAAAGCTCTTTAAATGCACAAATGATAATTTGTTCACTGAAGGATCATTAGTTCTTATTTTAGCTTAAAATGAATTACTTATATAGTTTTGGAAGTTGACAAATCATTAGAATAGTGATTCTTTCCATTGGTGCATTTTTTTTGTGAGTGACAAGTATAATCACGCATGAATTTGCACATGAAGTGTTCCAAAAATGTATATGTGATAAATCATGCATGAACACCTTGACTTCTCATGTGTGATTTTGCACTTATGAAAAAACATCCAGTTTTATGTGCTAAAACTTGCATAGTACCTCATTGCTCTCTTGCATGGTTTTGCACTTATGAATAAGCATTCAGTTCTGTGTGCCAAAATTCAAGTGGTACCTTCTTGCTCTCTCGTGTGGTTTTGTACAAATGAATATAGTCACATATTAGATTGCTAAAACTTATGAGTGCACCACTAGCTCTCACGCATGGTTTTACACAATAAATTATCATGAGTTCTGTGTGACAAATCACACATGGAACCTCTTCTCTCTCGCATGAAATGACTGACAGAATGCCAAAGCCAATTTGTATGGTCAAACCTCACGTGGAACATAATGCTATCACGTGTGAATTTGCAAGCACTAATGCACAAACTCATTTGGTGTATTTTCATGCATGGAACTACTCTTAACTCAAGCAAGATTTTGCATGATCAAGAGATATAGATTTGTGAATCAATAATCATACATGTGAATAATTTTAACTTAGCTTGAGATGACTTAAGACTCAAAAAGCAAAATGTGATTGTGCAACAAGTGACAAATTACGCGTGGCTACCATCAATGTCGCGCGTAGTTTTACACTTTGACACAAATGCAATAAAGTACAAATGCTAAAACTTGCATAGACGACAAAGGCTTTCACGTGTGATTTTACATGCAAAAATAAAGCTTAAGGCATCACATAATACAAGTGCTTAATCATGCGTGAATCACTTCTTCACACTTGCTAATCTAGCAGTCAGTGTGCCTAACATGCAGAAACTTGTGAGTGACCTGCAGAATCATGTGTGATTTTACTTCTCACACTGCAAACAGCTTCTATAAAATTCAACACGCAAGAAAGACATTGTTTGCAAGATTTAATACACTTAGATGAGTCTTAATGCATATAAATGAGACATATGATGCATTCATTTAGTGATTATGAAAAGTGATTAAGCTCTCTAAGTTTTCACATTGAATCTAAGAGAATTTAAAATAACTTATCCTAAAACTTCTTCATCTTCTTTTGATTCTCCAAGCTCTTGAGGTTTTGCCTTCATCCATGATTCTTTATATCTGCACACACAACAAATACCTCTTCTCTTAGTTTTGTAATTATCAAAAGACATGATCCAATAATCTCTCCCTTTTTGATGATAACAAAACCTTAAGATCGAGGTTCTTAGTTCTGTTTAATATAAAACTACCCTTAAACTGATATGGGAGAATTAAAAGATGAAAGTGGAAAAATTTTCAACTCAAAGTAAAGAAATTGAACACATAAAAGACAAACATGAATAATTGCATTGATAACAAATATATTACAATTCATAACATAACATATTATCAATGAAAACAAGCTATACAACAAGATTTCTTCCTATAAGGCTAATTCATACAACTCCCCCTTAATTCTAACCAATCTCTCTCTACATATCTTTCCCTCTTTGGCATCATCAAAAAGATGCAGGCCTTTCCAAGAGAGAGGAAACACAAAATCTAAGATGAGCTTCTAGAATTTCTCTATCAGACAGAGAATCTGGGTTGAAGGCAAGAATTGACAGAATCATTGCCCATGTGGAAGAATTATTTGGATCCATATGTGGGATAAGATCAAAAGGGAGTTGTCAAACTACTCGAATGTCCCATAGTAATAGTCCTATAATATGTTGTGCTGGATTTTCCATGGTAACAGCCCGTATAATGCTACACTGGATGTCTCTTGGTGCCAGCCTGACTATATGGATTTTTCATCCATAAACCTCCACACACACACATCCCCCACATATCCTGGGTGAATTCTCACCCCCTATGATCATGTTTTTTCACAATTCTCTATTCTTTCACATTTGCACACCATATACTTTTATCCATAACATATATATATATATATATATATTCATTCATTCAAAGCTAAAAAGAATTCTCAAAACTTTCTTTTCATAAATCAATTTCATGCTAAACTTGTTTTTAATACCAAATCATGCATAGAAACCAACTAAACCACATTTATACAATTACTTCTACATAGTTAAAATAGTTAATAAACATAATAAACTATATGGTTACCTCAACCCTTCTATTTACCAGAAAGGGTTACCCATATTCTAACAACCCTATTCAAGCTCCTTTTTGAAATTCATGAGTCAAACGCTAGAATCTACACAATTTAGGCACTAGAGTCAATAACCCTATTGATAAAAAGTGCCAATTATAGTAATCTAGCACCAAATTGCTATCACTTCTACAATTCACATTCGCTCATACATATCATGTAATGCCCTTTACTGACGTTACCATAAGCTCCACTATAATTAATCTAATCACTTTAAACTTATTTAGTTTGAAATATTGAAAACCTTAGGATCCCAAGAAAAATTTTCCAAAAATCTCTTTTTATAAGTCACTTAAATCACAAAATGTTATGCACAGTGGAAGCAATAATACAATGTGCATCAAGGATAAAAAAACATGTTCAAAACAGGAAAACAAAGTGAAATTTTGCACCGTGCATCATGGCTCGTGCCACATGCACCATGACATGTGGCATAGAGGCCACAGCTACTCACTTTATACCGTGCGCTGTGGTATGCGGGTACATGCACTGTGGCACACACACCTGAATTTGATGTCAAATGGCAATTTTTGATACGAAATTTAGATGCGCGCCATTTCCACATATGATGTTCAATTGGCATGGTTCAAGCGCCAACACGAAGCTTGTTTTGAAATCTAACTAATAACACTGGTTTCATCTCAATCCAATATTTCTATCAAAAATTAGACACTAAAGTGGATTTTGACCACTTTCTACCAAAATCTTGCCACTCAAGTCTCTCAATTCAAAACCAAATGTCATTAGTCACTTTTTGGGCCTTGAGCACATCCAAATGGACAATACACACTTGATTGACCATACATATGCATAATATATTACATATACACACAATTGGCCTGTAAACTGCCCATTTTACACTTTGGGCCAAAATCACCATTTCACTACTTTATCTCGTACACGACCAAATCATCTCAAACATTCTTCACACATCTCAAATTCATACACATATACATTCCTCCACTAGCCCATCCAATCATTTCATCATTTACATATATACAAGGGCTAAGGAGCTAAAAATCATCAAACATATCACAAATGCAACTTTATGCACATATATAAATCCTATGGCAACTTTCATATATATATATATATATATATTCAAGACTAATAACAACAATTTCATTACACCAATTCTTACAAAGACTTAGGCGAGAGATGCCAACTCAACCTATATCCTTCCCCTTTAAACCACTAGCACCAAAATCTAAAAAATGTAAATAACCATAGGTGAGATAAAAATATCAATAACTAATATAGCTCAGTTAATGTCTATTACCACAACATAACCATGTCAAGTATCAAAAACCATATTATAGCATATATATTTATATTATATGATAGCTAAAACATTGTTTTCACATAGAAATCATGTTTCATACACTTTTACACTTTAGCATGATCATCTATCCATCGATCCTCGAAAACTCCCCGACACAAAACCATAGGCTCTCCTAGATCAACCACTTGTCGATTCGAGCACATTTTCGATGGTAGAAACACCCATCCAAAGGTAATCTAACCCACCTATGAACTATGGCTTCCCTCTTCACACACTTGTGATAAAGGCATCGTTGACTCCTAACCGTACCCTAACGGGCATTAGAGAGTTGCCAGATTGCCTGAATGTCCTATGGTAACAGTCCCATAATATGCTATATTAGATTACCCATGGTAACAGCCCATGTAATGCTACACTGGATGTCCTATGGTGCTAGCCCAACCATATGAATTTTTTTCACTCACATATCTCCACATACACATATCCCCACATATCTTGGGTGAACTCTTACCCCCTATGATCATGTTCTTTTACAATTTTCACTACTTATCCAAATTTCCACAACATATAATGTCATAACATATATATGTATATACCATTTGAAATCAAATAACCTTTTAGATCTCATTTCATAAATCATTGTACATGCTAAAACCATTTCAAGAATAAGTCATGCACAAAAATCAGCCAAAACCACATTTATATAATTACTTTTTCATAGTTATAATAGTTAACAAACATAACAAACTATATAGTTACCTCAACACTTCTGTTTGCTAGAAAGGTTTACTCATATTTCAACAACCCTATTCCAGCTCCTTTCTTGTAATTCATGCATCACACATTAGAATCTACAAAGTTGGCAACCCAATGTCAATTTCTCTATTGACAAAAGTGCCAGTAATCGTAATAACACACCTAATCACTATCAAATCCACATTTCACACTCAATTATGCATATTACCACTAATTACCCTCATTTCAAGCTTTAACATTTTCTAACCAATTTCTCTCACTACTTTCTCTAGATTAGGGTAAATCTTGCCTATAGCTTCAAAGCTTTATCGTTTTGACTCAAACCACTAGTTTAGTTCCAATGAACCTTTCTATTACCATAGAGTAAGAAACCAACTCCTTAAAACTCTCAAATTCAATTTCTCACTAGTTAAAACTAAGAGAAAATAGGGTAGAATCAGAGGTTAAGGTAGTACGTGACTTATCCAATAAGTAACAAGTCGAAAACATTATCCTTGCTCCTGATTTAGCTTTGCCCTAGCACATGCCCCACTCTTCTCTATGCCATACCTCTTCTCTCACACTCTCCCTTTCTATTTTCACGAGCTAGCATGTCCCTATTAATTTGATTTCTGCTCCATGTGTCGCGGCGCATCTATCCCCCGTCGTGACATGTAGCATAGTGAAGAAAATTCTCACTATGCTCTTACGCTCTACTTTAGGACTCCGCTCTTCTACTCATATTTGTTCACATAACATCCCAATAGGTCAATATGACACTTTACCACTCAAAACCTTAATCCCACATTAAATCACTAATTCATTCTTAATCAATCATTAACACAGGATTAGAAATTCGAGATGTTACATATCATGCTTAATTGTCACTTGCCACAACCATTATCTTCCCCACAAACACATTCTCTCTTACTACTCTCTTTTTAGATTAGGGAAAATCATGCCTATAGCTTAAAAGTTTTATCATTTTCAGTCAAACCAGTCACAAAGTACTAGTTTAGTTTTAGAAAACCTTTCTATTACTATAGGGTAAGAAATCAACTCCTTAAAACTTTTGAATTCAATTTCTCACTAGTTAAAACTAAGAGAAAATAAGGTAGGAAAGGAGATCAAGGCAGTACTAGACTTACTCGATAAGTAATAGGTTGTAAATGTAGCCCTTGCTCTCAAAATTTAATTCCCTAGCATAGCTTGGACTCTTCTCCATGCCAAAACCCCTTCCTCCTTATTTCCTTTCTATTTTTCACGAGCTATCATGACCTCATTTATCAAAATTTTGTGCCATGCGCCATGATGCGTGGCACAGTGAGGGAAATCCTCACAATGCTCACACACTCTGCTCCGAGACCTAATTCCTCTTCTCATATTTGTTCATATAACATCTCAAGGAGTCAATATAACACTTCACTACCCGAAACACTATTCTCACATTAAATTACTAATTCATTCTGTAATCAGTCAATAACACCATATTAGAAATTTGGGGTGTTATAACACCCCGTCGAGCACTAAGGAGAATATGCCATATGATCTTATTACCACCTCTCCACTCAGGTGAACTCCCATCCCTATAATCATGATTTCTGAACCATTCATTGGTTCCCATTCACCACTTTAATTACTTTCTTGCATATGACATATATATATATATATATATACATGCCATATGAAACCATATTTTTAATACTTTTATTCGATCAAAAGCTATTTCATGCAACATGATGTAATAAATTATGCTTGGTTGAAAACTATTTCATGCATTACATAGCATACTCACACACAGTTACAACAAATAGTTAAACAAAGGAAGTTATTCGATTACCTCAACCCTTCTGTCACTAGAAAGGTTACCTGTAGATTTCTATTACCACAACAGCTTATCACAAGCTTCCTTTCTCAATTCACACACTTGATATGCCAATCTGAACATATTTGACACAATTTAGTCATTTGGTCCAATTTGATTAAAACACATATTTATTACTTATGGCTATATTTAGCCGTATATCTTTTTTTTATTTATCCATTCTAAGTCCATTACTACTTGATTACTACTCTATATCACCTCAACTGGTCTCATTTCACTCAAACTGAATTTTCACCTTGAAAACCTCTTAATTTAGGGCCAAATTGAGCCTACGGGTTCAAAGCTCTATCGTTCAATTCTAAACCAATCGCAAAGCTCTAATTTAATTCCCGAGAACCTTTTTATTACTATTGGGCAAGAATCAAACCCCTCAAATTTCACCGATTCAATTTCTCTATAACTCATATTTAGAGAAATTTAGGTAGAATGGAAGATAAGGGTCATACATAGCTTACCTACTAAGTTACTGATCAGAAGCACCTTCTAATGACCTGAAATGGCTTCTCCTAACACATCAACCCTTCTCCTCTTATCCCTTTTGCGTGTTTTCTATTTCTCCCTTCTAAAATTTCTAAAATTTCATGACTTAAGAAGTCACTTTTTAGTCCATGTGCTGCAACATATTTAGCATAAGCAGCAGCGTGTGGCACAGTGAGAAAAATTCTCACCACGCACACTTGCTTCGACCCAAAATGCGATCCTTCCACCCGTATCTATTCATTTAAGATTCCAATGAGTCAAATATCCAAATCTCTAATCCCATACTAATTACCACTTTACCCTTAATTAACAGCTAATTACGGGATTAAGAAATTCAGGATGTTACATATAGTCTTTGGAAGCTCGTGGTTCACAAGTAGAAGTTGTCTTATAAGTGTAAGATTTTATGTAAAGCTCTTATCACTCCATCCATTTCTTACTTTCAAGTTGTATAATTTCAAAACTGCCGACAATTCTATGAATTTGGTGCAACCAGCATATACTTCTCTACGTTATATTTCAATGTCTCTAACATTTCAAGACAATCCTTAAGTTTCCTTTCAATTGCATAGCCATCTCTTTAAGACAATCAACCTCATAAGTATTTGTGTTATAATCATTTGATTTAAAGCTTCCTTTATACTCCTAACTACTAGTACACTCGCCATCTCTAGTCTCTCCATACTTATGTCAACACTTGTAATTTACATCAATTTCATGGCATATTAAATAGCCTTCTAACTCAAATACACGAATCTACTTTAAAAAATCACATCTTACACAAGGGCACATCGTTCTTCTAGGGTCTTTTACATACTCAAGAGCAATCTTCATAAACTCTTTCACACTATTTAAATACTTTTTACTAATTGATTGGCAAGCATCCATGTTAGGATAAGCTGACACCTAAGAGGGGGAGTGAATTAGGTGACACTTAAAAACTTTCAAAAACTTGAAAAGAGTGAAAAACTAAGAGTGCAGGAAGAAGATAAGACACATGAGATTTATACTGGTTCAACCTTAAACTTGACCTATGTCTAGTCCTCAAGATCATACTTGAGATTTTCAACTAAGATCACAAGCTTCAATGGGTGCTTGCCACTACAGTACAACCCTCAAGACTAAACTTGTCTTAATTCACTTAACAAACCTTGTTACAATCCAGCAACCTATTACAAACACTTTCCTTTTCAAGATTTTTGAGAAAATAAGATAATCTTTTGCATAAAACTCTCTTAAAGAGTAGACGAGAATACAATTAAAAGCTTAGAAACTTAGGAGAGATTTTCACAATTTTTCAAGAATAATGAATGAATGCAAGATTTAAAAGCACAATTTGAAAGCTTTTAAATATACAAATGATAATTTGTTCGCTCAGGGATCATTAGTTCTCATTCTAGTTCAAAATGAATCACTATATAGTTTTTAGAAGTTGACAAACTGTTAGAATAGTGATTCTATCTGTTGATGCATTTTCTTGTGAGTGAATAGTATAATCACGCGTGAATTTGCACTGGAATTGTTTCAAGAATTTGTATGTGATAAATCACTTATAAACACCTTATCCTCTCACACGTAGTTTTACACTTCTAAATAGTCATCCAATTTTGTGTGACAAATCACACGTGCTACCATATTGCTCTCTTGCATAGTTTTGCACTTATGAATATACATTTAGTTCTTTGTGCTAAAACTCGTGCGGTATCTCATTACTCTCTCGTGCAGTTTTGTACTTATGCATATACTCTCATTTTAGAGTGGTAAATCTTACGAGTGCACTATTAGCTCTCACGCGTGGTTTTACACATGATAAACTAACATCAATTCTGTGTTACAAATCACCCATCGAACCTCTTCTCTCTCACGCATGAAATGGCTAGCAAAATGGCAAAGCCATTCTATGTGATCAAAACTTGCGTGGAAGCAAAATGTTATTATGCATGAAATTGCAAGCATTAATGCATAAACTCGTCCGGTGCTTTTTCATGCATGATCTACACATAACTCAAGCAAGATTTTACATGATCAAGAGATATTGATTTATGAATCAATGATCATACATGTGAATAATTTTAGCTTGGCTTGAGAAGACTTAAGACTCAATAAAGTAAAATGTGATTGTTCAACAAGTGACCAATCACACGTGGTTACCATCAGTCTCACGTGTGGTTTTACACTTTGACATAATGCAATGAAGCATAGTTGCTAAAACTTGTGTGACAAACAAAGGCTTTCACACATGGTTTTGCATGCAGAACTAAAGCTTAAAGCATCACATAACACAAGTGCTTAATCACGTGTAAAGCACTTCTTCACACTCGTGTGATCTAACAGTTAGCATGCTTAACATGTAAAAACTCATGAATAACCTGCAAAATCAAAAATGATTCTACCTCTCATAATGCAAACAGCTTTTATGGAATACAACACACAAGAAAGACATTGTTTGCAAGCTTTAACACACTTAGATGATTCTTAATGCATATAAATGTGACATATGATGCATTCATTTTATGATTATAGAAAGTGATTAAGCTCTCTAAGTTTACACATTGAATCTAAGAGAATTTAAAATAACTTATCTAAACTTCTTTATCTTCTCTTGATTCATCATGCTCTTGAGGTTTTATCTTCATCCATGATTCTTTATATATGCACACATAACAAATGCCTCTTTTCTTGGTTTTGTAATCATCAAAACACATGATCCAACAATCCATTCCTTATCTATAACTTTAACATAGAAAAAATTTCATACAAGGAAATGTGATCAGTAACTCATGAATATGAAGAGGAAAGGATCTACATATAATATAGAGTAATTAATGAATCATGAGTCACATGCTTAAGCATTCACATATTCCTTCAACTGCCGAAAAAAATTCAGTAGCATAATGGCATAGAAAAAGTATTCCTAAGGCTCAAACCCTCCTTTTAAATTTTCCATCTTATCTCAACAAACTAATTTCAACTATATACAATCCTAATAGCAATAAAATTCCCACAAAATATCATTTTCAAAGTAGTTGCGAGTAAATTATAGTCACTTAAATTAACTCTAATTATTATGTAATTTGACTCACTAGTACATTTTAATATATAGTTTTTAACCATACAATTATCCAAGTCAAATAAGATATGAAATTTAAATTCTAAAATTATCTCAAAAATTCATTAAAAATCATAGAAAAAATAAAAACACTATAAACATCATTTTCAATCATTGTTTTTTCTCATTTATCATTCTAAGGTTATTCATATCCTACATTAGCAATCCCAAGCCAAGACAACATCACTTGTTAGCAAATGTCAAAATCTCAACAAAATAGCTATGACTTTTAGAAAAACTGTGCATCAATTTCAATCATTCAAATCAACTCTAATTGTAATAAAATTTGGCATATTAGTACATTTCAATATATAGTTTCTAATGATATAAAGTTTTAAAATAGAATGAATGATGAGCATTTGAATGCCCATCATTTATTCCCTAATAAATGAAGGACCCATCATTTATTATTGTGACTTTAAATGACAAGTGTTTTAAACACTGGTCATTTAAAGTATAATTTTTTTTTTTTTTCTTAAGATCCATAATCTAAAAGGTTATACTTTTTTGTTAGCACAATTGCACTCTAGAAGATGTATATATGATCACAAAAGATGAAACTAAAGTGCAAAACAATGGATAAGGAAAAAAGATGAAGGAAAACTAATAAACTAGCAAGCTTGGCTTTGATGCCAATTGATAAGGGACGCGGAAGCAGAACTATGCTAGTTAGGAATGAAATCCTGAAACATAAATAAACACAAGAAAATAAAGAAAAGAAACAAAATATGATGGAGGAAGATAAAAACAAGATAAAGAAATGAAATGAAATAAAGATAAAGACAGATAGAGATCAAGGAAAAGATCATCTAGAGTGCCAACCATTAGCAATCTTAATCTTCAAAGACATCACAAGAGTTGATCAAACTCTTGATCACGTTTGTATTCAACACAAGATGTCACCACAAATACTAAGCTCACAAGAGTTATAAACTCTAAAAATAAGAAATACTCTTATTATTTAAATCAAACTTTGGTTACAATGTAGAAATGCACGCCTATATATAGGCAACTCAAGAAGACTCAAAAACCCTAATTCAGATATCCTAGTTTGGATGAAAACACTAATAAAATAATTAAATTCAGTCACATAATCTAGGAATTGTATCTCCTAAAATCATGGGATTACATTATTAGATAAAATCCTAATCTAGAAATAGAAAACAAAACTTAAATAAAATATTAAACTAATATAAAAAATTTTAAGGTAATCAATTTAGAGAAATCAAGGGATATGTCATCATCCATGCAATCATTCATGTGATCCTTTTATGTTTTTGAACCACGGGTTGATTGTTGGTCTCTTGGCTTTGTTTCACCACTTTTCCATTATGGGCTTATTGGCCTTGTTGGGTTTGTTGGACGTGCGAGACCCGTACTCTATCATTGGGTATTTTCTTAATCTTATATATCAAAAACTTACCTACCACATCGGTTTCTATTTGGCCACATAAGCTAAAATAAAGGTTGTTCAGGGGCTTATATTGTTTTTGAAAACTTGTGGACTAACGAAGCTAACCAGATAAAGTACGTACATAGAGTTGTTTAAAGTTCAAGTACAAGGACTCTACCACTCAATTTCAATTTATAAAATATTTTGAAAAACAATTCAATATTTTAAAATATAAGATACTTTAATAAAAATAAGATTTCATTAATTATATTTTTTTAATTATTTTTTTCTTATTACATTTTTCTCTTTATATTTAATGTGTTTAAAATAAGATTATATTAAATGGAAAGTATTTTTAAAATTTTATATTTGTATTTTTAAAGAATAAACAAATAAAATATATTTAATAAATTTTATTAATATGCATAATTTTAACAAAAATTATTTTATAAACTGCTAAGTTGGGAGTATTTCAAAATGAGGTGAAAATGTAGGGATAAAGATATTTAATTTCCCATTTATCTATTGGTCACAAATTGTCATCCCTGTGTTTGATGTATTCCCTCTATCCCTATATATAAGAAATTTTTTAAAATCTTTTCTCTCTAAATATAAGAGGTTGTCAACATATTTTTTAATAAATAGACCATTATATTCTTTTTACAATGGGAAGGGAAAAAGAAAAATACTCATAAATTTACTTTGAAAAAAAAAATATTTTTATTTACAATAATTAGAAGTAAAATTAAAATATTACTATGTTTTTAAGTAAATAACTAACTTTTATTGGTTTGCATGATTCAATTAAAAAAATCTTATATATAGAGACAGAGGGAGTTATTTGCTGGCAGTCACCGCCAAGTGAGGGTAGTCAAAATAATGACTTCAATCTTTATTTTACAACCAGTATGTGGCTCATGCGATGCACGGAGTGTAAAAAAATTAAATAAATAATAATAGTTAATAATTATTCATAATATAAGATGTTATTTGGTGAAAATAAATTTTCTAGTGCTACCTATTGACATTTACAAAGCACAAGCTAATTCCAAACTAAAATTTATAGATATCATAAAATGTTTCTTATTAACTTTTTTTTTTTGTTGATAAGTTGTTTCTTATTAACTTTTAAATAAAATAGTTTGTGATGCACAGGATATTTTTAGGTATGCTTTTTGTCATTGTAATTATGATACAATTAAGATAAATTAAATTTGAAGCAATCTTTAAAATAGGTTTGAAAATTAAGAGCTAATAATTAATCTTGTATTGATTTAAAAAAATTGAAAATGATTCAAATTAATTTATGCCAAAAATTAATTTCATATTGATTTGTTTTACACTAAATTTTATGAATGATTATTATATTTTATTTGTTTAAAAAGAACTTGCTATAAATAAAAAGGAATGAATATAAGGAACAAAAGAACATGGTGCAAAAAAATAATTTAGAAATTTTGAATCTTTACTAATTTAAAGGGAAAATCACTCTAAGGTACCATGGAAGTACTTAAAATACACTAAGATCCCATGAATTCAGGAAATCACTGCCAGATCCCAAGGGACTTAAGGGTGAATAAGTCTAAAAATGAAATTACCTATTTGCCCTGTATTTGAAATACTTAAAATCACTTTGTTTCCCACTAACCCACAAAAGCTGAAACCCACAGTGAATGGTTCTGTGTTCCTCATTCTAGTGTCTTCCAAAGTTCATCGCCGACCACCATTCTCATAGTCACATTCCGTTGGAAAAGACTATAACATCTCATGTTGGAGAGTCCAAGACTTGAAGGAGTAAACAAAGAAAGTAGCATGCTCCCACTTTACTGACTCAAATATGCCCTAATCGCCATCATCAGACTGTCTTTGTAGTAGTCTAGCTTGGCAAACAGATTTCTAGATCCCAAAGAAGATATACTCTTAACTTGCTTAAGGATATTGGTATCATTTCTTGTAAATAGAAAGAAGACAGGAGATAATGATCAGCTATAAAATGACCAAGGTTATGTGAACAGTTTCTGAAATTACTGCTAAAGTTTCCATTTTTGCTTTAGTTTTCATCTTTGGGGACTTATAAATAATCAAGTATATTTCTTGGTTGTTACAAAAGTGTAGTTGTGCATGAGATTTTTGTAATCAAGTATAACCATGGTTGTTCTTGTCAAGATGCTGGTGCATTGATGAGAAAATTCTCAATTCTGCTTAAAAATCTGTAATTTTAAATATCTATGAATTTCTCCATTAACGACAACTGCTTTCTCTATTGATAATAATCATATACTCTATTGACAAAAAACAATTTATTCCATAAATGACAACTAATTACTCCAATGACTACAATCATAAACTCCATTAACAACAACAATATGCTCCATTGACTAGTGAACCATTATCCTCTGTGACTTGTTTTCTTCTTCCTTATGGATATTAATAAACAATGCTAGTGCAAAAAACTTTGAGTTTGAAATTAGTATTAATGAATAGTATGAAAAAATATCTTTTTAATATATCTAATTGAACTTTTCTATTTTTTCCAGACAAAGGAAGATGGAAGAGAAATCAAAGACAACAGTGAAGAAATATACTGTTTCATTTGATACACGTTCTCTCCTAGTCAATTTAGTGAAATAGGAAAGTATGTGAAGGGAAATGAGAAATTATGGAAAAGGGTAGAGAAGTTAGGATTCAATAGACTACTTGATGTGTCTTATAAAAAATTTTTTATAGAACTTTAGGATATAATTTTATTAATAATCATGTCTTTTTGTATAGTTAGCCCATTTCGTGTAGTTAACTTAGATAATGTTGTTATGAATGTTGATTACAAGTTTGTAAATGTGGTAAACATTGAAAAACATTGAATGTTGACAAGTGGTTATAAGTATATTGACAAGCTATCAATTCGCCATTGACAAGTGCTGAGGCACTAACTGCTGTTATTTCCTTTAAAAATCAACAAGTCAAAAGATCCTATTAACTACTTGCCATTGGAAATTGACAAGTGGTTTTAACTATATTGACAAGGTAGTAATTCGCCATTGACAAGTGCTGAGGCAATAAATGCTATTATTCCCTTTAAAAATCAACAAGGTGCAAGAACTTGTTGACTACTTGCAGTTGGCAATTGACAAGTAGTTTTAACTATATTGACAAGAGCGTAGTTCACCATTGACAAGTGCTGAGGCACTAGGTGCTGTTATTTCCTTTAAAAATGAATAAGGTGCAAGAACCTATTAACTACTTGCCGTTGGCAATGTACAAGTGGTTATAACTATATTGATAAAGTATTAATTCACCATTGACAAGTGTTGAGGCACTAGGTGCTGTTGTTCCCTTTAAAAATCAACAAGGTGCAAAAACCTATTGACAACTTGTCGTTGGCAATTGACAAGTAGTTATAACTATATTGACAAGCTAATAATTCGCCATTAACAATTGCTGAGGCATTAGGGGTTGTTATTATCTTCAAAAATCAACCAGGTGCAAGAACCTATTGAGTACTTGCCATTGGTCATTGACTAAAAGGTATCACTTCATTTATAAGCTATGAATTTGCTATTGACAAATGCTACTACATTAGGTGCAATAAACAAAAAAGTAAACAAAACAACAAATTTCAAATACATAAACAAAAAAAATGCACTTGTCTCTAATATTTTCTAGCATGGATGAGGATTCTTGCAAGTCTTAGAGGTATGATCAATCTCATGGTATCTTTCATAATGATAAACCCTTTTGTTTTGGAATTAAGATTCCCTTCTTTTACTCTTTAACCTACCCGGAGGCCTTTTAGTCATTGGTGCCCCCTATATGAAAAAAACATAATATATGTTCTTTAGAAGAACTTGCCATCTTACAGGTCAACCTACACCAGACACAGTGTATTGACAACTACACGGTGTATTCATCCACTATTGACAAGACACAGTATTGTTTCATAGCAGAGACTTTTCAACAAAATAAGCCCGCATCAAATGCTTGGGAATAATATATAAAATGTTCCATATGAAAAAAACATAACATAATACACGTTTTTTAGTAATACATGCATTCTTACAAGTCTGCCTGCACAATATAGTATATCAACAACTATTCATAGTATATTGACAACACAAGAAAACACTGTTGACAACATGTAGAGTTATTCATATCAGATATTTTTTAACGTATCAATGTTGTACCAGATTATTCCATATATTAGCTATGTAAACCAAATGATCGCAGGTATACCCAGAAAGCATTATCCTACCCTTCAATAATAATGAAATCATTAACGCACAGGAAATCGTTTACCTAGCCACAATGGATATGCTGCTATCAATTGGTAATTTACCCAATCATTTATGGCCAACAATCATTTGCACAGAAAAATTATTTTCTATTGATGAAATGCTGCTGTTGTGGATGAAACACTCCCAATTGCTTAAATGAAGACAAGGGCAGTAATCATGGATATAAGAAAGTGAAAATTACCCTACAATGATCAACAAGCATGGATATGCAGCAATCTTCGATATCGTTGATCATGAGTTTTGTGAGACATGCGTAATCTGCTTTTTAATGCTAGAGGATAAATGAGCAATTTTATTTTCAGACTTATTCACCCTTTGGGATCTAGCAGTGATTTCTTGAATTCATAGGAGCTTAGCATATTTTAAATTGTTCCATGGGACCTTAGAGTGATTTTCCTTAATTTAAATACCTTAAACCATTTTTATATGTTCTATACTAAGTTACTATTTTACTTTTAACATTGGCTTTACTTCTTATGATGCATCAGACAATTAAGAGCATGAGAATTGATTAATATATATATATATATATATAATCACATACCATGAGACGAGATGCCAAATGTCATCCAGAGTCAAATTACACTCGCACAATTTGAAGCATGTAAAATACATTTCCTTTAAAACATTACATTCTTTTCACCTACACATATAATAAAAACTTGTGATTAAATGACATTCAATAGCAAAAATAAAAGGGGCATCACCTTATTTCCTCACACTTGTTTCGGAAATGAAATAATCACAATAAGTCAACCATAGAAATACACAAAAGAGAAGAATATTATAATGTATTTAATTAAAATGGCTTGGTTATAATAAATAAGGGATAAGATAGTACTGGATAGAAGAATAGAGCTAACTATCAGGGTTTAAGTGAATCTAGAGCCTTTATTGTAGGACTTTCATTTGGATTATTTTTTGTCATTGTCGAAGCGATTGAGAACAGCTCTCACAAAGCCTTTGATCAAACACCAATGAGATGATAATTTTGCAAATTTTGCAAATTTTGCAAGGATTTGTGTGAATGTGAGTAAACACTCTAGAAAAAGAGAAGAAGAAATGTGAGCATTGAATTTACAATGGAAAAAAAGTTTTAGGAGTTTCAAGGTTTAACTTTGAATTTGAATTGCAAGGAGGTGGGAAAAGTGGAGAAAATATAGTGGGGGGTGAACATGTGGGTTGGGTTACAAGAAAACTCTTGGGTTGGATTTTAGTTTTCTAGTCTTTTAGAGTTTTCACTTTCTTTTCTAAAAAAAAAAAATCTTTTTTCAAAATTGGATACAAATATTTCACTTATTATTCTTAAATTAGAGTATTAAATTTTATTTTTTTCTACAATCAAAAACACAAATTTCATTTATTATTTTAAAATTAAATGTGAAGTTATGAGTAAGTTAATCAGAAGTTGAGATAGTAGGGAGACACTTGGGGTAAGGTAGCGTGAATACTGTATTTTGTCCGGGCATTTTTTTTAAATTTAATAAAAATAATAATAAATAATCAAAAAAATATAAAAACACAAAAATGAAATTTAATCCTTTTTAGGATTATATTTTCAAAAAAAATAATAATGATAATATTTTAACAAAATAAAAAAAATCTTGCTTAAATCTTTTAAAACTTCTCCCAAATTATCCCAATCATTCAAAATATTGGGAATCAACTTTGTGAGAATCAACTTTTTTTTAAAAAAAAAAGAAAATTTCTTTGCTTAAATCTTGTTGCTTTCCATTATATATATATATATATATATATTCTTGCATAATTCAAAATTAATTTTTTCTCTCTTAATTTAATTTCCAAAATTTTAATTAACATAACAAAAAAACGGGGGGGCATTAAGCATAAAAAAAAATTAATTAATACAATGGGAGGGTGAACCACAGCCGGCTAGACACGCACGAAGAAAGCAAGCAGAGGAGACTTTCTACTGGACCAGACGAGAGGAATAGAGAGCAGAACAGATACACTTTCCTCGGCGCAGAGAATGCCAGTCATGCGAAGAAGCAAAGAGCAGGCAAAGCAAGCCACCCAAGTCATCTGAGTCACAGGGGCAGAGAGAATGGACAAAAGTACAGCAACCTTATCTCCTTTCGGTTGCACAGAGAAGAGATGACGAGTAGGGACGAACACAGCAGAAAAAAAGCGAGAAAGGAAGAGAGAGAGAGAGCAGACTCACACACACACGAAACACACGCACAGCACGTAAGTTCTTCACACGCAACTCTCCCTGTTTCTTCTTTAAAACGGACGAGAAAGAAAAAGGAAGGGGGATGAAAAAAAAGAGAACCAGAAACGTGAGAGAGAGAGCCAGAAATGAGAAGTAGAGACGGAGAAGACAAAAAGAGAGTAGAAAACCGAGAGCCAGGGACGCAGAAGAGAGAAGAGAAGAAGAGAGAGACTGAAAGACTGAGATCAAAACCAAAAAACAGAGCACCGAGAATGAACGAAGAGGAGACTGAGATCAGAAGCAAAAACAGAGCACGAGGAGGAGCAGCTGGACAGTGATGACCGAGAGTGAGAGAGCACCAGAGAAACTAAAAAAAAACAGAGCACTAGAAGAGGGAAGAGACTGAGAATGTGAGAAGAGACCGAGGAAAGAGAGAAGAGACTGAGAGGGGAGCCCGAAAAAAACAATGAGGACGAGCGAGACGGAGGAGGAGAGAGGAGGAGGAGAAGTTTGAGAGCAGAAAAAGAAAGAGAGACAGAGAGGGAGAGCGAGCGAGAAAGGACCTGAAAAAGGAAAAAGAAGAGACCGAGAAGAAGAGAAGAGAACGAACGAGGAGAGAGAGGGCGAAGGGAAAAGCATGCAGTACCAAGTACGTGAGGAAGAAATACTGAGGAAGACGGTGATCCCGACCCATATAATATCTTCACTGGAAGCTACAATGAGTACAAGAAGAATGGGATTGAGGTGCAATATCAGGTATAATTTTATTCTATTTTATATAATCATTTTTCACACACACAACTTGATCATAGCTTTGATTTTGCTCTTTCTTGTTTTAGATTTTATAGTTCTTTCAAAAATTTTATATGCTTGCTTCATTCATTCAAATGATCATATTATTTTGAAAAAATGAAGAGCATGCATATGTCTAATATGGGACTATTTTTTATTCACAAATGATATTAAGACATTAACTTGAATTTTATTTCTATAGGAGATAAATTGAATGTTGATAGTAGTGATGATATGTAAATCTTGTTTATTTTTTATTTTTTTAATTGTTGGATGCTATCACCATTACTCTCATTATTTCCTTTCGAAAGCCATATCTGAGCATTAAATCAATTTGAAAATCTTGAAGAATACATCCTCAAGTCAAAAGAGGAGTGAAGTGTCAAAATAATTTCTTTCTCTGTTCCTATGAATGCTAAATTCATATTATGTATCGATTGCAAATGCAAATATCTTGATTATCTATTTGTTGTGTGAGATTTTAAAAATCTGCACAGGTATTTAAAATGATCCTATATCATGAAAATTAATAAGATTTTGCAAGTATAAAGATCCAACTCGTATATATTAATATGGGTTTCAAAAGCCCATCATTAAAATTAACTCTTTTTTTATATAATTTAAATCAATAAAATATTTATGTCTAATGAGAGATTTCAAGAATCTTCGTAGAGATTTAAATTAAGTACATCATCATGTAGGATAATAAATCCTCGCAGATGATGTGATTATCATTTTGTATAGAGTAAATAAATAAATGATTTTTGTAAACAAAATTATAAACCTTTTTAATAAATTTAATTAATCAAATTAAGGTGTTTAATCTTTTGGTCATATGAGATTTTTGAATATTCATAGACCTTTAGAATAATCGTCTTACCGTATAAGTCAATAAGACACTGCAGGTATAGTGATTAAATTCCCAATCATAAAATATAAAAAAATAATAATAATTTTAAACTCTTTTCTTTTCAAAAAAAAATAATTTAAACCCTTTACCTTTTTCTTTTTCCAAAAATTTAAAAATAGAGAAAATAATTGAAATTAAATCACTTTTTGCAATTTAAAACACACATATCAAAATTTCAGAAATTGTTTTATTTGCAAAATGTTAAATTATTTCTAATTAATTTCTCTTCAAAAATATTTTCACTAACAACTTTCAAGCCCAAACTACGTGGACTTTAATCCCCATCACAAGGTACGTAGGCCTCAGAGTTAGATTTTGAGTCAAGTCCTCCCTCATCAATAAATAAATATTTTCCACTTAATTCTTATCATTTTATAGCAAACACATGAATATAAAATGAATAATTAAAATAATGTTAAAACCATATTAATATAGCACAACAAACTTCAGGTAACCGTTCTGACGAACGAGTGTTGTGGGGTGCCTAACACCTTCCCCACACTCAACCGACTCTCGAACCTATTTTATATTTTCGCAGACCATCCTTATCCTCCTTTAAACGGTTTTTCAAGATTTTTCTCAAAATTTTGGTGGCAACTCCCATTCTTTGGTCTTCTTCGTGAAGGCCGAAATCTCTGCTCTCGCGCCATTCGCGTCGCATTTTCCGGGTGCTATAGTTGGCGACTCCACTGGGGACAAGTTAGAGAGTCAAGCCTATATAAGTTTGTTGTGCTCAAAATATAATATGGTTTTCTTTTATTATTATTATTCCTTTTAATTTGCATGTGCTTTTCCCCTCTCTCTTTTTTTTTCCTCTCTCTTTCTTTTCATTTTTATAACATGTCTTAGGATAGATAACATGCGGAATAAATTCTAGGATAGAAGACTTTTATTTGTACAAATAATTGTCTCTTTATTTGACCTGATAAACAGATGAGGGTTGGGTAGCATATGGGAATAAGATAACATGTTTGCATGCTCTTATCACACACTGTGCCCTCACACAATTCAACACACACATTTTGGGCTCTATACCCAGGTTTGTGAATATCATAGGCTAGTAGAGGTTAGTAGTGGTTTCCCTGAAGAGTTTTTGAACTCTCGGAGGTTACTACGAATGCCTCACCCCCAAGCTGTTACTTACTCAGTAAATTCAATCCCTGTAGAGCTTATGTTCTCGAAGGGTCAAAATTACTAAGTAAAGTCTTCACCATGTGGTGAAGGCATCTTGGGAACCTTCTATCTATCAGGACTATAAATCTACCCTAGAGCTACACGTTTTAGATGAAAGCTAGTAGCCCAATCATTTTAGCTCATACATGATGATTATAAAGATAAACAAACTTAAGCTTCCTAAATAGGACACAAAATGAGAGCATGTTTTATTGCATCATTATCATCATCATGACATATCATTTGTGCATGCTACCTTAAAGAAAAAAGTTGTTGGGTACCTTATGCTGGAGCAGGTATTGAACGTCATTACACTAATCAATGTCAATGTGTCACAAGGATGGCACTAGCATTAAATAACTAAGCTTTTGCCTATAGGTCTTTGACCCTAGCGACTATAAATTCCTTTCATAACATTGAAGAGTTAATGCATTTTGTCAACTAACTCCCGTTAAACAACTTTTCTTGTTGAAGGGTAAAATAACACATTTCGTTTTGAAAGTGAAACATTAGCCATGTATTAGTTTTGACTATTCATAGGCTAATTGTTAATCCTTTCTCCCTATAGTGAAATAAGCAGCCGGAGGAGATTGGAAACTTCTCATTTGCCCAAATGATAAATTAAGCTTTATTTAACAAGAATTAGTTGACTCTTATGCATGAATATCTAAAAACCAACTATGCTTAATTTTTCTTTTTTTTTCCTTAAAAAAAAACAATAACAAGTTATAAGGCTATTACTCTCATGACTTTAATCATGTAGGAATTTTGGTCCCTTGTAAGTTAATAGTTATTTCTATTTCCCTACAATGCAATAAGCATATGGAGGAAAGGAAATTCTGTTTGACATAAATGAAGTAGCTTTGTAATCACTTAAGAGAATGTACAAAATTATAATATTTTTAATACCTAAACCCTTTTATAGGGATTGCCGAATAATCTTGTGCTTTCCTTAGCATAAAGGTTTAAGGCACAAGTAAGCATAAGTAAGCACACTTGCTTATTTAACCTTTGTTTATAGACAAGCAGTGAAAATGATATTCGAAATTCTCAATATTCGATCACAAACCCTACATCTCTGAGTGAGATTTAAAATTCTTTCAAAGTGGTCCCCTACACCAACACAAAGTTGTAAATAAATTAATTAATTTTTTTTATACATCTTTCCATCTCAACCCTGCACTTGATTCCACAACAATCATCCATTAGAGCAAGGCCTTATATGGCAAACAAATGCATTTGCATCCATGCATTTTCATATCACATGCTAGGATAAAAAGACTTTGAAATTTTTGAAATATTGGATTTTTTTTAGGTCCTGTACATAGGAAAGTCATGGTCCCCCACCTTACTTGCCACAATACTAGTCATTTTCTCACTCCTTACCTATTGTCATTATCTCATCCATTCAAAGCACATCAACATTTTACAATATACTTTCATACCCTTACCTTAACCATCAAAAATGATATGACAAGTGTGGATGCTAGCATTCACTTGGGGTGCATAGTCTGATCAAGTTGTGAGGTTAAAAAAATAAAGAGGGGAGATAAAGAAATCAAGCCTAAATGTCGCATTCATCAATAAGGTCATTCACCATTGAAGAGAAAATTCCAAATATTATTTCTAACATGTCTTATCTTTATTATGTAATGTCTGTATGGTCAAACTCTATCACTGGAAATGATCTTGTTTAACTTGGACAATGTTGTAATCATACTTTTTCATTTGACACCCCTGTTTGCTTGTTCTATCCCTTGACCATAAAACTTCTCTTATCTTATGCATAACTCCCTTAATGTTTGGTATTCCTAATGAAAAAATTACAATGGATATGGAAAAGATTAACTTGAAGAAAATGCCCCTATTTCATGAAAATATAAAAATAACCAAAAAAAAAAGAAAAGAAAAAGAATGAATGAATTGAAAAAAAAACAGAGAAAAAAGAAATAAAAAAGAAAAAGAGACTGATTAGAGAGATAAGATAGTATGCTCCATTATCAAGACAAGTCAAAGATATGAAGCTTTTTTTTTTTTCTTTCCTAAATCTTGAAGGACTTCCCCTTAGTCACCCATATTGAGCCAGGAATAGTATTTCTTTTATTCACTTGTTTGTTTACAAATATCACCAGGGTAGGGTACTCGAACATATGTTTATACTAAATTTTCAAATTTTAGGAGAGGATCAAGGTTTTCTTTTACCCAATTGAAGCCTCTCTTTTTTAACGCTCCAGATTTATCCATTCAAATAATTTCTTTCCATTTCCAAGCTCATGAAAGCAAAGCTCAAGAGCTAAGAATAAATACAAAAAAAAGAGAAAAAAGAAAAATAAAAAAGCACTCCTACTGATGAAAAAAAAAAAAAATATTATCCCTCCACTAGTATTCACTCATTGAATGGGACATGAAGAGGAAAATTGAAAAGGGAAGGAAGGAAACAAAAGAAGAAGAAGAAGAAACAGAAGAGAATTTTTCTTCCTTTCCCAATGATAACTCTATAGAAGTGTCAAGCCTCGCAAGATCACATGTTCCAAAAAAAATCCATTGTGATTTCACTTGTATGTTTCGACCATCACATCCTTTCCATTCTCAACTAGCAATTTTATCCTATTCTGCTACATCACAATCCCTAAACATCCTCTCTTGTTAGGTGAATTTTAGCATAATTTTATGTTAGAGTAGAAGAAGAAAAAGGTTGAAGGAAAAATTTACATAGGAGTATAGAACTTTTGAACCAAATATCCTTTTATTTTATGAGCCAATTTACCCAGACCACATTACAAACCCCATAAGTCCTCATTGAGATTTGACTTGCTTGAATATAATTGGGGCATTTTTCTTATTGGAGATTTTTCCAAGATTTAGATTGTTGAAATTGGGGCAAGCTTATAGCTCAACATAAGATCTTTGTACTCAAAAATTGTCATTTTTAAAGGGACATACAAAACAAAGAGGGAACCCTCCTTTCAATTTTCATATTCATTCCCTTTCATCTCTATACTATCCAAAGACACATCATACAAAATTTGGGTAGTCCTTAATTTTACCATTCCATCACTTTCCACTTCACAATTTGGCTTATCCACATGATGCCTATCCTGCATATGTTTCCTGCACCCAAATGAAGATGCCTCTAAATATTCCCAACATTCCATTGATTGGCTACTCCATTTCATTTTCAGACACAGCCTTTTGTTTACAATGATTGTTTACATTGACATTGTTAAATAAAAATTAGTGCCAATTTCACTTATTGACTATACAAGCTTTGATGATGAAGATAGATGAGATGAAACATCCATGTCTAACAAGCATTCCATATGGGCAAACAAATTGTTTTGAAAATTCTCAATATGGGAGGAATAAATAATTTTAGATATCTGAAAGTGTGACCTCTTAAGGTCCAATTCTTGTGGTAAAAGTTGTTGAGTCATTGACTTGCAATTTCATTGGGGAGACCAATAACTTTCCTATTGCAATTGACCAAGAGAACCCTAGCATTTTTCTAATTTCAAGTTTTGTTTCCCTCTTGCATCAAAATCCTGCAAATAAAAAGAAATACATTTTACAATTTCAAATGCATTAAGCATTCCATATCTTCACATAAATTAAAAAACAAATTACATCTTTCACATCAAAGTGAACCCCAATTTAAATTGAAAAAAAAAAATTACATCTTTCACATTAAAGTGAACCCCAATTTAAATTGGGGTAAATGAGGAGTTGAATTTTTTTTTAAAAAAAAGTCAATCATGCATTACGCATTATCCGCCCATTTCATATTTCACATAAAAGTTGAATTTAGATTGGGGCAAATCAAAAGAAAATCATTCACTCTTTCATATCACTCATGGCATGCATTGCATCAAAATTGCCACAATTTAAATTGCGGGCAGAAAAAGAATTGAACTTTTGATAAAAAAATCATACATTTCGCATTATCCATCCATTACATGCTCAACACAAAAATTTGCCTCCATTTAGATTGGGGAAAACAAAAAAAAATCATGCATTGCACTTCACCCCATTACATGCATGGCCACAGAAAGTATGCCCCCTCTGGATTGGGGCAAAACAAAAATTTGTAGAACTCAAGGAAGTAAGAGAAGAAATAACAAACCTCACTTGTGAGTTTCTCATATTTTCCAAGTGAGATGAAACCTATTCTCACACCCTTAAAGCCCAGTACCGGCTGGCACAATTCTTCAAAGCCCTGTAAAGACAGTCACCCACCAAAAGCCCTACATGGATAGGCACTTTGTTACCATTCAAAGCCCTGTAAAGATAGGCATCCACCAAAAGCCCTACATGGGTAGGCACTTTCTTACCATTTAAAGCCCTGTAAACACATGTACCCACCAAAAGCCCTACATGGGTAGGTACTTTCTTACCGTTTAAAGCTCTGTAAAGACACGCACCCACCAAAAGCCCTATATGGGTAGGCACTTTCTTACCGTTCAAAGCCCTGTAAAGACACGCACCCGTCAAAAGCCCTATATAGGTAGGCACTTTCTTATCATTTAAAGCCCTGTAAAGTTAGGCACCCACCAAAAGCCCTACATGGGTAGGCACTTTCTTACAGTTCAAAGCCCTGTAAAGACACGCACCCACCAAAAGCCCTACATGGGTAGGCACTTCTTTACTATTTAAAGCCCTGTAAAGACAAGCACCCACCACAAGTAGGCACTTTCTTACCGTTCAAAACCCTATAAAGACAGGCACCCACTAAAAGCCCTACATGGGTAGGCAATTTCTTATCATTTAAAGACTTGTAAAGAGAGGCACCCACTAAAAGCCTTACATGGGTAGGCACTTTGTTACCATTCAAAGCCTTGTAAAGACAGGCACCCACTAAAAGCCCAACATGGGTTGGCACTTTCTTACCATTCAAAGCCCTGTAAAGACAGGCACCCACCAAAAGCCCTACATGGGTAGGCACTTTCTTACCGTTCAAAGACCTGTAAAGACAAGAACCCACTAAAAGCTCTATATGGGTAGGTACTTTCTTACCATTCAAAGCCTTATAAAAACAGGCACCCACCAAAAGCCCTACATGAGTAGGCACTTTCTTATCGTTCAAAGCCCTATAAAGACAAGAACCTACCAAAAGCCCTACATGGGTAACAACTTTTTTACCGTTTGAAGTCCTGTAAAGACAGACACCCACCAAAAGCCCTACATGGGTAGGCACTTTCTTACTGTTCAAAGCCTTGTAAAGATAGGCACCCACTAAAAGCCCTACATGGGTAGGCACTTTCTTACAGTTCAAAGGCCTATAAAGACAAGCGCTCACTAAAACCCTATATGGGTAGGCATTTCCTTACCATTTAAAGCCCTATAAAGACAGGCACCCTCAAAGCCCAGTATCGGCTGGCACAATTCTTTAAAGCCTTGTAAAGGCAGGCATCCAACCATGTTCCTTAGAACATAAGCAATTCATCTCCATTGAGGTTTTGTTTTTGTTTATTTTCTAAATCACATTTCATTTTAAACCCTTTGTTTTATTTTGTTTTGTTTTTTCATTTAGTTGTAGGTACCTAAGAGCCTTGCCCCTCCAAATAAAATACATGTTTCTCTCTTCATTCATTTCTAAGATAAGAATATAATCTCATGAAATTCTCACTTAGAAATCAAAGGAAGAGGGGGCATTTAGTCAACATATATTTTATTTGGATTGTTGTTGTAACATCTCAAAAATTTTAAGACTTGAATTTATTTTAAAAATAAAATAAAATATCTATAATTAAATTAAAATTTAGAAAAATTTAATAGAGGTCCAGAGTTTGAATTTTACTAAGCAAAAGTTGGGTTTTATTTTATTTTTAAATATGGGAAAAATTACCAAACTGGACCCGGGCTTTTGTGCTATAATAAAAAAATGTTGGGCCCTTTCTTGTAATTTTTCCCAAAGTCTTATATTAGCTTTTTTAAGGAGAAACTAAACGCAGATCTACACAAAAAAAAAGAACAAAGAGCACGAGAGAGTGAGAGGAAGAAAAGAGGAGAAAGAGAGGGAGTTGGGCTTGGATCTAGGAGGCTTTATGATTGTTGCGAGCTCGGCTACACAATAGGTAAACTCCCTACTTCAATCCTCTTCCTTCCCTCTTGATTTTCTTAAATTTTTGGAAGAGAAAATTTTTGAATTTTGATCCAAAGGCTTTATTATTATAAGCTTTTGTTTCTTTGGATTCTAGGGAGGATGTTTTGAGTTTCTATATAGTGATCTAATATTTTGAGTGGATAATTGGATAAAAAGAGATGTTTTGGGCACAAATTAAACCCTGAGAGATTGGGTTTTGCTCCTCAATGGTTTAAGCCTATTGATTTAGTTAGGGTCCATTTTGGAAAATGGCACCCGGGTGGTTAAATTTTGGTATAAAGGGTTTTTCTATCATTTAAATATTCTATCAGGTATTTTAGTCCTATTTGACACGTCCAAAGTGTTCCCACAAGTTTATGACCATTAGGATGAGATTTGGACAATTTTGAAAATGGTTTTTACCAAAAAACTGCACTTTTGCATCTGGGTGTTTAAATCTTAATTTGACCGTTGGATTTCTCTAAAATTTGGGTCACAAGTAAAAACTTTTATAAGCTTCGTGAAGGCTTTGGAATCAGATCGATCAGATACCAGATCGAGAAACGGCACACTCTAGAATTTGGTCCGGAGGAGCTGTTATGACAGCAACAATGATGATGTTGCAACATGCACGAAATTCAATCCATCTATTGGATCTTTCCAAAATTTGGTATGCTAATATTACTATTTAAAAGTGACATGTGGGCTTTAGAATCGCTCCAATTAGAGGTCGGATAATGAAATGGTGCACTCCGAAAATTAGTCCGGAGGTGCTATCATGACATCAAAAATAACTAATTTTTTAACATGTTTAATTTTTAATCCAACCGTTGGATATTTTTGAAATTTGGTACACTTATAGTACCCTTTGAATGTGATGTGTGAGCTTTAAAATTATTTCGATCGGAGGTCGAATGGTGGAATGATGCCTCCCAGAAGTTGGCCAGGGAGGGCTGTCATGACAGCATCTTTTTATTCCACTTTCGTCTAGCTTGCTTCCGTGCGCTATAGGTAGAACCTATCAGAGCTAGGTTTATGATTCCTCTTTCCTACTTGGCACCTTAAATACATTACTCTTATGCTCTTTCCCTTTTGCCACTAACCTGGACTAATATTATTTTTCTTTCTCTGGCTTGTTCCTTTAAGAGGGGAGAAAGGTCCATACGCTTGTGGCCATACACCTTTCAGTTCTAATATGGCTCGATGGGGAAGAGGTAGATCAAGGAATGAGGAACGACTACCACCTCTACCTCCTCTGCCTCTGCCTCTACCTCCACCTCCACCACCACCACAGGGGACGAATGCAGTCATGGCTAGGCTGCTTGAAGTAATGGTGGATATACAGCAAAATCTTAAAGGTTGTGCTGTTCCAGATCAGCAAGTTGACCCAGGTGCTGGGCAAGGATCTTCTAATACTGTAGGAGCTCATAGACCGGTTGCTGATAACCGAGAGGATGACATATCTAAACCTTGGAAGGAATTCTCTCGCTCTAATCCGACCATATATGATGGTAGTATGCTTGATGGGAAAGCTGAGGAGTGGTTGGATCAAATGGAGCAGTTATTTACTGTAGTAAGGTGTACATCTAAGCAGAGGGTTATCTTGGCTACGATGCAGCTTGTTGGTGAAGCCAAGCATTGGTGGGATTCTGTTAAGCCCACGAATGGAAGATCTATGACTTGGGCTGAATTTAAGGAAAGATTTTATGATTTTCACTTTCCATCAGCTTTTAGAGACGAGAAAGAGGCAGAGTTTCATGCATTTCAACAAGGGGACTTAGACGAGGAGACTTTTATAAGAAAATTCAATCAGCTGTCTAAGTTCTCAACATATCTGAAGGCTTCTAATGATAGCAAGTGGAAAGCAAAGAGGTTATTGGAAAAGATGAGGCTAGAATATCGCCAGCAGTTGTCTTTGTTGGGCGAGATGACATATGATGAGATGTGCAATCGTCTGAGGATTGTCGCTCACTAAGGCCGAGACACAGAGAGTAGCCGGAGTAAGGATATATGAGGTTAATTTTCTTCTGGGTCAGCTCCTACTGGTGGTGTATCTAAGAGAATGGGTTTTAGCTCTGGTTCTTCTTCTGGTGGCTCCTTTAGAGCCGGGTCTTCTTCTGCTTCTAGTAATCGGAATTTAAATAGGGGTTCAAGATTTCAAGGTAATCGGGGTGGTAATATGAGATCTGGGGGTTCTCATTTCTCTGGGAATGCTCCAGCACGTTCTTCACAGGCCAGTTGGGCCCCAATTTTGAGCACAGCAAGGTCACCTTGCGATAGATGTGGTAGGGTTTATTTTGGTCACTGCTTTGCTTTCTATAAGTGTGGAAAGTTAGGCCATTTGATCCTGACTGGCCTGATTTGCATGAGAGCTCGGACCGGAGGAACGTGATTCCCGGTAGAGTGTATACAGTATCTCAAGAAGAGGTTAGGAAGTCATCGAATCTGATTACTGGTATGGTTTCCTTCTGTGGCCTTGATTTAGAAGCTTTGTTTGATTGTGGTGCAATGCATTCTTTTATTTCTGTCGAGCACTTCGATTGAATGGGTATGCCTGTTGACCAGTTGTCCCATGATATAGAAGTTTCCTCTACTTCTGGTTTAGTTGGTCGATCCAGTGTGGTGTGTAGGACTAAGATGACTTTTAATGGGCGATCGACTTGGGTGAATGTGATCAAATTACTTATGCAAGGGATTGATTTAATCATCGGTATGGATTGGTTGACAGCTTATGGTGCTATCTTAGATTGTGTGGCTAAGACAGTGACTTTGGTAGAAGTACCGGAGGTGATCAAGGAATACCCTGGTCATTCTTGTTTTCTTTCTTCTGTGCAAGCTGAAGGTTGATTGAGCAGGTTTGTGAGGCTTACGTAGTAGTGTTTGCTACCTAAGGATCTGAGTCAGGTAAAGTAGATAAAATTGAGGTTGTTAGGGAGTTCCCTGAGGTATTTTCAGAGGATGTGTCAGGATTACCTCCAGAGCGTGAGGTTGAATTCTCGATTGACCTGGTACTGGGGACACAACCAATTTCAAATGCTCCTTATAGAATGGCTCCTTCAGAGTTAGTTGAGTTGAAGAAGCAGCTTGAAGAGCTATTAGATAAGGAATTTATTAGACCCAGTGTTTCTCCTTGGGGATCCCCTGTCTTATTTGTGAAGAAGAAGGATGGTAGTTTGAGATTGTGTATCGATTACAGGCAGTTGAATAAGGTTACGGTGAAGAACAAGTACCCACTGCCTCGCATCGATGATCTTTTAGATCAGTTGGTTGGTGCCATGATTTTCTCTAAGATTGATTTACGTTCAGGGTACCATCAGCTGAGGGTTAGTGAGAAGGATGTGGCGAAGACGGCTTTCAGGACTCGATATAGTCATTATGAGTTTTTAGTTATGCCATTCGGGCTGACTAATGCGCTTGTAGTTTTCATGGACTATATGAACCGCATCTTTCGGCCTTTTTTGGATTAGTTTGTGGTGGTTTTTATTGATGATATACTGATATACTCTAAAGATGAGGAGCAACATGCCAAACACTTGAGGACTGTCCTAAGGTTTTTGTGAGATCATAAGCTATATGCCAAGCTCAGTAAGTACGAGTTTTGGATGAGAGAGGTTAGGTTCTTGGGACATATCATGTCGGCAAATGGTATTACAGTTGATCCATATAAGGTTGAAGCAGTCTTGCAATGGGAGAGACCAAAATTGATAATAGAGATTCGTAGTTTTCTGGGGTTAGCAGGTTACTACCGGCATTTTATCAAAGGTTTCTCTCAAATTTCTATGCCTTTAACTAGGCTCACAAGGAAGGATAGGCCATTTATCTAGGATGATAGGTGCGAGACAGCTTTTCTTGAGTTGAAAGAAAGGTTAACAACAGCTCCAGTGTTAGTGATTCTAGATCCTCAAAAGCCCTATGATGTGTATACTGATGCCTCTTATAAGGGTCTTGGTTGTGTTCTAATGCAAGATGAGAGGGCAGTGGCATATGCATCTCGACAACTTAGGCTATATGAGGAGAATTATCCGATGCATGATCTTGAGTTAGCTGCGGTGGTCTTTGCATTGAAGATCTGGCGTCATTATCTTTATGGAACAGAGTTCAGGGTCATGAGCGACTATAAAAGTCTCAAGTACCTGGTGGATCAAAAAGAGCTAAACATGAGACAGAGACGTTGGATGGAGTTTCTTAAAGATTATAATTTTGAATTTTAAGTATCATCCGGGGAAAGCAAATGTGGTAGCAGATGCTCTTAGTCGCAAGACCTTACATGCAGCCTATTTTATGGTTCGGGAGCATAGATTGATGGAGTCTTTAGTTGAGACTTCTCTGGGTATGACTAAGTTATCCTTGAATGGTCTTAAGACTATGGTTATTTCCAATGAATTTTGGAAAGAGATACGAGATGCTCAGCTTCAAGATCCGATTTTATTAAAGATAAGTCAAGACATCGAGAATGGTGAGACAATAGACTATTAGTTTAGTGATGATGGGTATGTGGTTTTCAAGGATAGGGTGTGTATTCCCAATAATGAGTCTATTCAGAAGAAATTGTTGGATGAGGTGTATCGTAGTAGCTACACCCTTCATCATTGTGCTACTAAGATGTATTATGACATGCAGCATCATTGGTGGTGGCCAGGCATGAAAAAGGATGTCACAGAGTATGTTAGTAAGTGTTTGACCTGTCAGAAGGTCAAGATAGAGCACCAAAAGCCATCGGGCTTGTTACAGCCTTTGGAGATTCCTAAATGAAAATAGGACAGTATTTTAATGGATTTTGTATCTGGTCTGTCGAGAACCAAGGCTAGTTTTGACTCTATCTGGGTAATTGTAGATCGTTTGACTAAGTCAGCACAATTCTTACCGGTCAAGACCACCTATACGGTTAATACGTATGCTAAGATCTACATTAAGGAGATTGTACGACTACATGGGGTACCGAGGGATATTGTTTCAGACCGTGATCCTCGATTTACATCGAATTTATGGCAAGCTATGCAAAGGGCTATGGGCACGGATATGAAGTTTAGTACGTCTTATCATCCACAAACGGATGGACAAACTAAGCGGACGATCCAGACATTAGAGGATATGTTAAGATCATGTGCCCTAGAGCTTTAAGGAAGCTGGGATAAGCATTTGCCTCTGACGGAGTTTGCTTATAATAACAGTTATCATGCCAGTATTCAGATGGCTCCTTATGAAGCATTGTATGGAAGACGGTATAGATCACCTCTCTGTTAGTATGAGTTGAGTGAAAGGACAATGATAGGACCAGATGTGGTAGATGAGACCACAGAAAAAATCAAATTGATCCAACAAAAGCTTCTTATGGCGCAGAGTAGATAGAAAAGTTATGCAGATAATCGTCGTAAGGACCTGTCTTTTGAGGTTGGAGATCATGTGTTTCTCAAGGTTTTCCCATTGACGGGCGTTGGACGCTCAATTCGGGCTAAGAAGTTGTCTCCTCGATATATGGGTCCTTTTGAGGTTTTGAAGAAAGTTGGGCCGGTGGCTTATCAGTTGGCATTGTCGCCTCAGTTAGCGGGTCTACACAATGTGTTTCATGTGTCACAGCTGAAAAAGTACCAGCTAGACCCGTCGCATGTGATAGGATCTGAGGAGTTTGAAATTCAGGAGAATTTAACCTACGAACTGAACTAGATCGTATTGTGGATGCTAAGGATAAACAGCTAAGAAATAAGACAATCCGGTTGGTAAAAGTGATTTGGAAAGGGATAGCTCCGGGAGATACAACCTGGGAGACTGAGGATCAAATGAGGAAGGAGTATACACAGTTGTTTCCCTAGGTATGTTGCTCTCTTTGATTCATGAATTAGCTTGGATTTTGGGGACAAAATCCTTTTTAAAGGAGGGGAGAATGTAACATCCCAAAAATTTTAAGACTCGGATTTATTTTAAAAATAAAATAAAATATCTATAATTAAATTAAAATTTAGAATAATTTGATAGAGGTTCAGAGTTTGAATTTTACTAAGCAAAAGTTGGGTTTTATTTTATTTTTAAATATGGGAAAAATTACCAAAGTTGACTCGGGCTTTTGTGTTATAATAAAAAAATATTGGGCCCTTTCTTATAATTTTCCCCAAAGTCTTATATTAGCTTTTTTAAGGAGAAACTGAACGCAGATCTACATAGAAAAAAAAAGAACAAAGAGCACAAGAGAGTGAGAGGAAGAAGAGAGGAGAAAGAGAGGGAGTTGGGCTTGGATCTAGGAGGTTTCATGATTGTTGCGAGCTCAGCTACACAATAGGTAAACTCTCTATTTCAATCCTCTTCCTTCCCTCTTGATTTTTTTAAATTTTTGGAAGAGAAAATTTTTGGATTTTGATCCCAAAGGCTTTATTATTATAAGCTTTTGTTTCTTTGGATTCTAGGGAGGATGTTTTGAGTTTTTATATAGTGATCTAATGTTTTGAGTGGATAATTGGATGAAAAGAGATGTTTTGGGCATAAATTAAACCCTGAGAGATTGGGTTTTGCTCCTCAATGGTTTAAGCCTATTGATTTAGTTATAATTTTTCTATTTGAACCCAATAAGATTTAAATTAAGGTTTGGTTTTCATTATAAGGGCTAATGGTGAAAGTTGGTGATACTAAGTGAATGTTTTTAATTGATTAAAAATTATATAAATTGGAAATTAGCCAAGTGATGGCTAATAAATGGTTTTGGTGGTTAAGTAGTATTATGTGAATGGTTGGTTTAATATATGGACCATTAGGATGGATTATAACTCATTGACTCAAGTTGTGTGGTATGAGTTATAGTCTTCATTAATGCTATTTGTCATGATAAGTGATGTGGATCACTTATATGTTATAGGGATTGTTAGTGAAATTTGTTCGGAAGTTAAGGAACAAGCCAAGTCCTATTTTGTACAAGAGGAACCCTTTTGGTCCTAAAGGGTTGAGGTAACAAGGGAATTTATATTTCTTATTACTTTGTTTTAGCTATTTTTGAATAAATATTACTAGCTATCATGCATTACATGTTTTAAAAGATCAAATATGCTTTATAAAGGGTTATGGGGTACTACTTTGATTATAGTGCAAATATGTTTTCTAATTGTTTAACAACAATGTTTTTATGGAAACGAGATTTGTTTGCATGTATTGTAATCATAAAAAAATAGAAGTTGCACTTAAGGAAGTGTAACTAAGTGAGGTACCTTAGATAGGCTAAGGAACCGTTTAAGAGAAATTTATAAATGTTATACTACCTTAGAGTGTTGAAGTGGTCAATGCTCTGGAAAGGTAGACACGAGTAAAAGGCATGATCTCGGTGGGAGTTCACCAATGAGAAGGTGTAGACTTTTGATATTTTATGGCACACTGCCAGTACTCAGTGTCGCCTTACGTATTGTGGGCTCAGTGCACTAAAGTGGTTAGTGTATTGAGTGTTCGACACCTCTCAGTGGGGGAGGGAATCCGACATATGAAGTGTGAGGTTGAGTGCCTAGGCCAAGGTAGCCCTCACATGGAGAGTAAGTCAGGCTGGCTCTGGGAGGGAGTTAGCTTTAACTGCTTAGGATTCACGTCGAAAGGGCATAGGCGGTTTGGTGGATTAGATCATGCCTTAGATTATGTTTTGTGGCTGTGGAGGTACAAGTGGGTATAAGGTTTACCTGCGAGTTAAAGAGTGCCAAGGGGCATTCTGTTGGTCATGAAAGGCCATACCGGCCTATGTCATGCATTCATGCATTTTAAATGGTTAAATTATATACTATGTTGAATTTATTATTCGTTTATTCGATTATGGCTTACTTTGTAATAATCAATGTAGATTTCTCTATTACTGAGACTGTGGTTGTCTCACCCCTTTCTTTTCAATATTTTCAGGTCCAGGCGAAGGAACCAGTGGAGGACTGGGAAAGGAGCATAGCTAGGGGTTGTTTGTGAATTGTAAAGAACTGCAACCCCTTTCTTTTGAGCAAATCTATTGTAATGTATTTAGAATTAGGGTGCTAGTAGGATGTGATTATGTATATGTTGTGAGTATGTGTGGATTGTATGGCTTCTGTATGAATTTTTGTTTGCTTGTAGACTTGTGGCTAGGAAACTTGGCTATGGTATGTGGTTTTGATGGATTTATTTAGTAGACCAAGTTTTCACTACAAGAAAATATTTATTTTGGTATATATGTGATTCCACAAGCAAATGCAAAATGGTTGCATTGCAAATGGTGTGCTGTGGGCAAACATACACCTTGGATAGAGAGAGTGGGTGCGTGGGCCCCACAGAGATCTCTGAGCTAAGTAAAAATGTTTAGCGTGTGTATTCATATGTGTATATGATATTTGGAATAGTTTTTGGCCACTCTTGTGTGATTTGTGCATTTTGGGGGTTTAGGGTCCATTTTGGGAAATGGCACCCGGGTGGTCAAATTTTGGTATAAAGGGTTTTTCTATCATTTAAATGTTCTATCAGGTGTTTTTAGTCTTATTTGACGTGTCCAAAGTGTTCCCACAAGTTTGTGACCATTAGGATAAGATTTGGACAATTTTGAAAATGGTTTTTATCAAAAAACTGTACTTTTGCATCTGGGTGTCTAAATCTTAATCCGATCGTTGGATTTCTCTAAAATTTGGGTCATAAGTAAAACCTTTTATAAGCTTCGTGGGGGCTTTGGAATCACGTCGATTATACTGGACGGAGAAATGGTGCACTCCGAAATTTGGTCCGGAGGAGCTGTCATGACAGCAACAGTGATGATGTTGCAACATGCATGAAATTCAATCCGTCCGTTGGATATTTCCAAAATTTGGTATGCTAATAGTACTATTTAAAATTGACAAGTGGGCTGTAGAATTGCTACGATCGGAGGTCGGATGATGAAATGGTGCACTCCGAAAATTAGTTTGGAGGTGCTGTCATGACAGCTTTTTAGCTGTCATGACAGCTTTTTAGCTGTCATGACAGCTTTTTAGCTGTCATGACAGCAAAAATAACCAATCTTTTAACATGTCTAATTTTTAATCTGACCGTTGGACCTTTTTGAAATTTGGTACACTTATAGTACCCTTTGAATGTGACGTGTGAGCTTTAAAATAACTTCGATCGGAGGTCGAATGGTGGAACAGCGCCTCCCGGAAGTTGGCCCGAGAAGGCTGTTATGACAGCAATTTAATGCTGTCATGACAGCATCTTTTTATTCCACTTTCGTCTAGCTTGCTTCCATGCGCTATAGGTAGAACCTATAATTTTTTTTTAAGTTTTTAAATGATTTATTTCTTAAGTTGGTTAGAGGATCAACTTCTTAACCACAGTTAGTTTATTTAAATTATGTGATTTTTGGATGACACTTAGGAAAGTGTTACAATTGTCATTTAGTCATTTTCATTCGCATCACATTGCTAAAACAAAAAAAAAAATCATTCTATTGTGTTTGTTATCCAATAGTCTTACATTCTTTTATGTTATTTGGTTATTTTCATTTGCATCACATTGCTAAAACAAAACAAAAATAAAAAAAAATCATTTTACTGTGCTTGTTATCTAATAGTCTTCCATTGTGTTTGGATATTTGTCAATTGATTATTTTCATTTGCATCACATTATCTCATCACATTGCTAAAAAAATCATGTCACTATGTTTGTTATGCGATAGTCTCGCATTTAATCATATCTTGTCGTGTCAGGGGCCATTAGGTCTTTTCATAGGTATTGCATGGTTGACCAAAATACATGTTCCATCTTTACTTGTCACTTATGTAAGAATTTAAAAACACACTTTTTTTCATATATTTACATAAGAAACAAGTAAAGAGGGGCAACTATGAATACTGTATTTTGTCCGGGCATTTTTTTAAATTTAATAAAAATAATAATAAATAATAAAAAAATATAAAAACACAAAAATGAAATTCAATCCTTTTTAAGATTATATTTTCAAAAAAAAATGATGATGATAATATTTTAATAAAATAAAAAAAATCTTGCTTAAATCTTTTAAAATCTCTCCCAAATTATCCCAATCATTCAAAATATTGGGAAGCAATTTTGTGAGAATCAACTTTTTTTTTTTTAAAAAAAAAGAAAATATCTTTGCTTAAATCTTGTTGCTTTCCATTAAATATATATATATATATATATATTCTTGCATAATTCAAAATTAATTTTTTCTCTCTTAATTTAACTTCCAAAATTTTAATTACCATAACAAAAAAACGGGGGGCATTAAGCATAAAAAATTAATTAATACAATGGGAGGGTGAACCACAGCTGGCTAGACCCGCACGAAGAAAGCAAGCAGAGGAGACTTTCTGCTGGACCAGACGAGAGGAACAGAGAGCAGAACAGATACACTTTCCTCAACGCAGAGAATGCCAGTCACGCGAAGAAGCAAAGAACAGGCAAAGCAAGCCACCCAAGTCATCTGAATCACAGGGGCAGAGAGAATGGACAAAAGTACAGCAACCTTATCTCCTTTCGATACACAGAGAAGAGACGAAGAGTAGGGATGAACACAGCAGAAAAAAAGTGAGAAAGGAAGAGAGAGAGAGAGAGAGAGCAGACTCACACACACACATGAAACAGACGCACAGCACGTAAGCTTTTCACACGCAACTCTCCCTGTTTCTGCTTTAAAACGGACGAGAAAGAAAAAGGAAGGGGGACCAAAAAAAAAGAGAACCAGAAACGCGAGAGAGAGAGCCAGAAACGAGAAGCAGAGACGGAGAAGACAAAAACAGAGTAGAAAACCAAGAGCCAGGGATGCAGAAGAGAGAAGAGAAGAAGAGAAGGACCGAAACTGAAGAAGAGAGAGACTGAAAGACTGAGATCAGAAGCAAAAAATAGAGCACCGAGAATGAACAAAGAGGAGACTGAGATCAGAAGCAAAAACAGAGCACGAGGAGGAGCAGCTAGACAGTGATGACCGAGAGTGAGAGAGCACCAGAGAAACTAAAAAAAATAGAGCACTAGAAGAGGGAAGAGACCGAGAAGGTGAGAAGAGACTGAGAGGGGAGCCTGAAAAAAAAAAACAATGAGGACGAGCGAGACGGAGAATGAGAGAGGAGGGGAAGAAGTTTGAGAGCAAAAAAAGAAAGAGAGACAGAGAGGGAGAGCGAGCGAGAATGGACCTAAAAAAGGAAAAAGAAGAGACCAAGAAGAAGAGAAGAGAATGAACGAGCAGAGAGAGGGTGAAGGGAAAAGCATGCAATACCGAGTACGTGAGGAAGAAATACTGAGGAAGACGGTGAGGAAGAAATACTCTCGACCCATATGACAGATTCATCTTCACTGGAAGCTACAACAAGTACAAGAAGAATGGGATTGAGGTGCAATATCAGGTATAATTTTATTCTATTTTATATAATCATCTTTTACACACACAACTTGATCATAGCTTTAATTTGGCTCTTTCTTGTTTTAGATTTTATAGTTCTTTCAAAAATTTCATATGCTTGCTTCATTCATTCAAATGATCATATTATTTTGAAAAAATGAAGAGCATGCATATGTCTAATATGGAACTATTGTTTATTCACAAAAGATGTTAAGACATTAACTTGATTTCTATTTCTATAGGAGATAAATTGAGTATTGATGGTATTGATTTTTATTTCTATAGGAGATAAATTGAATATTGATGGTAGTGATGATATGTGAATCTTGTTTATTTTTTATTTTTTTTATTATTGGATGCTATCACCATTACTCTCATTATTTCCTTTCGAAAGCCATATCTGAGCATTAAATCAATTTGAAAATCTTGAAGAATACATCCTCAAGTCAAAAGAGGAGTGAAGTGTCAAAATAATTTCTTTCTCTGCTCCTATGAATGCTAAATTCATATTATGTATCGATTGCAAATGTAAATATCTTGATTATCTATTTGTTGTGTGAGATTTTAAAAATTTTCACAGGTATTTAAAATGATCCTATATCGTAAAAATTAATAAGATTTTGCAAGTATAAATATCCAACTCGTATATATTAATATGGGTTCCAAAAGCCCATCATTAAAATTAACTCTTTTTTTATATAATTTAAATCAATAAAATATTTAAGTCTAATGAGAGATTTCAAAAATCTTCGTAGAGATTTAAATTAAATACATCATCGTGTGGGATAATAAATTCTCACAGATGATGTGATTATCATTTTGTATATAGTAAATAAATAAATGATTTTTGTAAATAAAATTATAAACGTTTTTAGTAAATTTAATTAATCAAATTAAGGTGTTCAATCTTTTGGTCATATGAGATTTTTGAATATCCATAGACCTTTAGAATAATTGTTTTATCGTATGAGTCAATAAGGCTCTACATGTATAACGATTAAATTCCCAATCATAAAATATAATAATAATAATAATAATAATAATAATTTTAAACTCTTCTTTTCAAAAAAAATAATTTAAACCCTTTAACTTTTTCTTATTCCAAAAATTTAAAAATAGAGAAAATAATTGAAATTAAATCAGTTTTTGCAATTTAAAACACACATATCAAAATTTTAGAAATTTTTTTATTTTCAAAGTGTTAAATTATTTCTAATTAATTTCTCTTCAAAAATATTTTCACCAACAACTTTCAAGCCCAAACTACGTGGACTTTGATCCCCATCACATGGTACATAGGTCTCAGAGTCGGATTCTGAGTCAAGTCATCTCTCATAAATAAATAAATATTTCTCACTTAATTCTTATCATTTTATATGAAACACATGAATATAAAAGGGATAATTAAAATAATTTTAAAATCATATTAATATAGTACAACAAGTTTCAGGTAACCGTTCTGACGAATGGGTGTTGTGGGTTGCCTAACACCTTTTCCACACTCAACCGACTCCCAAACCTATTTTTTGTTTTCGCAGACCATCCTTATTCTCCTTTAAATGGTTTCCCAAGATTTTCCTCAAAAATTTGGTGGCGACTCCCATTCTTCGGTGTTCTTTGCGAAGGCCAGAACCTTCGCTCTCGTGCCGTCCGCGTCGCATTTTCTGGGTGCGACAGGTAGTTTTATTTATTTTTAAAAATTAAGAAATAAATAAAGCAAAATAGAATCAGTGACACGTGTCATCATCGTCCGATACTAGTTGTGGTGCATAATTTTCTTGTTATTTTTGAATTAGAAATTTAGAATTATAATAAATAAGTTAATGAGAATTTGGAATAATGTAGAAATACTTAGCAGGTGTGGTGGTTTTATTTATTTTTTAAAATTGGAAAATAAACAAAGCAAATTAGAATCAATGGCACGTTAGATGTTGCTTGTAGTAATAATTTTCTTATTATTTTTAAATTAGAAATTTGGAAGTGTAAATAAATAAGTTAATGGAAAGTTGGAATAATCTTTTCATTAATTTTAAAATTAGAATTTTTAATTTTATTTATTATTTGAAATTATAATTTTGACATTATGAATATGCAAATGGGAAGTTGAGATAATGAGAAGACGTTTGGAGATAAGATAGTTTTATCTATTTTAAAAATTTAAAATTAAACAATAAAGTAAAATAGAGTCAGGGTCACATGTAGTCATCAGATGTTGCTTGCAGTTTTATTTTTTCAGGAAGTTGAAATAATAACGAGATGTTTGAAGGTAAGATAGTTTTTATTTATTTTTAAAAATTAAAAATTAAATAAAATAGAGCAAGACAAAATTAGGGACACATATACGATAGAACACATTTATTACACACTTATCTATATCAATTAGGATCATTTTATTAAGGTTTTATCATTTCAAAGTGCATATATTGCATTAGAATTGAAAATTTTCTCAAGTATCTAGGTTTTGTGCATTAGGGGTATTTTGATCCAAAAATAAACTTTTGAGAAAATGTACAAGAAAAATTTAAAAAGTACATTTTATGTCTAGAAGATGAGTGGTTAAATTATATTTTTAAAATTTATTTTATTTTGGCAGTAGTTAAATAAAAAGTTAACACTTTTTTAAGTGTCTTAGTTTGACCTAGATTTCAGGTATTAAATCAACTTAAAAATGTGGATGACATATGAGAAATTAGACACACATTAGAATCATCTACAAGGCAAGCCAATAAGAGGATGCCGTCTTACAAGTGTCACAAGGCTTCCATTTTCTTTTTTATTTTATTTTCTTATTTTTTAATTGTGATCAGCTGAAGGGAAACACTAGGAGCACGTCCATTCTCACCCAAATTGAGATTCACACCACCTCATTTCACTATCTCTTCCATTCTCTCTCTAGTTTATCTTGTTCTTTATTTTCTCCACCTTCTCTCTACTTAGTTCATTTTTCCAGCACCCATACCTCCACTTCCACCCACCAAAACTCCACAAAACATACACCATTCTTCATATCTCTCCGTGCTCATCTCATCCCTTCCATTCTTGTAAGGATCTAAGCTCAATTTCTTCATCCAAGCTTCCATGGATTTTGGCCAAGAGGTGCTTCTCCTAGGGTTCTTGAAGATGAAGATGGTTGGCTAAGTTTCTTGGTGGATTCCTAGAGAGATGAAGATGGAGGATGAATCTAGAGTTTCAATTGGCTAAGTTTCTTTTGTTTCCTATTCTCTTCTCTTTTTACTAGATGATTAGATGTCTTAGTCTAGAGTTTGATCATCTTGTCTTGTAAATTCTAATTTGAATTTGATCTTGATATAAAGAGAAGAGGATTGTGTTGGTTAATTTCTTTGTTTTGCTGCCTTGGTGATTTTGGCCACTTCATGTTTAGCATATAGTCTTATGTTTTTCATTGAGTAAATTACATGTGTTGACGTTACATAATATTATGATGTTAATACTTGTGTTGTTGAGTAGCTTGACATAATCTTATGGTTGCTCACTTCATTGCTTTGGCCATGTCATTTGAGAGGAGAATTTGAGTGATTCACTTGGCTAATTTTTGCACCAATTGGTTAGCCTAGGGACTTTAATCTAAGACATAGGGAAATTAGCTAATTAGGTTAATTGGCTTATGATAGTCTTTTTAGGTCAAGATAGCTTTGGTCAAGAGGAAAGGGAAGCTTAATTTAGCCTAATCATATGACGATAATGAGTCCAAAATCAACTAATCTCTAGGGTTCCATTCTTATGAAAAGAGAAGTTCATTTCACTCATTTTAATTAGCATTGTAATTACTTGCATATTAGGTAATTAGTTTAGATAATTAGGTAACTAAATTCAAACTCGTTTGGGTGACTTATTCCACTAGATAACTTTAATTATACTTAAAACCATTCCTTTAGAGATGCCCTAGGGTTAGCCCTGTATTGCATTAGAGTTAACTTTAGTTTAATTTTAAGGGCAAGCGACAATCCTTATCAGTATCTTCATTAGATGTTGCTTGCAGTTATCTTCTTTTAGGAAGTTGAGATAATGGGGAGATATTTGAAGGTAAGATAGTTTTATATATTTTTAAAAATTAAAAATTAAGAAATAAATAAAATAAAATATAATCAGGGACATGTGTCGCCATTAGATATTACTTGCGGTTTTACTTTTATATATATAGATAGATATGTTAAATTATTTAAAATCAAAGTACAGATTTAGTTTTTTAATTACTTTAAACAAAGTTTCATTTTATTATTTTAATTTTCTAAAACCCCAACACCATTAGTTTTATTTATAAAAAAGTTTTACATTTAACTTTTGAATGTTTATAAAATATCTTCAAATATTGACATATTAAGTTTAATTTTTTAAAAAAATAACAACAATTGATATAAAGAATAAACATTTGAAACTAACAATATTAGGGTTAGAAGACTAAAAATATTTTATAAAATTAAGGAACTAAACTAATTTTTTTTAAAAAAATAGAGCACAGAAAATGATAAACATTTAATGATTCGACCAGCCAATTTATCCATTAATAAATAAGATCCTTCAATCTCCCTTACTCTATCCTCCTATCTTTTTTTTTTGTTTTAATTCAATTGTAACTATAAAATATAAAATAAAAATAGGGATGCCTAAAATAAGCTAACTTTTTGCTTCTTTTCTGTACTCATTGTGGTGAGCCTCAGTGATATAGTTGTCTCAGTTAGCTGAGCACCATGATGCTTAGCACTAAAACACTGCATTTTGCAGTCTTAGCTTTTTTTTTTCTTCTTTTTAAACCCAAAATTGTTATAATAATAAATAAATATTATAAAATTATTATTTTAATATTTAATAAATAAATAAATTTAACTCGTTAAATTTTGACCTAAATGATTCATATATAAATCTTGATCTAAACAGTTCAGAACTGTACTAAAAAATTAGAACGATAACTAAAATATTTTATAAAATATTTTTTTTATTTTTTAAATTTTGTACAGTTGTCCATCTATGAGAGGTAATATCATTTAAGGTATAATTTGGTAATAAATATAAATATTTGTCTTAACAAAAGTTTAAACATTGATATATTACATTGTAAAAAACTAGCTCATTTTGCTAGATTTAACCCCCATTTGAAACTCTCTAGATCATTTTTTTAATATTTTTTCAATATAGTTCTGAACTATTTAGACCAAATTTTTTTTCTAAACTGTTAGGGTCAAATTTAATAGATTAATATTTTATTATTTATTAAATATTAAAATACTAATTTTATAATATTTATTTATTGTTATAATAATAATTTTGGGGTTTGGAAAAAAAAAGGCTAACACTGTAAAATAACAGTGTTTTGGTGCTGAGCACCACAATGCTCATCCTAAGATGAGCACCAAAACCGAATCCAATTGTCTCCAGTATGAGTAACCTACCAATAAAAGCTAAGTATACATCCTTTGCCTTACCTGCATCGCCTCTTACACTCCTCATGATAATTTTGCAATCAATTGTGGTAGCTCCGGTAATTATACAACTATAGATGGTCAGCACTGGATCAAAGACAATGATTCTGGATGATTCTCTCTGGTTGAATACTCTAACAATAACAAGTCAATAATCACCAATGTTCCTTATGACCAAAGAATCCCTTACAACACCACATACCTCTCTCGCTCTAAACTTTTCTACTTGTTTCCTATGAACACCAACGGCCAAAAGGTTCTTCACTTTTATTTTTACCCATATTCTTGCACCCCCAACTTCCTTCGTATTGACTCTCTCTTCTCCGTTGGAGCAAGCACTCACACTCTTCTAAAGAACTTCAATGCTTCAATCACTGCTGATTACTATGACAAAGAAACTATTGTATGAGAGTACTACGTCAATGTTGTTGACCCCAATAAGGAGCTTATCATAACCTTCACGCCCAGTGTATCTCGTCCAAATGCCTATACTTTCATCAATGGAATCGAGGTAATCTCTATGTCCTTTTATATTTACTATACCAAACATGATGACCTATAGGCTATGCTATAAGATGGTGGAACCATCTTGTTAGATTATCCACCCTTAGTGGATTGGCCCAATATATAAGCCCAAGAGCTTTATGGCGAATATGAAAAAGTCTAGGTCGTTAAGCATAATATGCTCTGGGCTTTTGTATGCAAATATCTCTATTATTTAATTTGATTAATTAGAGGGAACGGTTTTATTTTGTAACCTCCCACATTCGAGAATAACGAGCATGTAGGTGTCAGTTGAAGCTAATAATAATACATTGTTTTTTAGCTTTCAGTTATGTACACATAAGAAAAAGACTATCATACACTTCCCACTCAATACTTCTCTCTTTTGCCTGTGTATCTGCTGTGAGTTGAAGAACTAAGTCCGACCCTATGATTAAGTTCCTGCATTCAGCATACCACTCGGCACTACATTACAAGTATGCATTCCTCCTCCAAAACTTATATTGGTATCAAAGCCTAGTTAGTTCTTGGCTATGTTCCCTATATTTGAAGAGCATATAATGATTTGCTTCTATTATATGTACATGCAAATCTATTTTCCCATATTTCATATGTTCACTATAGTTTGAGATCACCTCTATTTGTTTTTCTCTCTTTCATGCATATTTTTTGTTATAAGATTATGCTTTCCTTCCTTCTTGATGATGTATAAATATTATATGAGGCTTTACATGTTATCCATAACTGTAAGCAAGTTCAAACATTGCCAAAACTTCTAAACGTAACAAAACCAAAAATTGGGTATTTGAAAATGAAGTTAGACAAATGGATTCCATAAATGTGTAAAGCTCAAAAAATGAAGAAAACGACACCAAGAACACAAGAAACTGACATTGGACAGAGGAGAAAATGCCTCTAGAAGAATCAAGTCTATCGAACCCGACCCACGACACCAACAAGGTCGTTGGAGGTTAGGGACAACTGAAACACATCATTTCAGTCATCCAAAATAAAAAACCAGCCCAGAAGCCCTTAAAAAAATTCTTGTTTGCTTATGGGCTTGCCTTAGGACGTTATAAAAAAATCCTTTTTTTTTGTAATGGGCTCTTAAGCCCAAGTTAAAAAAATAGAGTTTATAGAAATGGGTTCACGAGTCGGGTACAGAAAACTGACCTAGTTTGAATTATGAAAAACAAAATTATTAATTTGAATTTAAAAATGTATTTTAAAAAAATAAAGACAAGTGGTACATTGGACCTATAGGAAGGCTTCATCGGCACGTGATGGACCCCACACTGAAGTTGCTAGCGTGTGGAAAAAGCCCACCTGTGCCAAAGCTCCGCATTGGTGCCATCGGCAGACAAACCACCATTGCGCTAACAAGTGGTCAACAATAGGTCAACTAATAAAGGGGCCTAATTTGTTTTCTCCTCTCCTCTCCCCTTGATACCAATATTAGTTTTAGAGGAAGAATGTATACCTGCAACGTATTGTCGAGTTATATGCCAAATGCAAGAACTTAATCACAAGGTCGGATTTAGTTCTTGGACTCATAGTAAATGCACAAACGAGAGAGAGAGAGATTTTAAGTGGGAGAGAATATAAGAGACTGATTTGGTAACAATTCACATCCGAAACAAAAATTACATACATGGTTATCTTGAACTCTGAACTGATCCCCATATATGCGTTGGTTTCAAACGTGGTAGTTTTCTTAGAAAAATCGTTACCTCCAATCTACCAAATTGAACCATGGGATATTTGCATATAAAGGCCTAAGGATTATTATGTTTTAGAACTTAGACTCTTTCATATTCATAGTAAAATCCCATGGGCTTATATATTGGGCCAATCCATCAAGGGTGGAAAACCCAATATCTCCCACTCACACTTGGTGAATAAGATATCACAGGTCTTTCTCTTTTTTCTTTCATATGAGGTGTTTTGCCGTGACCGCATAGGCTTGACATCTTTATTTCAATGTTCATACTAAGAATCCTATTAAGGACCAACACAAATAACCCTATAGTTGAATTTATTCTTAATTGAATTTTGTGCCTTAATGTCTTAGATTTACCAACATACACTATTCTCATTATGACTAATTTGATTCCTCTTGAGTCAGTCTAAGACCCAGATAGTCTCTTTTATATGCACAGTATTCACAATTATGAATTAACAAATTGTTTCATAAGGGAAATGTCTTGAATACGACCATGGGTGTATATATTTAAGGTAATCTTCCTTTCGCCCATATATCACTTTGATAAGAGACAGTTGCTTTCCAACCATGATACCGTTAGGTCGCATCAATCATGACTATAGGATGTATGTTAAAGTAACAAACATTGTGACATATCTCTATGATAATGTCAAAGTCAAAAAACATCATTGAAAGGATTTTCCTTTCTGGGACTCACACAGTAATGAAGCAGGGATTTATTCACTTGCTTTCCAATTGCAATTTTTTAGCACATGTGGTATGAAACACATGTTATGATATTACTCTTGCTTGTAAGAGCATACATCATTTTCATTTATTATTAAAATCATATAAGCTTAAGTTTAGATACTCACTATACCTAAACCCAAATTCTTCTATTCTATTGATCTCACATGATGTCAATTTAGAAGAATTTGTTATTTGTCTACAGACAACATGGATATGGGGATCTATAACTCGATCCAAGTATACTTGTGGTCTTATCTCGACTTGTTCTTTAATTGAGGCAAATATGATTTTTGTTTCTTCTCTACTATATCAATACTTATGTTGCCTTGCTAACACAAATGTCTCATCTTTGATTTCAATGTTAAAGGCAGTTGCTTATGTGAGAGAGTTAACCTTATCAACCTATACAACATACTAGACATTCTATATTCTCAAGTGCACACATATGGAAGTAATGAAAAATTCTCATTACTATAACTAAAATATTATATCAAGTCTGTCTTTTCACAATCTAGACATGCCAAGAACCCTATATGTTTCTCAAATATCTCCTTGGCTATGGGTTTTATTAAGGGATCTACTATCATACATTTTGTGGAAATGTATTGAACAGTGATAACTTTTTGTGCTATATAATCCCTTATAAAATTGTACTTGATGTCTATATGTTTGGTTTTGCTAGGGTACTTAGGATCTTTAGTATAGGTTATGGCTACAGTGTTGTCACAATGAATTAACATTAGATTTGTACTTTGATTTCCGAACCCAAGATGTTTTAAAAATATCTTTATCCATGTAGCCTCTTGGACTGCTACAATACATGCTACAAACTCAACTTTCATAGATTGTAGGGCAATGCATGTTAGCTTCTTGCTGCTCTAACAAATGGCCTCATTATTTACCAAGAAAGTGTAGCCTAAAGTCGATCTTCTTCATCTTCATCTCCACCTAAATTGGTGTCAGAGTATCCTATTAGATGTAGATCATGATAGAACACATTTGTTACCCACTTTTATTTTTCAATTAGGACCATTTTATTAATGATTTATCACCTTCAAGTGCACACATTGCATTAGATTTGGAACTTTGCCTAAGTTTCTAATATCAGTGCACTAGGGGCATTTTGGTCCAAAAAAATGAACTTTTGAGAAAATGTACAAGAAAAATTGACAAAGTGCATTTTATGTCCAGTTGATGAATGGTGAAATTATATTTTTAAAATTCATTTTAGTTTGGGAGTAATTAAATAAAAAAGTCAACACTTTCTTGAGTGTCTTAGTTTGTCCTAGTTTTTGGTTTGCCTTTGTGTGAAAATTTTTATATAATTTTGTGCAGCCTAAAACTTAATTAATTTAATAAATTCTCCCTTCTAAATATGAATTTAATTCTGGACATGAATTAGATTTTATTATATCATATGGTATTTAATTGAATTATGTGATTTATGTGACATAGGTGGCATGTGACTTGTGCATCAATTGGGCAATTGAGGTCAACACTCCTTGAGGTCAATGGCTGATGGTTTGCACGTGAATTATGATTATTTTGAGAGGTTAAATCAGCTAAAATGATGTGGATGACACATGGGAAATTAGGCACACATTGGAATCATCTACAAACCAATAGGAAGTTGCCACCTTGCAAGTGTGACAAGGCTCCCATTTACATTTTAATTTCTTTTTTCCTTATTTTAATTAAGCTTCAGCTGATGGGAGACACCAAGGAGCACGCCATTTTAAGCCTCAAATGGGATCCAACACATATCTCATTCATCTTCCATATTCTCTCTCTCTTGTTCATAGTGTTCTTCATTTTCTCTCTTTTGTTCTTCATTTTCCAGCATCCTAACCTCCATTTTTCAGCCACCAAACCTCCACAAAACTCATACCATTCTTCTCCTCTCTTCATTTTCGTTCCATCCCTTCCATTTTCACAAGGATTGAAGCTCATTTCCATCATTCAAGAGCTATGGAGTTTGGTCTTCACAAGCAATCACTAGGGTTCTTGAAGATGAAGATTGGCTAAGTTTCTTTGTGGAATCCTAGAGAGATGAAGATGGAGGATGAGTCTTGAGCTTCAAATTGGCTAAATTCTTTTGTTTCCTATCCTCTTCTCTTTTTACTAGATGGTTAGATTCCTTAATCTAGGGTTTAATCATCTTAGCTTATAAATTCTAATTTGAATTTGATGTTGATGTAAAGAGAGAGGATTGTTTCATTTAATTTCTTCCTTAGACAGCCATGACTGAATTTTGCCACTCTTTGTTTGGCACATAATCTTGTGTTTTTCAATTAGTGAATTTCTTGTGTTAATATTGCATAATCTTGTGGTGTTAATGCTTGTGTTGTTGAGTAGCTTGACATAATCTTGTGGTTGCTCAATTTATGTGTTTGACCATGGCTGTTGAGAGAGGATTTTGAGTGAATCACTTGGCTAATGTCTTCACCAATTGGTTAATTAAACTAGGGACTTTAATCTAAGACCTAGGGAGGTTAGCTAATTAGGTTAATTGGCTTAGGATAATTTTCTTAAGTCATGACAGCTTTAGTCAAGAGGAAAGGGAAGCTAAACTTAGCCTAATCATGAGAAGATAATGAGTCCAAAATTAACTAATCTCTAGGGTTCCATTATTGTAAAAAGGGAAGTTCATTTCACTCACTTTCACTAGCATTTTAATTACTTGCATATTAGGTAATTAGTTTAGATAATTAGCTAGATAACTAAATTCCTACAAACTTTGGTTGATTTATTTCACTAGATAACTTTCAATTAGACTTAAAACCATTCCTTGGGAGATGACCTAGGGTTGGCCCTATATTGCATTAGGGTTAGCTTTAGTATAATTTTGAGGATAAGCGACTAATTTCCTATCAAAATTTTGGCGCCGTTGCCGGGGAATGGTTTAAGTTTAATTCTAAGGTTGTTTAGTACTTAATTTACATTTTTAGTGTTCCTGAAAAATCTTTTGAAAAATTATAAAAATTTGTTTTTTGTGTCTTTTTTAGTGTTTTTTGTGTGTTTTGAGTGTTTTTATTCTGTTTTTAAAAAAGGAAAAAAAAATTTAGTGCAATTTTCGTTGGTTTGGTGTAGAGCTGAAAATACTCTGTTTCTAGTGTCTCTGTCTGAAATTGAAAAATTAACTAGGAATGAGTCTGAGGGAATTTGAATGTGGAATTTATTTCATTGAAAGCTCTATATCCTAGCTTCACTTTAAAATTGGTTTGGTCAATTGTGGACGTGGGAAGTGTCCTGTGGAAATTTTACAATCTAACAAGGTCCAGGGAGCCATTACAGAGGATTCCCAAAACCCTGTTTCAACTTTGAGTTAGCATATCTTCGTCTTTGTGCATTCAAATTGATTGATTCCAGTTTCATTTTTCTTATCGCTGTCTTATCTTTGTTTCTTGTGTTTAGGATTTTCTTCAATTTTTCCATTTTCCTATTTGAAAGTTTGTTAGAAGCTCTGAAGGTCTTCTGGACGAAATCCTGTTTCTCCAGACTTGAGGACCAACTTGTGAAAAATTCTGGGAACGATTGGGAAGGATTTTTAATCTAAAAGTTTTATATAATTTTCCTGTATATCTCTTGTGTTTCTCATAAAAGTTTCAGGGGAATTTATCATGTGGATTTGCTGATAGAAAATTCACAAGTTCACTGTCTCCAGAGAGCCTACTGTGCGAATTCCAGAATTGCCAAAGCTTCTTGATTGAGCATTTCTAACTCTCTTTCTACTTGTTTGGTGTTATTTTTTTTTTTTTCATTTTGTTGCTATTGAGTTTAATAAAAAAAAATAAAAAAATTATTTCTCTTGCTGTTGTGTGTTTTGAATTGTTTCATGTTGATTTGCATTTTAGTTTAGTTTGTTCTTTGTTCTTAATTTTCTTGAGCTTGATTAGTGCATGACCCGAAGAAAACATACCTCTTTTGTTGAATTAGATCTAGAAATTGAAAGAACTATTTCTAGATTGAGAAGATCACAACCTATTCTTGATTCTCATTTGGTTTGTAATTCAACAATGGAAGGTATCTTAGGACATGAGCATGTGCATAATGAGGGCCATGGGAATGGGAATGAGAATTTGCATGATGATGGCCATGTTAATAATGAATTTGAAGGCTTGCATAACCCTAGAGAGGAGAGGAGCATTAGGCAATTAACTCAACCTAATTGGCATGATAATCCTTATGGCTTATATGTTCCTCCTACTAATGTTCAATTTGAAATTAAATCCTCTTTGATTAATGCATTGCCTAAATTTCATGGGTTACCGGGAGAGGATTGCCATAGGTTTTTGCATACTTTCCTATTGGTTTGTGATACTATGAAGCCTATGCATGTAAATGTTGATGATGTTCAAGCTAAGGCTTTTGTATTTTCTCTTGAAGGTTTAGCAAAGGAGTGGTATTTCAACTACCCTTCTTATGTGAAAGTGAGCACATGGGCCGAGCTAAGAAGACTCTTCTTAGATAAATTCTTTCCAAATTCCAAGGTCACCAATTTGAGAAAGCAAATCTATGGGGTCCAACAAGGAGAGGATGAGAGTCTCTATGAGTATTGGACTAGATTCCAAGGCCTTTTGGCTAAATGCCCACACCATCAAATTTCTAGTGAGAATTTAGTCCAATATTTCTATGAGGGCTTGATTCCAAGAGACAAAGTTAACATTGATGCCGCTAGTGGTGGATGCTTGATTGACCTCACTTCCTTAAAGGCTTGGGAACTAATTGACAAGATGGCTTCAAGTGGTGCTCAATACTCTACAAGGGAAAAGAAAAATGTGAATATGGTAGGTTCCTCAGTTCTTAATGATTCATATGTGGACTTGCTAGCTGCCAAGATTGGGAGAATGTTGGCTCCACAAATATCTCAAGTGAGCAATGTAAGTACTTCTCAAGCACTTGTCCCTTATTCTTGTACTTTTTGTGACTCACCTATGCATGTAGAAAGCAATTGTCCTATTAAGTTTGAACAAGTAAATGCTATCTACAATGGAAAACAATCCTATAGTGGGAGGCAAGGGCAAGGAGCTTATTCTAATACTTACAACCCTTCATGGAGAGACCATCCTAATTTCTCCTATTCAAATCCAAATGTGGCTTTACAAGACAATCAACAAAGAGGATCCTATCAAAACACCTTTGGCCGTGACCCTCCACCTCATTTGTCTCAAGGTAGCTCTTCTCAAAGTTACAATCCAAGTGGTAATTCTCTTACACCTTCTTCTAATTCTTATAGTGATAGGAGGCTTGTTCCAATTGAGAGTTCTTCTAATTCAAACTCTTCTAATGATGTGAATGTGTTACGTAAGCAGTTGATTGAAATGAACTCTTTGTATAAAAACATGTATGATGGCTTAGGGAACAAGGTAGAGAGTATGGGTAACAAGTGTGAGAACATGAACTCTAAAATTGATGCCCTTACTTCTCAAATGAATATGCTTGCTAACCAATTAAGTGCAGCCAATGCTCAAGCCTCTACATTACCATCCAACACCGTTGCTAATCCTAAAGCTAATCTTAATGCTATCACATTGAGGAGTGGCAAGGAGTTGGGAGAAAGAGTACAAGAAGACAAAAGACAAGGGAAGGCCGAAAAGCCCTCTTTAAATTCTTCAATTGATGTTAATGTTTCTAGTTCTTCTTTTGCTCCTAATGATGCATCTTTTTGTAGAGATGATGAGGATGAAAACATTGAGGAGATCATATGTGAGCAACCACCATCTAAGGTGGAAAAGGGGACTATGGCCGAGTTGTTTAGTAAGGAAAAAGAGGGAGAGGCCGAGCAAAGTGAAACAAGAAAGGAGAGTTCAAGGAAGGAAGAAGGAAAGCAAAGTCAAGAGATTATGAAGAAGCTTCCTTTTCCACAAGCACAAGTGGTCCCTAAGCAAGTAAAGGGACAATTTGATCAAGAGGTATATGATTTCTTCCACAAGATTCATGTTAATGTACCCTTGATGGATGTAGTTAAGAACTTTCCTAAGTATGCCAAATTTTTGAAAGATTGTTGTACAAATAAAAGAAAATTTAGGCCTAATGCAAGGGTACAATTACCCTCATCTGTGAGTGCTATCATGAAGCCTCAACTCCTTATAAAATGTGAAGACCCCGGTTCCTTCACAATTCCATGCAAGATTGGCAACACACATTTTTCTCATGCATTGATAGACTTAGATGCAGCCATTAATGTTATGCCTCTTTCAATTTATCATGCCTTGAGTCTTGATTGCATGCATAAGACACCTATGATATGCCAATTAGCGGATAGAAGTGTTAGAAGACCACATGGAGTAGTAGAAGACTTGTTGGTTTGTGTTAAAGGTCTATTATTTCCTGTGGATTTCTATGTGCTTGATATGTCAAAAGAAGGGAGTGGGGATGATATTTTGATTTTAGGAAGGCCATTTATGAGGACTGCCCGTACATTGATTGACATGGAAAAAGGTAGTTTGATTTTGAAATGTGGAGAGGATCATGTTATTTTTAATATATATGAAGCAATGAAACATCCTTTTGAGGATTATTCTTTGTTAGGTGTAAGTTCCATTGAGTTATTGCTTCATGATGCTTGTGAGTCTCACATGCTTGATTCTTTCTCACATGTTGATGATGATTTGTCTCTTGTTACTACTACATGTATTGATGGATGTAGTTGTCCTATTTGTTTAGAGATTGATGCATGCTTGAATGATGCAACTACTTCTTCTCATGATTTGTTTAAAATATCTCCTATGCTTGATCTTGAAATGCTTGAGAAGGGTATATCTTCTTGTGTTGTAGGTACTAAAGCCATTAAGGCCGAATCTATGAGTTTTTCTCCACTCGAGCTTGATGTTCTTAGGATTCCCAAGCTATTGGAGGAAAATTCTACACTTTCACATGTCGAGGCTGTGGCTCAAGTCCAAGCACTTGAGGACAAGTTGCAAGAAAAGGGGGAGGCTGTAAAGAAAGAAGAGGAGAAATCAAAAACAAGTGACAAGCCTAAAAGACAAGATAGTACCATGGAATATTCCACCAAATTAGACTTGAAGAAGCTCATTCCCTCTTGTGTAGAGCCACCTACCTTGGAGTTGAAGCCTTTACCATCCAATCTCAAGTATACATATCTCATTGAGAATGAGAAGCTTCCGAAGACAGATTCTAAGCCTCGCTTGATTCGATGGGTGATCTTAATGCAAGAATTTGATGTGGAGATAAGGGATAGGAGTGGTTCTACCAATCAAGTAGCGGATCATTTGTCTAGACTACCTCATTTAAAAGCTACTATGGTAAACTCTAACCCTACTATTCCTTGTGATTCATTTCCTGATGAGGCATTGTGTGCCATTTCATCTAAGCCTCCATGGTATGCCTCTTTTGCTAACTATATTGAGTGTAGAGTCTTGCCTCCTTGTGCTTCACGTTTTGCCATTGAAAAATTAAAAAGAGAGTCTAGATTTTACATTTGGGAACCACCTTTGATGTGGAAGATTTTTAGTGATAAAGTGATTAGGAGGTGTGTTGATGATGTTGATGTGCCTTCTGTTCTTGAATTTTGTCACTCTCATGCATGTGGTGGTCATTTTAGCTCAAATAAGACAGCTAGGAAGGTTTTAGATTGTGGATTGTATTGGCCTAGCTTGTTTAAAGACTCTTATGAATTTTGTAAAGCATGCTTGAAATGTCAAAAGGTTAGTAGTTGGGGTAAGAGACATGAAATGCCTCAACAACCCATTTTATTTTGTGAGATTTTTGATGTTTGGGGCATTGACTTCATGGGTCCCTTTCCACCATCCTTTAGTTTTGAGTACATATTACTTGGTGTTGATTATGTTTCAAAGTGGATTGAAGCCATTCCTACTAGAACTTGTGATGCTAAGATTGTTTTGAAGTTTCTCAAATCTAATATTTTTTGTAGGTATGGAGTTCCTAAGGCCTTGGTAAGTGACCAAGGATCCCACTTTTGCAATAAGATGATGAAGGCTCTCTTGGCTAAATATGGGGTGCATCACAAAATCTCTACACCATATCATCCCCAAACTAATGGCCAAGCCGAAGTATTAAATAGAGAAGTCAAGAAAATCCTAACCAAGGTGGTGAACACAAATAGGAAGGATTGGTCTTTACACTTGGAGGATGCTTTGTGGGCTTATCGGACCGCTTATAAGACTCTTATTGGCATGTCTCCTTTTCGATTGGTGTATGGAAAGGCTTGCCACCTCCCTGTGGAGATAGAGCATAGGGCCTATTGGGCCATCAAGAAACTAAACTTGGATTTCCATCTTTCGGCTAAGGAGAGATTTCTTCAAATGCAAGAACTTGAGGAGCTTAGGTTGGATGCCTATGAGTCTTCTAGAATCTATAAGGAGAAAACAAGGATCCTTCATGACAAGCTAATCTTGAGGAAAAAGTTCCAAGAAGGAGATCAAGTCCTCTTGTTCCAAACAAGGTTTATTCATAAGCATGCCAAGTTGAAGTCTAAGTGGGAGGGACCATATCTAGTGACCAAGGTGTTTCCCTATGGGGTTTTGCAACTCTTGAATAAAGCCACGGGTTCCACTATGCAAATCAATGGTCACCTATGCAAGCTCTACAAAGATGCCAAATCACTTCAAAAGGAGGAGGACTTCTCTCAACATGTTTTTGAACCACCATGATAAGGTTGTATCTCTCTAACCTTGAGCTTTTACCTTCCTTTAATTGATATATTTAATGATAGGTATAGTTCAAGTGTGGGGGAGATGAACCTAGTAGGAAAATTAGAGTTTATTTGCTTTATTTGACTTCTTTGTTTTGTGTTTTAGTTTGAAAAAAAAAATATCTGCACCACACTTTTGTTATGCATTCATTATTGATCTCACCTTATTTTATCACTAGTCTATACATACATTGAGGACAATGCATGATTTAAGTGTGGGGGAGAGAAATAAACATTTTGTTTTGTTTGTTTGGTTTTGTTTGGTTTTGCAAAAAAAAAAATTCAAAAAAAAAATTTCTTTGTTTTGTTTTGTTTGAGGTTACTTAATTACCTAGCTCTTGAATGGATATTTTGATTCTTGAGATGTGGTAATTTTTAGGATTGAATAGGTGTGAAATGAACATTCTTTTACCTTGAATTAATGGATTAGAGTAGCATATTACCCATTCATGGAAGAGGCTAAACACTCATGTGTGATTAATTCCTTAGTGATGTTACCCTCTAGAATTTGTTTCACTTCTTAATTAAGACCATATATCTTGCACTTGTTTGATAGGAGATGAGAGATGGCATTCATAAAAAATAGCCAAGAGCTAAATAGCCAACCTATTATTATTTATTATCCTTTGTTAGCCACTTTGAGCCTTTGGTTTGATTCTTAAAAAAAAAAATATTCACCCTATTTTTCCCCAAGGAATGCATGTTACACTTTTATATGTCTTTTTAATATTCATTGCATGTCCTAGATCAAATGAGTGGATGCCTATTATCATTTCTCTATCCATTACTTCCATTGTTTTCAAAGAGTTAGGGGCAACCAAAAAAAAAACAACAAAGATAGATTTGAAAAAAAAAAATTAGTCAAAAAGAAAAGAAATAAAGTTGCTAGAAAAAGAAAAAAAAAGAAGAAAAAAAAAGAAAAGAAAGAAAAAAAATAAAATAAAAATAAAAGTTGCCTAGCTCATCCATTCCATTTGTTTTATTATTTCTTATCATTTCTTTCCATCCTCATTGTGTTAAGGTGTTCACTCAATTGAGTTAGGTTATGCTTTGCATATTAAGGGGATATATCTTGATTTAGTATTATTTTGATGCTAACCCTATTTTTTTTTATATACATGCATTTCTTAGACATCCTTTCATTACCTATATCACAACCTAATAAAGTCCATTTGATTCTTGATTGCAAGTGTTATTTAGTGATGGAGATGTAGAAGGGTTACAAATTCATAGTAGGGTTTATCCTAAGAAATTTTGAGTGAAATTTAATACCTTATACACTTTGAGTGATGAGAGTAAACACTTAATCTAGAGAGGCTTACTCTTTGACATTGATTCTTGGTAAGGGTTTGTTTGTGATGTGCATAATTCTTTTGTAATTATTGCCACATTGATTGATAATTTGTAGAAGTTCATGAGCTAGTATTTTAGTGACTTGAAACAATGTTTTTCTCTTATTTCTTTGTCTTATAGTTTCTTTTGGGACCTTTTTCACTTGATTTTGCCCGGAGTGCAAAAGCTAAGTGTGGGGGAATTGATAGAACACATTTGTTACCCACTTTTATTTGTCAATTAGGACCATTTTATTAATGATTTATCACCTTCAAGTGCACACATTGCATTAGATTTGGAACTTTGCCTAAGTTTCTAATATCAGTGCACTAGGGGCATTTTGGTCCAAAAAAATGAACTTTTGAGAAAATGTACAAGAAAAATTGACAAAGTGCATTTTATGTCCAGTTGATGAATGGTGAAATTATATTTTTAAAATTCATTTTAGTTTGGGAGTAATTAAATAAAAAGTCAACACTTTCTTGAGTGTCTTAGTTTGTCCTAGTTTTTGGTTTGCCTTTGTGTGAAAATTTTTATATAATTTTGTGCAGCCTAAAACTTAGTTAATTTAATAAATTCTCCCTTCTAAATATGAATTTAATTCTGGACACGAATTAGATTTTATTATATCATATGGTATTTAATTGAATTATGTGATTTATGTGACATAGGTGGCATGTGACTTGTGCATCAATTGGGCAATTGAGGTCAACACTCCTTGAGGTCAATGGCTGATGGTTTGCACGTGAATTATGATTATTTTGAGAGGTTAAATCAGCTAAAATGATGTGGATGACACATGGGAAATTAGGCACACATTGGAATCATCTACAAACCAATAGGAAGTTGCCACCTTGCAAGTGTGACAAGGCTCCCATTTACATTTGCAAGTGTGACCGCATAGGCTTGACATCTTTATTTCAATGTTCATACTAAGAATCCTATTAAGGACCAACACAAATAACCCTATAGTTGAATTTATTCTTAATTGAATTTTGTGCCTTAATGTCTTAGATTTACCAACATACACTATTCTCATTATGACTAATTTGATTCCTCTTGAGTCAGTCTAAGACCCAGATAGTCTCTTTTATATGCACAGTATTCACAATTATGAATTAACAAATTGTTTCATAAGGGAAATGTCTTGAATACGACCATGGGTGTATATATTTAAGGTAATCTTCCTTTCGCCCATATATCACTTTGATAAGAGACAGTTGCTTTCCAACCATGATACCGTTAGGTCGCATCAATCATGACTATAGGATGTATGTTAAAGTAACAAACATTGTGACATATCTCTATGATAATGTCAAAGTCAAAAAACATCATTGAAAGGATTTTCCTTTCTGGGACTCACACAGTAATGAAGCAGGGATTTATTCACTTGCTTTCCAATTGCAATTTTTTAGCACATGTGGTATGAAACACATGTTATGATATTACTCTTGCTTGTAAGAGCATACATCATTTTCATTTATTATTAAAATCATATAAGCTTAAGTTTAGATACTCACTATACCTAAACCCAAATTCTTCTATTCTATTGATCTCACATGATGTCAATTTAGAATAATTTGTTATTTGTCTACAGACAACATGGATATGGGGATCTATAACTCGATCCAAGTATACTTGTGGTCTTATCTCGACTTGTTCTTTAATTGAGGCAAATATGATTTTTGTTTCTTCTCTACTATATCAATACTTATGTTGCCTTGCTAACACAAATGTCTCATCTTTGATTTCAATGTTAAAGGCAGTTGCTTATGTGAGAGAGTTAACCTTATCAACCTATACAACATACTAGACATTCTATATTCTCAAGTGCACACATATGGAAGTAATGAAAAATTCTCATTACTATAACTAAAATATTATATCAAGTCTGTCTTTTCACAATCTAGACATGCCAAGAACCCTATATGTTTCTCAAATATCTCCTTGGCTATGGGTTTTATTAAGGGATCTACTATCATACATTTTGTGGAAATGTATTGAACAGTGATAACTTTTTGTGCTATATAATCCCTTATAAAATTGTACTTGATGTCTATATGTTTGGTTTTGCTAGGGTACTTAGGATCTTTAGTATAGGTTATGGCTACAGTGTTGTCACAATGAATTAACATTAGATTTGTACTTTGATTTCCGAACCCAAGATGTTTTAAAAATATCTTTATCCATGTAGCCTCTTGGACTGCTACAATACATGCTACAAACTCAACTTTCATAGATTGTAGGGCAATGCATGTTAGCTTCTTGCTGCTCTAACAAATGGCCTCATTATTTACCAAGAAAGTGTAGCCTAAAGTCGATCTTCTTCATCTTCATCTCCACCTAAATTGGTGTCAGAGTATCCTTTTAGATGTAGATCATGATAGAACACATTTGTTACCCACTTTTATTTTTCAATTAGGACCATTTTATTAATGATTTATCACCTTCAAGTGCACACATTGCATTAGATTTGGAACTTTGCCTAAGTTTCTAATATCAGTGCACTAGGGGCATTTTGGTCCAAAAAAATGAACTTTTGAGAAAATGTACAAGAAAAATTGACAAAGTGCATTTTATGTCCAGTTGATGAATGGTGAAATTATATTTTTAAAATTCATTTTAGTTTGGGAGTAATTAAATAAAAAAGTCAACACTTTCTTGAGTGTCTTAGTTTGTCCTAGTTTTTGGTTTGCCTTTGTGTGAAAATTTTTATATAATTTTGTGCAGCCTAAAACTTAATTAATTTAATAAATTCTCCCTTCTAAATATGAATTTAATTCTGGACATGAATTAGATTTTATTATATCATATGGTATTTAATTGAATTATGTGATTTATGTGACATAGGTGGCATGTGACTTGTGCATCAATTGGGCAATTGAGGTCAACACTCCTTGAGGTCAATGGCTGATGGTTTGCACGTGAATTATGATTATTTTGAGAGGTTAAATCAGCTAAAATGATGTGGATGACACATGGGAAATTAGGCACACATTGGAATCATCTACAAACCAATAGGAAGTTGCCACCTTGCAAGTGTGACAAGGCTCCCATTTACATTTTAATTTCTTTTTTCCTTATTTTAATTAAGCTTCAGCTGATGGGAGACACCAAGGAGCACGCCATTTTAAGCCTCAAATGGGATCCAACACATATCTCATTCATCTTCCATATTCTCTCTCTCTTGTTCATAGTGTTCTTCATTTTCTCTCTTTTGTTCTTCATTTTCCAGCATCCTAACCTCCATTTTTCAGCCACCAAACCTCCACAAAACTCATACCATTCTTCTCCTCTCTTCATTTTCGTTCCATCCCTTCCATTTTCACAAGGATTGAAGCTCATTTCCATCATTCAAGAGCTATGGAGTTTGGTCTTCACAAGCAATCACTAGGGTTCTTGAAGATGAAGATTGGCTAAGTTTCTTTGTGGAATCCTAGAGAGATGAAGATGGAGGATGAGTCTTGAGCTTCAAATTGGCTAAATTCTTTTGTTTCCTATCCTCTTCTCTTTTTACTAGATGGTTAGATTCCTTAATCTAGGGTTTAATCATCTTAGCTTATAAATTCTAATTTGAATTTGATGTTGATGTAAAGAGAGAGGATTGTTTCATTTAATTTCTTCCTTAGACAGCCATGACTGAATTTTGCCACTCTTTGTTTGGCACATAATCTTGTGTTTTTCAATTAGTGAATTTCTTGTGTTAATATTGCATAATCTTGTGGTGTTAATGCTTGTGTTGTTGAGTAGCTTGACATAATCTTGTGGTTGCTCAATTTATGTGTTTGACCATGGCTGTTGAGAGAGGATTTTGAGTGAATCACTTGGCTAATGTCTTCACCAATTGGTTAATTAAACTAGGGACTTTAATCTAAGACCTAGGGAGGTTAGCTAATTAGGTTAATTGGCTTAGGATAATTTTCTTAAGTCATGACAGCTTTAGTCAAGAGGAAAGGGAAGCTAAACTTAGCCTAATCATGAGAAGATAATGAGTCCAAAATTAACTAATCTCTAGGGTTCCATTATTGTAAAAAGGGAAGTTCATTTCACTCACTTTCACTAGCATTTTAATTACTTGCATATTAGGTAATTAGTTTAGATAATTAGCTAGATAACTAAATTCCTACAAACTTTGGTTGATTTATTTCACTAGATAACTTTCAATTAGACTTAAAACCATTCCTTGGGAGATGACCTAGGGTTGGCCCTATATTGCATTAGGGTTAGCTTTAGTATAATTTTGAGGATAAGTGACTAATTTCCTATCAGATCACTCCTTTGATAGCACAATGTTAGAAATTATGCCCTAAGGCTAATTATTGTAATATGCACATTATTATTTAATCAATTTCTCTTTTGTTATTATATCAATTGCATGTTCACTATAATAACTATGTCCTTAGATAAACTATAGTGATTGTCCTAAATATCCCTTGTCGGTCATCTGTGAGGGATCATAGGTGAAACAAGATTAGTATGACTTTAATTAATTATAGAGATATAAATCAAAGTCATAGGCACTTGAAACAGTACAAGGTGCTGGACCAACCCACTATGAGAAAGCTGCATGGTACAAGTCATAAGCTTATCTCATATGTAATCATACCACTAAGTCCTTTGACTTGAGATCATCATGGATTCCTACATGATAACCACTGAACTTTCACCTAATTAAAAGTCACCTTTGACTGGGTGATCACAAAGGCTATGATTGAGTTTAATGATATTCATGTAGAGGAATATGAGTGGTCCAAATGGAATTTATCCCTCATATTAATTGAGAGATATTACCGGGCCCCTCGATAAGTAAGACTGAGAAAATGCATGGCCATACTATAATGGAAAGGGTTTTTCCATTATTATGTCAGTCTACTCAGAGATCGAGAAAGTAATGGTCAGGTAAAGGAGAACGAAAATTCCATGTCTTACACTTGACCAAAATATCGCATGATAAAAGGGATGTGATGCGATTATATGTAGATTGCATTAGATCATTGATCCCCACGTGAATTAGATAGTTGTAATGTCTTGGTAGAGGTCACTTTTGACTTATGGGCTAATAGCATAAGTAGCCTACTGCTAACTTCATATGGGCCTATAGGGTCGCACACAAGAACAACCCAACTAGAGCTATAATGTCCAAGTTTATTGAATCTGGACTGTGTCCAGATTCAATGAATGTAATGCTTTTCTAGGGTAAATGAATTATATATATATATTTGAATATTTGTTTGATAAATATTTATATATATTTATATGAAATATAAAATTCAAAATATAATTATATATATATATATATATTTTCAAAATATATATATGTATATTCGTGTATGTATACATATATATATATATGTATGTATATGTATATGATATATAAAATTCAAAATATAATATATATATATATATATATATTTTTTTTTGAAATATATACATATATGTGTATTTTTGTGTATACATATATATAATATATAATATGTATATCTGATATATTATATTATATTATATTATATTGTGTTAGTTTTAAATTTTATTTTATTTCATAGATTGAATTTAATAACTAATATGATATGAGAGAATATCATATCAATTTTATAATTTGAATTTATGAGATAAATTTAAATTAGATATGATATCATAGGTTAAATTTATGAGATAAATTTAATTAAAATTTCATTGGCTTACTAAAGGAAGACAAAAACCTTAATATATATATATATATATATATGATATAGGAGGGGGCGTGCCCATTAAAGAGAGAGCTAGAAAGAGTCTTGATGACCAAAGACTTTGAAAGCTACAAAAAACCCTAAAGAAAAGGAAGAATGATGTTCAAAGATGAACGGACATTGGGAGCACTAGCACGCTGTTTGAGTTAGAGAGCTGTTCATGTGGATACTAGTAAAGGGAGAAGATCTACATTGTCGGCTCCTAAGATCCAAATTCTTATACAAAACACATGTAGAATTCAAAACTTAAAAGGTAACTCTTCTATCTACCTTGACTTAAATGAGTTCGTTCGGTCCATATTGAGATAAGAACTTTTAAATTAATCTTTCACTACACCTCCCTATCCAACACATAGTGCATAGTCAATAGTACCTTTTAAGTATCTTAAGATCCTCTTTATAGGCTTCCAATGTTCTTTATCGAGGTTGGATTGGTAATGACTCACAAGTCCTACAGCATAGCAGATGTCTAGTCTTGTATACATCATTGCATATATCGGACTTTTGACTGCACTGCCATATAGAACTCTTTCCATCTTCTTTTTAGCTGTCTCAATTTTAGGAACTATATCACAACTAATCTTCATACCTGAAGCTACTAGGGTATCCATAGGTTTATAGTCTTTCATATTAAAACTCTCAAGAATTTTCATTATATAATTCTTTTGTGAAAGAGAAAGGAGCTTCTTAGAGCGACTTCTTTGGATTTTAACTCCAATAATGTATTTTGCTTTACCCATATCCTTCATCTCAAAATTTGATGAAAACCATTCTTTAATAGTGATTATCGAATCCAGACTATTTCTGGCTAATAGAACACTTTTGATTTGTAAATGAGGATTCAAATCTAGTATAAATGTGTGTAACTACATTACAGCATTTGCTATGCAAGAGCAAGATTCCAAATATCATAACAAGATTGAAAATGTGAATGCAAAGTATGACTTTATATGAGATATGGCAGAGATAGTTGTATTTTCACAACTAATTCCTACACAATATGTGATAACAATTCCCCTTACAAAGCTTACAGCCAAGGAGGTGTTCATAAAATGTGTTAAGTCCCTTGGCATGTGTAGGAAATGAAATAGCAAACATGGCTATATATATGTATATGCATACATGTGTGTGTGTGTATGGAAGTACACAATATCTAGTATGTTGTACAGGTTAAAAAGGTTGGCTCTCTCACATGAGCAACCACCTTTGACCCTCAAGAGGAGTGGGTAAAGTTATGACATTTGTGTTCACTAATAGGGTAGCAAGAGTGCTAATATGGTAAAGAAAAAACACAAACTATATGTTGCCTTAACATAGAATGAGGAGTGTGTTGAGATGAGATATATATATATATATATATAGATCAAATCATGGATTTCCACATATGTGATACCTGTAGCCAGACAACAAATTCTTCAAGATTGACGTCATGTGAGATTAGTGGAAGAATTTAGGTTAGATACAATGTGTGTCTAGACTTAAGTCTGTACGGTGTTAACGATAAATGAAAAATGACATACACTCTTATGAGATAAGAGTAATGCCATAGAATGTGATTCATACCATATGTGTTTAAGAACCTTGGGAAGTAAGTGAAATAATCCCTATTACATTGCTGTATGAGTCCTAGAAAGGAATAATCTTTTCATTGATGTCCTTTAACTTTGACAATATCATGGAGGTAAGTTATAGTGCCTGCTACTTTAACATATATCCTATGATCATGATAGATACAATCTAAAGGTAATGTTCTATGAAAGTGACTATTTCTTGTTAAAGTGATATATGGGCAAAAGGAAGATTACTTGATATAGACACGCCTATGCTAGTGTCTAAGACTAGTCCATTATGATATCATTTTATAGATTTCATAAATGCACACACTATGCATATGAGAAAGGAAATCTAAGTCTTGTACTAACTTATAGAGGGATTAGATTGTCCAAGATAAAAGTGTATATAAGGTAAATCAAGGACATCCAAGGCACAAAATTGACATAAGAACAAATTTGCTTTAGGGTTATTTTGTACTGGTTTGTAATAGGATTTCTAGTACAAATGCCCAAAATGGAGACATCAAGCCTATGCTCATAATAAAGCACCTCATTTGAAAAGAGGAAAGAGATAGAGATAGGATCAGTGATATCTTATCCACCAAGTGTAAGTAGGAAATGTTAGGATATCCATCCTTGGTGGATTAGGCCTAAAGATAAGCCCACATTAATAAATGGGGCATTATCATAATACAAAGGAAGTTTGGGTTCTTAATTGTAATTTAGATGGGTACTTAAGCAATATATTCTCCTCTTCCTATATTGTGGAGAAAGCAGTTACTTTCAAATATGAAAACCGCGTATGAAGTAGGAGTCAAATAAGGAGCGCATGAAACCATATTTGAGGACTCTCTGCCATATCTCCAAAAAGAAAAACTTCCCTTTTCTAGTTCTCTCCTCTCCTCTTTCCATGTCATTTTCATCTCCTTCAACCTCTCACCGGGTTAGTTTGACTCAGTTCCTTTTACGGGTTGGGTCCGTTGGACTAGAAATTTTTGGAGGCCATATCTCCTCTGTTTGATCTCTATTTTACATGTTATTGGTGTCATTTTCTTAATTTTTTTGAGCTCTACATGTTTATGCAATCCTTTTGTCTAAAAAACCTAGTTTTGAAACACCCATTATTTTGGTTTGTTTTCGTTGTAACTTTCGGCAATTTAGATCGCATGTAAAATGTGTATAGCCTTACATAAAATATTTGTATCAACCAAGAAGCATATAAACATGTTTATTTGGCTAGAACAATAATAAAAACAAACAGAGGTAAATGATATGAAAAAAATGGAACTGGTAGATTTGCATGTATATGGAGTAAGCAAATCAAAGTCTCATCTTGTTTTCCTAATTTTTTTAATCCAGAGGGCTTCCTGGGGTGCGTATGGGATCAGATTGAGATACGGTTTGTCTTAAAAAATTTCTAAATTTGAGATCTTCATTTTGATATGCTGTTTTCCTTTTTTAAGATAAAATAATAATTTTTTTGAGTTATTCAGTGCATTTTATAAGTTTAATCAATAAAAAAATTAAATTTTTTATTATTTAGGAAAATATGAAGTAAGAGGCTTCTGACAACACTGATAACTCAAAATTATTTTGTTACCATTGAGTATCTAGATGAGCCAGATTATAAGCCTCTTAGTGAGGATTCTGACGCAGAACCCTTCAAAGAGGGGGAGGAGTGTGAACCTCAAATTGAGGATTCTGATCCTAAAGAGGATCCCAATGTTGATCTTAAAAATGTGTTGGAACAACCTAAAGAAGTGTGCATGATGCTGAGACCAAAATATGAATAATAGGGTAATGAGAATCTTTAAGACAAAGATGAAGATGTAGAACAACCTTTCACATCCTCAGTGATAAAAAATATAGCAAAGAGAGAAGCTAAAAGAGTTAAAAAGCTAGATCACATTTCTCTAATAATAAGAGCATATTCAAGCTTTATAATAAAAGAAGAACAAGTCCTAGTTGTAGGAAAAAATTTCAAACAACTCATGAAAGAACTTGTGTAACATAACATGCAAAACAAGTCATACTCGGGAAATCCTCTATGAAATAGAGCCATCAAGGGGATGAGAGTGCAAGAAAAATATAAAAATATAATTAAGAGTTGTCTTTTTAGGTCTGTACCTTAAAATAATGTAAAATATCTTTCTATTTTTCCAGAATTTGTATTTAGTCAAGTTATGTTATGCTGCTTTTTAAGACCTTAATGATCTATGATATATATATATATATATATATGAAGCATGTTATTTTTTTATGATATTTTTTATTGCTTTATATATAATTCATTTGAGTGGGAGTTCTAAAGTGATAATTCATTTAAGAGCAATATAATGATTATAAAAAAATATTTGTAAAAGTTTTTATAGACTATAGTGATTTTGTTAGAATCAATATAATGGGAGATACAAGCATAGCATCTTGATTGTTGACCTAATAGTATTGTTATCATTCTAAAAAAGAATAATACAAATATAAGACATTGTATGTTTCTCATAAGTATTTTATTCTTTTTTTAATATAGAAAACTATTAATGTGAGATAGTTTCACCTCAGAACTAAGAATGACAACAAAAAGCATTATCATTGAATTGAATAAGGGTGACAAGTTAAATAGGAATAATTGGGATATATGTCATCATAAGGTGTCATATATTTTGGAAGAGCAAGATGCTGTTGAGCCACTAACTATGGTCATAGCCAAGCTAAAGGTAGGAAACTCGGCTCAACATAAAAGAGATCAATAGGCATTTGTGGCATGGAAATGACAAAATAGTATCACACGAATAACACTCCTAAGTACTATGATGGATAATCTGATGTGCAAATTTAAAAAGCACTCTACTGCCCAAGCCATGTAGGCTACCTTAAAAGAAAAGTTGGGTACTACCTCAACTACTAAACTAAGAAGGCTGATAATTAAGTTTGTCACTTATAAGCTAAAGCCGAATACTCCTATATGGTAACACCTGAAGGAGATAGCCAACATGATTTGTGAACTTAAGGAAGTTGGGCATGATTTGTCTTATGAATAGCAAGTACAGGATGTAATCAGATCTCTCTCAACCAACTAAGAGCATATGAAGGTTAACCTAACCCACAATGAAGACATCGTTAACTTTAACGATGTGGCTAAGCACCTGGAGCTAGAGGCTAAACATCTGGAGGCATACAAGTCATTTGGATAGGCTTACCTTGTTAAGGAAGGTGGTCCTTTAAATGCTAAGCCTAATAGGGGCAAGAAGCAATAAAAGAAAGGTAATAAGAGTGACCCTAAGGTAAAGAAGGACAAACAACCTTTCAAAAAGAAGGAAAAGAATGGTGGCAAAAAGAGAATTGTCCTTAAAAAGGTCAAATGCTTCGCCTGTCAAAAGATGGGCCATTTTGCAAAGGATTGTCATGAACTTGTGGATTATGTGAATTAACATTTTTCTTATGTTTCCAGTAATGTTTTTCTAATTGAAACAGTTTCCTCTTCTTGGATTGTAGACTTGGGCTCTATAAACCATGTAAGCAAGGATTATGGATATTTTGTAGAGTATTGTCAGTTGCCAAATCAAAGCAAGTGGCTTTATGTTAGCAACAATGCGAGGATTAAGCTGAAAGGAATTGGAACTTGCAAGTTAGTCTTGTGAGGTGGCAAAACCTTAATTTTTCATGATGTTTTACATGCTCCAGACATCCGATAGAACTTAAGTCCTATTGCTTGCCTTTTAGAATTTAGGTTTGTTGTTAATTTTGACGATAAGGTTGCTGACATTACAAACAATTCAACCTTTTATGGTTGTGCTTTTCTTTCAAAAAAAGTTTTTTATTATGGATATTGTTGACAAAATTTATTTTCATGATTGCTTTACCACCTCTTCCATAATGTTGATATAAATATCTAGCATGCTAGACTAGGGCATATTAATCAAAATAGAATGATTAAGCTAACTAAAGAAGGAATGCTAGGTCCAATTACAAACATAAAAATTTCCTTGTGTTAAAATTGTCTTGCTAATAAAGCAACAATAAAACCTTTTCGCTAAAGGTGTTAGGGCTGAAAATCTATTGCAATTAATCCATTCTAATATATGTGATCCTATGAGTGTAAGGGCAAAACATGAAGCTTGGTATTTTGTTACCTTTATTGATGATTTTTCACGTTTTGGTCATGTCTATTTGATATTACAAAAGTTTGAAACTCTTGAGTACTTTAGAGGATACACTAATGAGGTTGAAAATCAAAGAGACAGTAAAATTAAAGCATTGAGAACTGATCGAGGACGTGAATACTTGTTTGATCAATTTAAAGAACTCTGTGAAGAAAAAGAAATATTAGACAACTAACTATTCATGGCACTTCACAATAGAATGGAGTTGCTAAAAGAAGAAATAAAACTCTTCTAGACACAGTTAGGTCAATGATGGCACAAGCAAATCTTCCAATATAGTATTGGGGGGACGTTTTACTAATTGTAGCCTTCATACTTAATTGTGTGACCTCAAAATCAGTTACTTCCACACCTTATGAGTTTTAGAAAAAATGCAAGCCTGATTTAAATATCCTAAGACCATGGGGGTTAGATGCATATGTTCATGATGATTCCTATAAATATGGAAAATTAGATCCAAGAGGGAAGAAATGTATCTTTTTAAGTTATTCTAAGAAATCAAAAGGTTATTTTTTCATTAGTGAAAATGATGATGGAACTATAACAAAAATTTAATCAAGGAATATGGCATTTTAAAAAAATGAGTTTCCTAACAAAGGAGAAGTTGACTGAACTATATCTCTTTATGAGACACGAGAGATACATAATATAGAATAAATAGATAGGATTGAATCATCACAAAATGCTGATCTAAGTAAGAGCACTAAAAGGTCTGTAGGAAGACCAAAAAAGAATCAAAATTCATAAGAGACCCCACTTCAAGAAAGTAATAGAGAGAGTGTGTGAAAAGACGCTTCCAAATTAAGGGCAAAGCATTGATCATAACTCCTCATAATGATGATAAGCCATGTTTTGTAAATGAAGCTTTATTAGGACTTGTTAACAATAAATGGAAGAAAGCAACAAAAGAAGAAATGAATTCCATGAGGACTAATTAAGTATGGAAATTAGTTGATTTACCACGTGGCTGAAAGGCTATTAGGAACAAGCGGGTTCTCAAAATTAAAAGAAAAATAGACGGATCAATTGACAAATACAAGGCTCGCTTAGTAGCAAACGAGTATACAAAACAAGAGGGAATAGATTATAAAGATACTTTTCCCCTCGTTGTACGCTTCCATTCTATCAGACTGATTTTGGCAATAGTAAAAAGTCTGGACTTAGAGTTGCATTAGATGGATGTAAAACCACTTTTCTAAATGGTGATCTGGATGAAGAAATCTATATGCAACTGTCATTAGATTTCATTGAAAAAGGAAAAGAAGATAAAGTATGTAAATTAAATAGATCAATTTATGGACAAAAACAATCATCCAAACAGTGGTGTTTGAGGTTTCACAGAGCAATTACCTCATATGACTTCCAAATGATTGAGGAAGACCACTATTTTTAAATCAAGAGATTCAATGGGAACTTTTCTATATTATCTCTTTATATAGATGATATTTTATTAGCCAAAAATAGTCTGGATTCAATAATTGCTATTAAAGAATGGCTTTTATTAAATTTTGAAATGAAGGTAAAGCAGAATACATTATTGGAGTTAAAATCTAGAGAAATCACTCTAAGAAGCTCCTTACTCTTTCATAAGAGAATTATATAAGGAAAATTCTTGAGCATTTTAATATGAAAGACTGTAAACCCATAGATACCCCAGTAGCTTCAAGTTTGAAGCTTAGTCCTGACATAGGTCCTAAAATTGAGATAGCTAAAAAGAAGATGGAAAGAGTTCCACATGTCAATGCAGTCAAAAGTCTAATGTATGCAATGATGTGTATATGACTAGAGATCTACTATACAGTAAGACTTGTGAGTCGCTACCAATCCAACCCCAGTGGAGAACATTAAAAGGTTGTGAATAGGATCTTAAGATAATTGAAGGGTACTATTAACTATGCATTGTGTTACTAAGGAAGTGATCTACACCTGATGAGGATACTCCGATGCAGATTTGGACGGAGATGAAGATGAACAAAGATCAACTTCAAGCTATACTTTTTTGCTAAACAATGGGGCCATTTGTTGGAGCAACAAGAAGCAAACATGCATTGCCCTGCACTCTATTGAAGCTAAGTTTGTAGCATGTACTGCAACAATGCAAGAGGCTATATGGCTGAAGAGATTTTTAGAACATCTTAGGTTTGGAAATGAAAGTACAAATCTAGTATTAATTCATTGTGACAATACTGCAGCCATAGCCTACACCAAAGATCCTATATACCACAGTAAAACTAAACATATAAACATCAAGTACAACTATGTAAGGGATTATATAGCATAAAATGTTATCAATGTTCAATACATTTCCATAAAATGTCTGATAGCAGATCCCCTAACAAAACTCGTAGCCAAGGAGATATTTGAGAAAGATGTAAGGGCTCTTGGCATGTCCAGATTGTGAAAAGATAGACTTGATGTAATATTTTGGTTATATTAATAAGAATTTTCTATTACTTCTATATGTAGGCACTCGAGAACATATAATGTCTAGTATATTATATAGGTTGATAGGGTTGACTCTCTCACATGAGCAACTACCTTGACATTCAAATCAAAGATGAGACATTTGTGTTCACCAGTAAGGCATCAAAAGTGTTGATATGGTAGGAAAGAAACATAAATCATATGTCACCTTGATCAAAGATCAAGTCGAGGTGAGATCCATAAATATACTTGGATCGAGTCATAGATCCCCATATCCATAATGCCTGTAGTCAAACAACAAATTCTTCTAAATTGATGTCATGTGAGATCTATAGAATAGAAGAATTTGGGTTTAGGTGCAGTGAGTATCTAAACTTAAGTTTGTATGGTGTTATTAATAAATGAAAATGGCATACACTCTTTCGACAAGAGCAACACTATAACATGTGTTTCATACCACATGTGCTTAAGAACCATAATTAGGGAAGCAAGTGAATAAATCCCTGCTTCATTACTGTGTGAGTTGTAGAAAGGAAAATCCTTTCAATAATGTCCTCTGACTTTGACATTATCATGGAGATATGTCAGAGTATCTGCTACTTTAACATACATCCTATGGTTATGATTAATGCGACTTAAAGGAATCATGTTAGGAAAGTGATTGTCTCCTATCAAAGTAGTATATGGGCAAAAGGAAGATTACCTTAAATATACACGTCCATGCTTGTATTCAAGACATGTCCCTTATGAAACAATTTGCTAATTCATAAGTATGGATACTATGCATATAAGAGAGACTATCTAAGTCTTAGACTGACTTGAGAGGGATTAAATTAGTCATAATGAGAAAAGTGTATATCGATAAATCTAGGACATTAAGGCATAAATTCAATTAAGAATAAATTCAACTATAGGGTTATTTGTGCTAGTCCTTAATAGGATTCCTTGTACAAACACTCAAAATAAAGACATCTAGCCTATGTGGTCATAGCAAACCACCTTGTATGAAAGAAGAAAGAGAAAGAGACAAGTCCTGTGATATCTTATCCACCAAGTATGAGTGGGAGATGTTGGATTATCCACTCTTAGTGGATTTGCCCAATATAAAAGCCTATAGGGCTTTACCGCAAATATGAAAGAGTCTAGGTCCTTAAGTGTAATATGCTTTGAGCTTTTGTATGCAAATATCCCTATTATTCAATTTGATTAATTAGAAAGAACAGTTTTGTTTTGTAACCTCCCATATTAGGGAATAACAAGCATGTGGGGGTCAGTTGAAGCCAATAATAACATAGTGTTGTTTGGCTTTTGGTTATGTACACACTAGAAAAAGACTCTTATACGCTTCCTATTTAATACTTCTCTCTTTCATTTGTGTATTTGATATGAGTCAAAAAACTGAGTCCAACCCTATGGTTAAGTTCCCACATTCAACATACCACTCGGCACTACATTACAAGTATGCATTCCTCCTCCAAAACTTACATATCTAATTTCCTATCAAAAACAAAAGTGCTCTTGAGATAGTATACAGAATCAACATTGATGGGAGTCAGGCGATCAAGATACTGGCATGTTTCACTATTGGGACCAAGATATCGCCTACTTGGAGAGCAGGGAGCGCCTATCTAGAGTATCAGTAGCTTTTGGCAATTTAAGTCTAACCTTTAAAGATGATCAAAATTATTTTGCACTAAATACACTATACAAGATAGCCTAAAACTACAGGAAGAAAGAAACATCCAAATTTAATATGACTTGGGAGTTTGAAGTTGACTTAGAGTTTACTTACATGGTAAGATTGCATTTTTATGAGTTTGATGAACCTATTCAAAACGTTGGAGATAGTGTTTTTCAAATTTTCAAAGATGATATTTAGTGAAACCTATTATGGATGCGATGATATAAAGGAGTAAGCCGATTTTAGTTCCTGTCCACAACGACTATGCGATGTCTATGCAGGGTAAAGGAAGCTTGAAGAAACCAAATCTCACAATTAACTTGCAACCATACCCAAATGCAAAAAGTACTTACAAAGATGTTTTATTGAATGGTATTGAAATTTCGAAATTAAGTGACTTCAAATACAATCTTAGAGGTGCCAATCTTAATCAACTTCCTTCTCCCTTGCTGCCTTTAAAGGCATCCAAAAACCCATTAAAAAAGAAGGTAATTTCTATAGCTGTGGGGTCAACTTCTAGCTTCATTCTTCTATCTTTCATCATTTTGTTCATTTTATGTTGATTATTGGCTAGAGGTATAATTAATGAAAGAAATTCATGATAGAGAGATGAACCAACATCGATGTAAAAAAAAAATCCTCACTTTTGCTATCTAACTTGAGTTACTATTTTTCATTTGATGAGATTAGATCGACCACTAATAATTTTGATGATAATTTGATTATTGGTGTTGGAGGGTTTAGTAATGTCTATAAAGGCCACATTAACAAAAGTTCAATTTTAGTGGCAATCAAGTGGCTTAAACAAGGTTCACAGCAAGGGCTCAAAGAGTTCCTAATTGAGATTCAATTGCTCTCACAACTTCATCACCATCATTTAGTATCTCTCATTGGTTACTATAATCATGACAATGAGATGATCCTTGTCTACGAGTTCAAGGCTCATGGGACCTTTCATGAGCATCTTTAGGGTTTTAATAACCAGCCACTTTCTTAGACACAAGGGGTTGAGATTTGCCTAGGTGTTGCACGAGGATTGCATTATCTACATATAAGGGCAAAGCATGCAATCATTCATTGTGACATCAAGTTGACAAACATCTTAATAGGTGAAAACTAAATGGCCAAGATTTCCAATTTTGGACTATCCAAAATAGGACTATTGGGTATTTCAAGATCTAACATTAACATAAGCACATTAGTGAAAGGAAGCATTGGTTATTTGGATCCAGAATACTGCACATTGCAAGTATTGACTAATAAGTCAAATGTGTACTCATTTGGAGTGCTCTTCCTAGAGGCATTGTGTGGGAGGCCTCCTATGCTTCATGCGGTGGAGAAGAAGTAGCAAAACCTTGTAGATTGATTCTAAAGATGTGTTGATGAGAATTAGATTGATGACACATTTGAGCCATTCTTGAGGTAAAGCATGACGGCAAAGTACTTAAAGGTATACACAAATATTGCATTGAAATGCATAGATAAAAATGGGAGTGAACGGCCATTCATAAGAGATATGATGTTGGGCCTTGAGTCTTTAATGGAGGTACTGAACAAAGAAGACAAGAAAAAGCTTGGTGGGACTTTGAATGAAGATATTATTGTTAAAGAAGAATCAGGATCCAGTAGGTGATGGATGTACCAGATGAAACTTATAAATCAACGTAGACTAGCCTGTTGTTTGTGGTTCTTCCCTTCATAAATTGTCAATGCTAGAATCTTCACCTTATAATAAAGACTCCAAGTCTTCCACTACAATTAATGCATGTCAATTCTGTTCAATCCAATAAGGGGCCTCCTAAATGTTGTATCAGCGTCAATAATTGAAAAGTCTAATGTTCGTTTACAATACCTTGCGAGGACCGCTATGCCATCAATATTCATCCTTTGATGCCATCGTTCATCAATTTCACCATTATTACAGAGGAGAACAGTATCAATTGCTTTAGTGTCCATTTTTTTCTTTTTTTTTTCATTTTTGTTGAAACATTCAAAAGCTATTGCATATCTTCCAAGTAGGTTGCAAAGTAAAAAAGTTAATCTCACGGTGCTCTTTCATGCCTGTATAATTAGAGTTTTAAATACTCCAATAAAAAATGAACAAAATTGAAATACATATTTGATAAGAAGATGCGTGCACTACTCTATTATTAGTTACATTAAGGATCAAATATGTCGCAATTCGGTCCCCATTTTACAAGTTATTTTGAGGAAAGCAGACACAACATTCTTGAAAAGCGTTCCCTTAAACTAGTAAGCCAACCAAATATATATGTTTTGTTTTCGGCAGAACCAATAATGTAGTTTTGGATTGCAAAATTAATTACAAAGAACAAAGATGTTGTAAAATGAGGAACGCTTGCTAGCACCACAATTTGTAAAGGAATCTATTAAAAATTTGGATATGCAAGAGTTTTATTACTTGTATTATATAATAGGGTTAAGAGTCATTTTTGTCCTTGAATTGTACATGAAAAGTCACAAATGCCTTTAAACTCAACTATGGGATAATTATGTCCTTTACTTTAAAGATTCCCTCTGTTATCACGCTGACATTAAAAATATTTAACCTCCATTAGTCATCAGTAAGTTCTACTATTTTTTTAATATTTTTCATTAGGTTAAGGGTCATTTTTTCTCCTTAAATTAAATATTTTATAGTAAAAAATATAATGTAAGGCCTACTAATGGTGAGAAAATAGAAAGATGATGAGAAAAGAATTTTTAAAATTGAGGGATAAAATTGACTCATAATTGAGTTTAGGAGCATTTGTAATCTTTTTTGTACAATTCAGGGACAAAAATGACCCTTAAATATAAATCAAAATTTTAGAGTAATGATGAATTAAGGAAAAAAACTGTGGAAAGGGCATACTCAAGATAAGGGATGAACAAAAAATGGCAAGTTTAACCAACTAACACGTAGGTCAACTAGTAAGGGTTATTCTAGTTTAACCAGTGGTTTCGAGTTCAAGTCTTGGATATGCAGTTGTGTTAAATATTAATTAGTATATCTTTGTTGTCAATGTGGTCCTACTAGCTTGAGCTATAAATGCTTAGTAATTGTATTAGACCAAAAAAAAAAAGGCAACTTGAAATGATTTGCTCTCTTTTCAAAGCATGCACAGAGAGACATGTGTTATTCAAATAAGGGAAAATTAATATGCAGCTTCGTTAAGTTTTTCTCAATTTTGAATTAGATTCTTGAAATTTATTTTGTTTTAATTACTTCTTTTATTAGCATTATTTATAAATTCTACTTCTTAAAACTTAATTATACAATATTTTTTATTAAATTTAATGAGATTTTAGTAAAATATATCTTATGCTTTTCAGCTCTTCACACTTCTTTTGTGTTCAGTTATAGTTAATGTTGGCGGATATGGGTTCGTGGTTCATTTCAAAAATTGAAAATTTACGTGTTGGGAAAATTGTGTACATTATAAACTTCATTTAAAATGTGAGATAACTCAAATATTTTCTATCTGATATTTTATTGGAACCAGGAGTAATTTAAACATTTGATTTTTTTTATTTCTATTTATTTTTCCTCTTTCGTTATTCTACCAAACATTGCTTGGCAAAATACTTTGTTTTTAATAGATTTTGGAGGAGGAAACTTACCTAAGATGATGTATTAGATGGAACGCCATACGCGGGAACAGAGTTATGCGGGAAAACTTGGTTTGGGTTCTCACAGCAAATACATGCACTCAGAGAGAAAGAGAATAGAGGAAGCAAAGAGTCTGATTGCAAACTCACGTAACCTAAAAGATGAGAAGTATTGCCTCATATAAGCAATATGCATGATGCATACAATGGGGAACATATAGGATGCGGTTATCTAACTATTCCCTCCTTAATTCAAAAATAAAAGGGAGGAAATTGCACTTGAGGACTTGAGAGAATTACACATTAAGACCTAGCATTTCTCATAATTGTGACAAAACTCCATTCCATAATTGGGCTTATATTTGGGCTTGATCCACCAACGGTGGATAACCTAACATCTCCCACTCACACTTGGAGGAGAAGATAATATTAGTCCAGTCCCTTTCACTTTCCTCTTTTCATACGAGGTTCTTTACCATGATCGCATAGGCTTAACGTTTGCATCTCGGGTACTTGTACTAGAAATCCTATTAAAGATCAGCACAAATAACATTATAATTAATTTATTCTTGATTTAATTTGTGCCTTGAATGGCCAAGATTCACCAATATATACTTTTCTTTTTATGACTAATCTGATCCCTCTCGAGTCAGTTTAAGACTCAAATAATCTCTTTTGTGCGCATAGCACCCACATTTATGAATCAACAAATTGTTTGATAAGGGATATGTCTTGGACACAAGCATATACATGTATATTTAAGGTAATCTTCCTTTCACCCATATATCACTTTGATAGGAAACAATTTCTTTCCTAACATGATACCTTTAGATAATATCTATCATGACTATAGGATATATGTTAAAATAGCAAGCACTGTGACATATCTCCATGATAATGTTAAAGTCAAAAGACATCGTTGAAAGAATTTTTCTTTTTAGAACTCACACAGCAATGAAGCAAGGATTTATTCACTTACTTCTCAATTGCGGTTCTTAAGCATATGTGGTATGAAACACATGTTACAATGTTACACTACTACAAAATACATATTTCGAAGCAGGTCTTTAGGAGTGATTAACTAAAAAGTGCTCTAATAAATTGAAGCAGAATGTAGTGATGGAGTGCTTTTTCAACCACAAATCTATGTCACTGTGTTCTAATTTGATGGCACCATCACCATCACCTCTCAGCCCAAAGAGTTCATCGCCAATCATCACCTTTACTTTGAAATAAGCAACATTGTGAAAACTGCTGGAAAATTGTTAAGGTATTTTTTTAATAATTAATATTATAATAAATTCTTATATAGATTATGGAATAATTTAGATATAAAAATATATAGATAATCTGTGATTGAAATTATGAAGTATTTGCGGCTATCAATTTCATGATTGAAGTTCTTTTTTCTTATGAAGTATATAGGAGCGCTTAGCACTCCTGTAGGCCACCCATATGGAAGTTCTTTATAAAGCACTCCCATATATATAGGAGCATTACCTACATAGCCCAAAATTAAGCTCTCCTATATGATTATTTGTTAGTAGTGTTACTCTTGTTTATAAGAATGTACGTTGTTTTCATTTATTGTTAACACTGTACAAACTTAAGTTCAGATACTTATCGTATCAAAACCCAAATTCCTCTACTCTATTGATTTCACATGACATCAATTTAGAAGAATTTGTTAATTGAGTATAGGCATCATGCACATGGGGACCCATAACTCGATCCAAGTATACTTATAGATCTCATCTCAATCTTGCTCTTTTGACAAGGCGACATACACTACTAGAAAAATGCAAATTAGATAGGGAATTTAGCGAGGGATCATCTATATTCCTCTCTAAAATACCAAATTAGTAAGAAAATTAGCAAGTGATGTTAATTTCATATCTCGACTTAAAATTAGCAAGGAAAATAGCAAGAGACTGCCAATCTCTCTCTAAAATAAGACAATTAACGAGGAAAATAGCAAGGGACTGCTAATCTCTCTTTAAAATAAGACAATTAATGAGGGATTTAGTGAGGGATTATATTCTTAGCTAATCACTACAAAAAAAGTTTAACTTTTGCCAATGACTTTTAATTATATATTTAATTATTTTCATTTAAAAATAAAAATTAAATTTAAAAAATTTTAAATAAAATATTCATAATAAAATTATTTAATATTTAATAGTTTCTTTATTTTAAGTTGATTTTCATTAATAAAATAATATTTTATTAAAAATATAATATAAAGAATAATTCAAATAATATATAAATATTTTTAACATATTAATAATTGAAAATAAAATTTAATATGTATATGTATGTATTTTTATAATATATTATTTGATATATTTATATAATTAAATAATATATATTAAATTTCTCATATAATAAATGTATATGCATTTCAGTTCAACTAACAAAGAAGGAGAGCATAAGGCTTGGAAGATATGAGATTAAGGGTTAAAGTCTTTGCTTTGCATAAACATAATGAATATATGACATCGTAAGGAGCAAGTGACATGGCACAAGGTAGATAATGACATGTTATAAGTTGTCGCACATTTGGTGGGTGATGGGGCATGAGATGATAGGTGAGATGGCAATTGACGAGGCACAAGGTTGTTAGTGACATGTCACAAGTTGATACACACATGGCAAGTGATGTGGCATCACCATTTTTAAATATAGGCATATTTAGTGAAGGATTAGCGAGAGACTAATCCCTTACTAAAGTAATTGAATTTTGAATAGCATTAACGAGAGATATGGCCGTTGCTAATTAGTGAGTGATATGGCCCTTGCTAATTAGTGAGGGAAATACGATCCCTTACTAAATTTAGTGAGACCTTTTTAGCTATAAATTTAGCGAGAGAAAATGGCATTTAGCGAGGGATTTGTCCTTCACTAAATTCCATTGTTCTAGTAGTGATATGTTTTTGTTTCTTCTCTGTCATATCAGCACTTTTGCTACCTTACTGGTGAACACAAATATCTCATCTTTGAACATTCCTTTTGAATGTTAAAGGCAATTGCTTATGTGAGAAAGTCAACCCTATCAACTTGTATGACATATTAGATATTGTATATTCTCACGCACACACATATGGAAGTAATGAAAGATGAATAATTCTTATTAATATAACCACAAATATTACATCAAGTCTATCTTTTCACAATCTAGACATGCCAAGAGCCCTTATATGTTTTTCAAATATCTCCTTGGCTATAGGTTTTGTTAGAGGATTTTCTATCATACATTTCATGGAAATGTATTGGACAGTGATGACTTTTTTGGCTATATAATCCCTTACAAAATTGTACTTGATGTCTATATGTTTGGTTTTTCTATGTTACTTAGTATCTTTAGTGGAGGCTATGGCTGCAGTGTTGTCATAATGAATTAACACTAGATTTATACTTTTATTTCCAAACCCAAGATGTTCTAAAATTCTCCTCATCCATATAGCCTCTTGTACTACTGTAGTACATACTGCAAACTCGACTTCCATAGAATGTAGAGCAATGCATGTTTGCTTCTTACTGCTTCAACAAATGGCCCCATTGTTTAGCAAGAAAGTATAGCCTGAAGTCAATCTTCATTCATGTTTATTTCCTCTCAAACCCGTGTCGAAGTATCCTGTCAGGAGTAGATCATGTTGGATAGGGAGGCGCTAAGGAAGATTAAATTTTTGAATCCCTATCCCCATGTGGACCGAACAAACTCATTTAAGTCAAAGTGGATAGAAGAGTTACCTTTTAATTGTGAGCTCTTGACGTGTGTTCTCTTCAAAAGTTTGGATCTCAGGAGCTGACAATGTAGATTTGCTCCCTCTATTAGTATCCACATGAATAGCTTCCCAACTTGAATAGTGTGTTAGCGCTCCCAATGTTCGTTCGTCTTTAAATGCTAGTTTCCTTTTCTTTAGGGTGTTTCATGGCTCTTAAAGTATTTTGCCATTAGAACTTTTCTAACTCTCTCTTAATAAGCATGCCCCCTCCATACCATATATATAGATTAGGGTTTTAGTCATCCTTTAATGAGCCAACAAAAGTATTAGATTAAATTTATCTCATAAATAAAATATATAATATTATATCTAATTTGAATTTATCTTATAAATTTAAATTATAAAACTGACATGATATTCTCTCATATCCTGTTAGTTATTAAATTTAATCTATCACATAAAATTAAATTTAAAACTAACACAACATAATATAATATAATATAATTTAATATAATATAACATAATATATCACATATACATATTATATATATATACACGAATATATATATACATATATATTTCAAAAATATATATACTATATTATATATATATATATATCATACACACACATGAATATATATATATATATATTTCAAATATATATATAATTATATTTTGAATTTTATATTTCATATAAATATATATAAATATTTATCAAATAAATATTTAAATATATATATATATCTATATAAAATTCATTCACCCTATATTACATTCGTTGAATTTAGACACATTCTGATTTCAATGAACTTAGACATTATAGCTCAAGTTGGGCTGTTCTTGCGCGCGACCCTATAGGCCCATGTGAAGTTGATAGTAGGCTAATTATGCTATTAACCTACAAATCACAAATGGCCTCTAGCAAGACATTGCAACTACCTAATGCATATGGGGATCAATGATCCGATACAACCTTTAATATAACCATATCACATCCCTTTTGTCACGCAATATTTCGATCAAGTGTGAGACATGGAATTGTCATTCTCCTTTACCTAACCATTACTTTCTCAATCTTTGAGTGGACTGATATAACAATGGAAAAACCCTTTCCATTGTAGTATGGCAATACATTTTCTCAGTCCTACTCATCAAGGGGCCTAATAATATCTCTCAATTAACATGAGGGATAAATTTCATCTTGACCACTCATATTCCTCTGCATGAATATCACTAAACTCAATCATAGCCTTTATGGTCACCCAGTCAAAGGTGACTTTTAACTAGGTCAAAGTTCAATGGTCATCATGTAGGAATCCATGATGATCTCAAGTCAAAAGGTTTAGTGATATAGTTACATATGAGATAAGCTTATGACTTGTACCATGCAGCTTTCTCATAGTGGGTTGGTCCAGCACCTTGTACTCTTTCAAGTGCCTATGACTTTGATTTATATCTCTATAATTAATTAAAGTCATACTAGTCTTGTTTCATCTATTATCCCTTATAGATGACCGACTAGGGACATTTAAGATAATCACTATAGTTTGTCTAAGGATATAGTTACCATAGTGAACATGCAATTTCTACGATAATAAAAGAGAAATTCATTAAATAACAATATGCATAGTACAATGATTGACCCTAGGGCATAATTTCCAACAGATCACTCCCTTGGTAACACAGTGCAAAGTTAATAGTACCCTTCAAGTACCTCAAGATCTTCTTCATCACCTTCTAATGTTCTTCGTTAAGGTTGGACTAGTAGTGACTCATAAGTCCTACCATATAGCAGATGTTTGGTCTTGTACACATCATTACGTACATCAAACTTCCAGCTATGTTGGCATATGGAACTCTTTCCATCTTCTTTTTGGCTTTCTTAGTTTTAGGATTCATATTAGGACTAAGTTTCACACCTGAAGCTTACTGGGGTATTCACGGGTTTACAATCTTTCACATCAAAATGTTCAAGAATTTTCCTTATGTAATTCTCTTGTGAAAGAGAAAGGAGCTTCTTAGAGCAATTTCTTTAAATTTTAACTCCAACAATGTATTATGCTTCTTCCATGTTTCAAAATTTGATGAAAGACATTTTTTAATAGTGATTATTGAATTCAAGCCATTTTTGGCTAATAGAATATCATCTACATAAAAGGATAATATTATGAAGTTCCCTTTAAACCTCTTGATGTAAACACTAGTACAAAATATAAAATTTATGGGGTACTTTTTACATCGGTTGAAAGGCAAACGGTGTAAAAAATAAAGGCGGTGGCATTTTTGTAATTATATAAAATTATTTGACACTTTTTACACTAGGTGTCCAGGAACCTGATGTAAAAAGTAGACTTTTCACCCGATGTAAAAAGTTCTTTTTACACCGGGTGTCCAAGCACCTGGTGTAAAAAGTGTTTTTTAAAATGCTCCCATCCTTCCTCCATTCATCAGTTCCCTCTCCTCCCTCTCACTCCCTCCCCCTCGTCTCCCCTTCCCTCGCCGCCACCTCCCCCTCGTCTCCTCCCTCACTGGCCCCCCTCCCCTCCGTCCGCCCAGCCCCCTCCCCTACCCCCTCGTCTCGCCACCCCCTCCCCCTTCCTCGGCCGCCCCCTCCCCCTCATCTCGCCACCCCCTCCCTCTCCCCCTCCCTCAGCCGCCCCCCTCCCCAGTGCCTCTGTCCTGCCACTACTCCTTCTCCCTTCCTCACTCTCTTAGTGTTGAGCCGTTGTTGCAGTTGCCGCCACCCAGGTATGTGTTCAATATAAATTTTTAAATTTTATAATGCTTAAATTTAGTTTTTAATGATATTAATTGTTGCTGGGAGTGCTGTTA